>NW_027314752.1:12771439-13073409 GCF_023375885.2 Dermacentor andersoni
CGTATAGTGGCTTACCCTCGCTGGGCCTCGAATTTCGTGGCCGGGCGGATCTCGCTGAGGCTCGCCTCCCTGTAGCCCCACTGGGGCCCGGCTGCGGCTCTTCAGCGGTTCTCTCTGGCGCCACGGGTGCTGTTTGGCTGGCCTAGTAATATGCCAACATAAGGAAGGAGACTTTATAACACCTGTACACTGCCTTTCAGATGCGATATGCTACTACTTTGCACTGTGTCACACCAGCACCCTCTCTTGGAAAGTGTACAGCTACAGACAACATAATTTCAATTTCAACACAGGGTCGAGTTGCTTCACCCTGCACTACCACTTCATTGGTCGAGTAGTTAAGAGGATCTAGACGGCACTACGCAAGGCATGTGTTGTCCACCACGATGGAATAATGTGCACACCTCAGGCTGCTGTGTATTTCCTGCTATGTGCAACCACGGCGCACTTCTCTGACCTTCTTAGGCACTGGCATCACCATCGAAAAGCAAAATGCAAGAGTACACCTGCAAAATAGTATCCTCACCTCCGAGCTGCTGCTGGACATGAAGAAGGCCTCTCCAAGGCCTCTGGTGGCACCGCTCCCTAAAAGCTGAAGGACGCGGCCGCGGATGCCGCCCAGTCGGCCGCCGCCGGTTGTCCTGCAAGGAAACAGTGCGCTCGTAAGAATACGAACCGCATTCATTAAAGCCTACTTTTCACTCACCTTTGCTCGGCCGCAAGATTCCCCGCGTCCCGCCTGCATTTGTACACAAACTTGCACCACCACAGCCTCCATTCTCGCTCTGTCTTAACTGGCGGCCCTTCTGCGTTGAGAAGTGCCGCCAGTTGCTTCCACAAATCCTGCCTTTTTGCGGCCGAAAATTCCCCACCGAATTCCCCCGACTTACTAGCAAGCCGGGGGTTGCTTTCCATAAAATTTACCATAATTTCCTCCTGCCGAATGGTAATTTGACGCGCAGGCATGGCTGTGATGATCTTCGTTCATGTACAAACACAGGCAAACTGGCCGTCTGCGCGAGCAAGACCGCCAAGTAAATGAACACATTTTCTGGGATGGTAGCCTTTATTTCCGACAAATAATTAGCCTCCTGCTATTTCTTCTTATGAAACCTGCAATTTCGTAGAAAAACAACGCTCTTGAACACTGCCGTCTGTTCAGAACTCAACGCTTGCAACGCACACTTACCAAATTTTCGGACGGTAGCAGAAGGCCAGCAGACGACTATACAGCGGGGTCCCGCGCGTCTTCTTCGAGGGCTCCGCTGAAGCTTTGCCATTCTTTGCATGACCTTGGCGGTGCGCGAAAACATTGCACACACCTATTCTCAATATGAAACAGCCACAATAAAACTCGCACACGCGCTACGCCGGTTCCTTTCGGGATTGCTAAGCTCTACCCATTTTCAAAATAAGGCGCCATGTTGACACGACGCCCCTCTGGCGGTGCTTGATGACTGACATACACACGCAGAAACAAAAACCGTCGGTTTATGATATCACCCAAACGTTGCTTCGCAACTACGTCAGTTGTAGCACAGTTTATTCATTGAAATATAACATTTCTCACTTTTTTCTCTCATTTCCTTTACATAAAGCGACCGGAGCCAACCGTGGCCAGTGGCCAGAACCGAGCGACGGCCACTGCACTCGATTACGACACACCCGAGTCGTTCTACACTCGCCGGGCGCAATCTCTCGTGTGATGTGAAGCGTTCGAGAGCGCGCGCTGGTAGTGCGCGCTGACGTCACGAGTGAGCAGGCGGTCGGCTTATCGAATGTGACGTTCGCCGCGGCGAACGTTTCAGAATACGTCCCCTGCTTTTGTACGTCTCCCTTTTTTGTCGTTTCCCTACTTTTATTCCACCAATCTTCCGATCTTCTCTTACTAATGCCTATTGCGGACATGTTTACTTTTCCACTGCTACCGCTGAACCCAAGGGCATCAAGGAGGTCAGTGGTGCCTAAATCGACGGCTAGGAAGACATCTTCACATTCTAATAAAACATGCTGCATAGTCTCCCTAGCTTCACCGCTGCAAACACATGCTTCTTCTTCCTTCGTATATATCGCTTTATAGGTGCGTGTTCTAGGGCATCCCGATCTCGCTTGGAAAATTAATGAGCTTCCCTTTGAGTAATCATAAATTGTTTCTTTCCTGGTTTCGTTTTTTCCTCCTAAGTAGTTACTCATGGCACGCTTCTTTTCAATTCCCGCCACCCATGAGAACATTTCGGCCTCTCTGACTTTTCACATGACCTTCTTTTTTTGCTGTGTTGCCCACCCTACAGGCTGCATACTTGCTGGTAAGCTTCCTTGTTCTTTTCCTCCACTGTGAATCAATGTTTTTCCTGTCTAGATACCTGAACACAATCCCAGCCCGTTTACTTTCTTCCATATTTCTCAACCATTCTTCATACTCACTTTTACTGCGAGCTTCCCTCACTTCAAAACTAGTCCAGCCAATATCAGCCTGAACAGCTTCATTTGTAGCCTTGCGGCGAGCGCCCAATGCCAGGCGACCCACTGACCTTTGGTTCTCATCGAGTTCTGATTGTACCCCAGATTTAAAGCAATCTACCGCATTTGCAAAAGTAAGTCCTGGAACCATTACACCTTTGCACATATCTCGGGGGACCTCGTACCTATTGTATCCCCTTAGCGCTCTGCACTACATTATGGCTGCATTTCTATTCACCTTCACTCTTACTGTTTTTTCCCGTGTTTCCATATATCTATTGCCTTCGTTTATCCATATACCAAAGTATTTATTTTCTTTTACCCAAGGTATTTCCTGGCCCTGTGTCTCCACTGTATGTTCACTGTTTGCATTGAATACCACAACACCTGATTTTATAACACTCAATTTCAGCCTAAATTGTTGCCTTCCTGCCCACAGATATTTGCCGGACGTTGCAAATCACTTTGCTTGTTTGCTAGCAACACAATGTCGTCCGCATAAAATAAACCTGGGAGCTGCTGCTCTTTTACTGTACCAACCTGTTTGTATGAGATATCAAACCCGATATTACTTCCTTCTAGCGCCCTCTCTATCCTTACCATGTACATCATAAACAGGAGCGGGGATAAAGGGCACCCCTGCCTCAGTCACATGATATGAATTTTCTCCTCGCTCCTCATCCCTTCCCATTTAACGCAAACGGTATTTTTTAGGTAAATTTATCTGAAAAGCTGTAGACAATCGTCAACTAAGCCTTCCCCTTCTAAAATATCCCACAAAATGTTGCGGTCTACGTTTTCATAGGGTCCTGTATTGTCTAAAAAGGCAACATATAATGGTCTGCTATCTACTTTTGATATTTCAATACACTGAGTAAGAACAAATAAGTTATCATTTGGAAACCCTTGCAGTGTTATGCAGCGCCGCCACTTACATACCTTTGCTGCGGACATGGAGCATCCTTTCTGCCGAAGGCGTCGCTAGAACGTTATCTTTTTGGGGGAATGTCGCTGGTCAATAAACCAACAGATGCTTCCGAAATGTATAAATGTTGTATTCGAGACCGTGCTTTTGTAAAGAACGAGAAGAAAGGAGGTTTTCAGAGAGGGCGATTTTTATTTTTCATATCATAGGAAGCCAACAAACGCTGCACCAAGGTCCACATAGTGGAAATTACTTGTACTCAATAAATGAAGTAAACAAGCCATAAATAAATGGAAATGAAAGCGGATGAAGAAACAACTTGCGCAGGTAGGGAACTGTTACACAACCTTCACATTTCGCGTGCGATTCTCTGCTAAATGAGCTACTGCGGCACCGTTCCCCATCCCCTTTATTCGGAATTTGTTGCCTATTGCTTATTGTTTATTGACCAGATTCATTCACCGGCTGCTTTCACCCAAACAGATCAGGTTCTCGTGAAGCCTGCGGCAGAAAGGATGTTCCACATCCGCAGCAAAGGTCTGTGAGAGGCGGCGCTGGCTAACACTTCCAGGGTTCTACTATGAAACGCAAATACCAGAGAAAGTGGATAGGAAAACGGCACCCTGGTAGCTCAATTGGTAGGGCACCGCGCGCTTAACGCAAGGTTTCTGGGATCGTTCTACACATGCGGCAATTTGTTTTTTCATCCACTTTCATTTTCTTTATTCATAGATCCTTTATTTAATTTATTGAGCACAAGTATTTTCCCCTATGCTATCCTTGGTGTCAGTGTTTCTTGCCTTCCTATGATATGACTAATAAAAATCGGGCCCATGGGTTAACCCCCTATCTTCTCGTACATTACAGCCTGGTGGTCGTGAATCCCTTTGTACAATTTATTCATTATTTGAAGGGGTAGTAGGAGATACAATAAAGTTTTGAAGGTCTGCGAGGAGACTCTGTACATCCTGTAGTCGCGTTATCTGCACAGCGCCCGCATTTCTAACCCTTCTTCGTTATCGCCTTTCCTCAATGTGGGAGAAACCATAGCCATGGAGGCCGTGCTAGCTAACGGCAGTCCAAAACTCATGCTGAAACAGCGTGTAGAAACCATCACCCACAACCGCCTGGTTGCCGTGCATGCCTAAAACAATTTATTAAATATTTGAATGGGCAGAAGGAGACACGATAGAGGTTTCAAGGTGTTTGATGAAACTGTGTGCAACGTTTTTTTTTCACGTTACCTGCACAGTGGCCGGGTGTCTGACCATTCTTCATGATCGTCTTTCTTCAAGGCGGGAAAAGTGATAGCCCACGAGCTCCTCCCAGCTAAAGGCAGACCAACACCCAGACTAAAAGAGCGTGTAGAAACAATTACACATTACCGCCGTGTAACTGTGCATCCCTTAGTACAATTTATTCAATATTTATAGGGCTAGAAGGGGACGCAAAGGCGGCTTGAAGGTGTAGACTGTGACTGTGTACAGCGCATATTCGCGTCATCTGCACATCGCCCTGGTTTTAGACCGTACTTCATGACTATATTTATTTAATGTGGGAGAAAGCATAACCAGCAAGCTCCTCCTAGCTAACTAAGGTCCATGACACCCGCGAAACTAGTGTGTAGCAACAATGACGCATTACGGTCTGGCGGCCGTGCATCCCTTGTGCAATTTATTATATGAAGGAGCAGAAGGAGATGTGATGGAGGCTGGAAGGTGTGGGATGAGTATTTGTACATGGCTGTATTCGTGTTAACTGCAAAGCGCCCAAGTTTATGTCCATTCTTAATGACCATCTTTCGTCAAAGTGGCCACGAGCTCTTGCCAGCTAAGTTTGGTCCAAGACGCATACTAAAAGAGCGTGTAACAAGAATTACACATTACCGCCTGGTGGCTATGCATCCTTAAGATTTATTTATTATTGAAAGTCCAGAAGGAAATGTGAGTGAGATTTCAAGGTATGGGATCAGGCTGTGTACATGATGCATTCACGTTATCTGCAAAGCACCCGCGTTTCTTTCCATTATTCATGACCACCTTTCGTCAAGGTGGGATACTCCATACCCCACGAGACCTTGCTACCTAACTCTGGTCCAAGACCCATGCTAACAGTGCAAGTAACAAGAATTACACATTATCACCTGGTGGCCATGCATCCTTACAATTTATTTATTATTTGAAGCGGCAGGAGGATATGCGATGGAGGTTCCGGAGTGTGGGAAGAGATTATGTACATCCTGAATTCGCGTTATCTGTACAGCGCCCACGCTTCTAACCAATCTTCATGACCATCTTTCCTCAAGGTGGGAGAAATGACAGCCCACGAGCTCTTGCTAGCCATCTGCGGTCCATAAAAGAGCGTGCAAAGAGCGTGCAGGTACATTCACACATTACAGCTTTGTGGCCATCCATTCCTTGTGTAATTTATTTGTTTTTTTGAATGGGCAGCAGGTGCGGCGGTAGAGCTTTGAAGCTTTCGGATGTGGCTGTGTACAACCTGCATTCGCGTTATCTGTTCAGCATCCGCGTTTCTGATCATTCTTTATGACAATCTTTCCACAAGGTGGAAGAAACCATAGCCCATGACCTCTTGCTAATTAACTGCGGTCCAAGACCCAGGCTAAAAGAGCGTGGAGCAACAATTACACATTACTGCCTATTGACAGTGCATCCTTTGGTGCTATATCTATATTTGAAGGTGCAGAAGGAAATGTGATTAAGTATGAAGGTGTGGTATGAGACTGTGTACATCCCTTATTCGTGTCAACTCCCCAGCACCCGGGTTTCTGACCATTCTCCATGACAATATTTGGTCAAGGATGGGTGAAACCATAGCCCACAAGCTCTTACTAGCTAACTGCGGTCCAAGACCTAGGTGAAAAGTCGTGTAGCAACAATGACACAATAACACCTGGTGGCCATGCATCCCTTAGCACAATTTGTCTAATAATTTGAGGAGCAGAACAATGTGCGAGTAAGGACTTGAACGTGCGCGATCAGACTCTGTTAATCCTATATTCTCGTTGTCTGCAGAGCACCCGGCTTTCTCACCATTCTTCATGATCATCTTTCCACAATATGGGAGAACCTATTACCCACGAGTCAACTGTTGTACGAGATTCAGGCTAAAAGAGCGTGTAGCAACACTGACACATTACCACCTGGTTACAGCGCATCCCATAGTACAATTTATTTATTATTTGAAGGGGCAGGAGGAGATGCGACGGAGGCTTGAAGATGTGGAGTGCTACTGTGTGCAACCAGTATTCGCGCTTTCTCCTCAGTGCCCCGGTTTCTGACCATTCTTCATTACCATCTTTTCTGAAGGTGGGAGAAAGCATAGCCCACAAACTCTTTCTCGTTAACTGCGGTTCAGGACACAGGTTAAAAGAGCATCTAGAAACAATGACACATTACAGCCATGTTCTCATGTATCCCTGAGTACCATTTATTATTTATTTAAAGGGAAGAAGGAGATGCGACTAAGATTTGAAGGTGTGCAACGTGACTGGGTGCAACCTGTTTTCGCGTTATCTGAGCAGCGCAAGGTTTTCCGAGCACTTTTCATCACCAACTTTCCTCATCATGGACGAACCGTAGCCCATGAGCTCGTGCTAGTTAAATGCGATTCAAGGTGAAGAATAAAAGAGCATGTGGTAACAATTATTCATTACCGCCTTGTGGGCTTGCATCTCTTAGCACAATTTATTTATTATTTGAAGGAGCACAAGGAGATGCGACAGAGGTGTCCAGCTGTGCAATGTGACTGTGGGGAACCTGTATTCGCATTCTTTGCACTACGCGCGGATTTCTGACCATTCTCCGTGACCATCTATCCTCAAGCTGATAGAAACCATAGCAAACCACCACTTGCTAGTTAACGGTGGTGCAGGACCGAGGCTAAAAGGGCGTGCAGCAAAAATTGCACATGGATGCCTGGTGGCCGTGCATCCCTTAGTACAAATATTTTATTATTTAAAGATGCAGAAGGAGATGTCATGGGGGTTTGAAGGTATGGAAGATCACTGTGTGGAATTTCTGTTCCCATTATCTGCAAAGCTCCCTGGATTCTCAGCATTCTTGATGACTATCTTTCCTCAAGGTGGGAGAAACCATAGCCCACGAGTTCGTTCTACTGTACTGCGGTTCAAAACCCAGGCTAGAAGAGCGTGTTAAAGCAATGACACATTACCACATGGCGGCCGCACATCCCTTAGTACAATTTATTGATTTGCAAAATGACATGCGACTAAGGTTTGAAGTTGTTGGATGAGAGGGCGTGCAACATCTTGAGCGTTATCTACGCAGCGCCCACGTTTCACAGCATTCTTCATGACCATCTTTTCTCAAAGTGGGAGAAACCATAGCCCACAAGTTAACTGTGGTACAAGGCCCAGGCTAAAGTAGTGTGTAGCAAGAATTACACATTACCACCTGATGGCCGCGCATCCCTTAGTACAATTCATTTATAATTTAATGTGACAGAAGTATGTGCAATGGCTGTTAGAAGGCGTTGGATGAGACTCTCATCATCATCATCATCATCAGCCTGGTTACGCCCACTGCAGGGCAAAGGCCTCTCCCTGTTTCTCCAACAACCCCGGTCATGTACTAATTGTGGCCATGCCGTCCCTGCAAACTTCTTAATCTCATCCGCCCACCTAACTTTCTGCCGCCACCTGCTACGCTTCCCTTCCCTTGGAATCCAGTCCGTAACCCTTAATGACCATCGGTTATCTTCCCTCCTCATTACATGTCCTGCCCATGCCCATTTCTTTTTCTTGATTTCAACTAAGATGTCATTACCTCGCGTTTGTTCCCTCACCCAATGTGCTCTTTTCTTATCCCTTAACGTTACACCTATCATTCTTCTTTCCATAGCTCGTTGCGTCGTCCTCAATTTGAGTAGAAACCTTTTCGTAAGCCTCCAGGTTTCTGCCCCGTAGGTGAGTACTGGTAAGACACAGCTATTATACACATTTCTCTTGAAGGATAATGGCAACCTGCTGTTCCTGATCTGAGAATGCCTGCCAAATGCACCCCAGCCCATTCTTATTTTTCTGATTATTTCCGTCTCATGATCCGGATCCGCAGTCACTACCTGCCCTAAGTAGATGTATTCCCTTACGACTTCCAGTGCCTCGCTGCCTATTGTAAATTGCTGTTCTCTTCCGAAACTGTTAAACATTACTTTAGTTTTCTGCAGATTAATTTTTAGACCCACTCTTCTGCTTTGCCTCTCGAGGTCAGTGAGCATGCATTGCAGTTGGTCCCCTGATTTACTAAGCAAGTCAATATCATCAGCGAATCGCAAGTTACTAAGGTATTCTCCATTAACTTTTATCCCCATTTCTTCCCAATCCAGGTCTCTGAATACCTCCTGTAAACACGCTGTGAATAGCATTGGAGAGATCGTATCTCCCTGCCTGACGCCTTTCTTTATTAGGATTTTGTTGCTTTCTTTATGGAGGCCTACGGTGGCTGTGGAGCAGCTATAGATATCTTTCAGTATTTTTACATACGGCTCGTCTACACCCTGTTTCCGTAATGCCTCCATGACTCCATGCTGACTGCATGAGGTTTGGACAGTTTCTTCCGTTCCCTTCTCAGCCTAGACCTGAGAACGGAACGGAAGAAACTAGTACATAAGAAGCCGATCAATGAGTTAGCGGTAAGAGGGAAAATAGAGGAATTCCAGATCAAGCTACAGAACAGGTATTCGGCTTTAATTCAAGAAGAGGACCGTAGTGTTGAAGCAATTAACGACAATCTTGTGGGCATCATTAAGGAGTATGCAATGGAAGTCGGTGGTAATTACGTTAGGCAGGATACCAGTAAACTATCGCAGGAGACGAAAGTTCTGATCAAGAAACGCCAATGTATGAAAGCCTCTAACCCTACAGCTAGAATAGAACTGGCAGAACTTTCGAAGTTAATCAACAAGCGTAAGACAGCTGACATAAGGAAGTATAATATGGATAGAATTGAACATGCTATCAGGAACGGAGGAAGCCTAAAAACAGTGAAGAAGAAACTAGGAATTGGCAAGAATCAGATGTATGCGTTAAGAGACAAAGCCGGTAATATCGTTACTAATATGGATGAGATAGTTCAAGTGGCTGAGGAGTTCTATAGAGATTTATACAGTACCAGTGGCACCCACGACGATAATGGAAGAGAAAATAGTCTAGAGGAATTCGAAATCCCAAAGGTAACGCCGGAAGAAGTAAAGAAAGCCTTGGGAAATATGCAAAGGGGGAAGGCAGCTGGGGAGGATCAGGTAACAGCAGATTTGTTGAAGGATGGTGGGCAGATTGTTCTAGAGAAACTGGCCACCCTGTATACGCAATGCCTCATAGCGTGGAGCGTACCGGAATCTTGGAAAAATGCTAACATAATCCTAATCCATAAGAAAGGGGATGCCAAAGACTTGAAAAATTATAGACCGATCAGCTTGCTGTCTGTTGCCTACAAAGTATTTACTAAGGTAATCGCAAATAGAATCAGGAACACCTTAGACTTCTGTCAACCAATGGATGAGACTGTAGATCCTGTATTCGCGTTTTCTGCATAGTGCCGAGGTGTCTGACGATTCTTCATGACCATCGTTCCTCAAGGTGGGAGAAACCATAGGCCTCGATCTCGTGCTAGCTAACTGCGATCCAACACCCAGGCAAAAGGTTCGTGTAGCAACCATTGCACATTACCGCCAGGCAGCCGTGCATCTCATTGTACAATAATGTATTTTTTTGAAGAGGCCAAAGGAGATGTTAATAAGGATTGAAGATGTGGGAAGAGACTGTGTACAACCTGCATTCGCGTTATCTGCACAGCACCCGGGTTTCTGACTATTCTTCATGGCCATCTTCCTTCAAGGAGGAAGAAGCAAGAGCCCCTGAACTAGTGCTAGGTAACTGCGGTCCATGACCATGGCTAAGAGTGCCTCTAGAAACATGACAAATTACCACCTGGTGGCAGCGCATTCCTTAGTAAAACCTATTTATTATTTGAAGGGGCAGAAGGAGAGGCGACGAAGGTTTGAAGATGTGGAATTATACTGTGTGCAACCTGTATTTGTGTTTTCTGCCTAGCGCCCGGGTTTCTGACTGTTCTTCATTACCGTTTTTCCTCAAGGTGGGAGAAAGCATAGCCCACGAGCTCTTTCTAGTTAACTGCGGTTCCGGACCCAGGCTAAAAGAGCGTGTAGCAACAATGACACTTTATTTATTTATTTATTTATTTATTTATGTATTCATTTATTTATTTATTTCGAATACTGTCAGTCTTGCCGGGCTGTTACAGGGTAGCAATACAGAGCACAAAGTTCACGTAAAGAACGCTTTCAAGTTTTCTTCAAGAGAGTCAACCATGTTGTTGCTCAGAAACACACACGAATTCAAGTTATCCCCTTCAAGAATTGTCTTGACAATGAAAGGGTGCTTAAAGACATCATCTCTTGGAACATAAGGCATTATGGCGTAACTTTCATTATTTCTCGGCGAAACCGTTCCAGGAGGCTAAAAATACAAACTGGAATTCAGGTTCAGGTTAGTGTAATAGAGTTGATGTGAAAACTTAAGGCGTGCGATTTTCCTGCGCACAGCCAGCGTAGTGAGATCAGCCCTGCCGAGCATGGACGTTACCGAGTGCGTTTTTTCGTAATCAGAAAATTAAAGCTAACCGCCATTCGCTGAATGCGCTCTAATTTATGTATTATGTATTGTTGATGAGGGTCCCAGTTATGCAAGCATACTCTAAATTTGGTCTAACAATAGTAGTGTGTGCCTTAAGTTTAATATCTGGTGCAGTATCTCCACATTTACGCCTTAACAAGCCAATCTTTCGCTGGGCTGATCCATATATCTTTTCGACGTGTCCAATCCAGTTGAAGTTACTAGTGCTTCGTATGAAAAGGTATTTCAGCTTTATGGAACGCATATTTACATTGTTATTTACAGCGTAGCAAAATATCTATGGAGTTTTCTTATTAGTAACTATCATGCAAACAGATTCATCAAAATTGATTTGCTTATCCCATCCTTTACGCCAGTAATAAATTCAACATAAAGCATCATTTAGTCGTTCTTGATCAGGAACACTCCTAGCGCAGGAAAAAAAAGAAGCAGTCATTGGCAAACAACCGCACTTAATCATAGGATGCACATCACTTGCGATATCATTGTTATACAGTAGGAACAAAATTCGACCCAAACCCAACCCCTGATGCACACCTGATGACACAGGAAGGAAAGAAGAGTACTCGCCATCTATTTCAACAAATTGTTGTATGGAGCATAATTGCGAGTCAGCCTAGTTGTAACAGATTCATCTTAAAACTTTTTGTGCGCAAACAAACAGGCACGAAGGATAGGAGAAACACTACCCTTTCCTTGTGTTTCTCCTATTCGTCGTCCCTGTTTGTTTGCACACAAAAAGTTTTCAGATGAACTGTTGTCTGTTGTGTAAATGAGCCTGAATCCATTTATTACCTTTTCAATTTACATTTTACCCATACAGCTTTTCAACTAGCTTGCTATGGCTAACCCTATCAAACGCCTTTGATAAATAGAGAGTGAAGACATTAACTTCCTCGCGACAGTTAAGGACTTCTGGAAAACTGTGTATTGTTTCTAATAACTGCGTGCCAGTTGACAAATGCCTTCGAAAACCATGTTGTTTGCTGTAAAAAATGTAATTGTTTTCTAAATATTCTACTAATTGTTTACAAAATATATGCTCTAAGATTTTGCAAGCCGTACTAGTTATGCATATCGGACTCTACTTCCCAATGTCTAGCCAGTCTCCAGCCTTATAAACAGGCGCCATCCTTGCTTATAGCCATTGACTTGGTAGCGCAACATTTATTAATGACACAGAAAAGATTTTAACCAAGAAGCATGCAATCAATTCACAGTATCGCTTTAAATACTGATATGGCATTTTGTCAGGACCAGGAGACTTAGTTACGTCCAACTTTTGCAACATGTAGACTGTACCTTCTTTAGAGAAAACAAATGGTAACATTACTGTGTTCCTCGCATTCTAAATCTATTGCAGCACTGCCGTTTCTTCGGCTGAATGCAGAACAAAAAAAAAAATTTTACAGCCTGCCACCACCTGCCCCACTTCCCTTCCCTAGGAATCAAGTCCGCAACACTTAATGGCCATCGGTTATCTTCCCTCCTCATTACATGTCCTGCCTATGCCCCATTTCTTTTTCTTGATTTCAACTAAGATGTCATTAACTCTCGTTTGTTCCCTCACCCCATCTGTTCTTTTCTTATCCCTTACCGTTACACCCTTCACTCTTCTTTCCATTGCTCGTTTCATCGTCCTCAATTTAAGTAGAACCTTTTTCGTAAACCTCCAGGTTTCTGCCCCGTAGGTAAGTATTGGTAAGACACAGCTGTTATACACTTTTCTTTTGAGGGATAATGGCAACCTGCTGTTCATGATCTGAAATGCCTGTCAAACGCACCCCAGCCCATGCTTATTCTTCTCTTTATTTCACTCTCATGATCCGGATTCGTGGTCACTACCTGCCCTTATTAGATGTATTCCCTTACCACTTCCAGTGCCTCGCAACCTATCGTAAACTTCTGTTCTCTTCCCCCGAGACAGTTAAACATTACATTAATTTTCTGCAGATTAATTTTTAGATCAACCTTTTTTTTGCCTCTTCAGGTCAGTGAGCATGCTTTGCAATTGATCCCCTGAGTTATTAAGCAAGGCAATATCATCAGCGAATCGAAAGTTACTAAGGTATTCTCCATCAAGTCTCATCCTCAATTTTTCCCAATCCAGGTCTCTAAATACCTCCTGTAAACACGCTGTGAATAACACTGGAGAGATCGTATCTTCCTGCCTGACGCCCTTCTTCAGTGGAATTTTGTTCCTTTCTTAGTGGAGGAATATGGTGGCTGTGGAGCCGCTATTGATATATTTCAGTATTTTTACAAACGGCTCATCTACATGGTGATTCCGTAATGCCTGCATGACGGCTCAGGTTTCGACTGAATCAAACGGTTTCTCGTAATCAACGAAATCGATATATATAAGGGTTGGCTATATTCTGCACATTTCTCTATCACCCTGTTGATAGTGTGAATATTGTCTACTGTTGAGTAGCCTTTACGATATCCTGCCTGGTTCTTTGGGTGACAGAGGTCTAAGGTGTTCGTTATTCTATTTGAGATTACCTTAGTAGATACTATGCAGGCAACGGACAGTAAGCTGATCGGTCTATAATTTTTCAAGCTCTATAGAAATCCTCAGCCAATTGAACTATCTCATTCATATCTGTAATGATATTGCCGGCTTTTTCTCTTAACGCATACCTCTGATTCTTGCCAATCCCTAGTTTATTCTTCACTGCCTTTAGGCTTCTTCCGTGAGAGCATGTTCAGTTATATCCATATTATAGTCCCTCTAGTTATAGAGTCATGTTTCTTCTTGTAATAGAGTTGTAGGATAGGTATTCTATCCATAATATACATCCTTATGTTAGCTGTCTTAGGCTTATTGATTAAGTTGGAATGTTCTGCCAGTTTTATTCTAGCTGTAGAGTTAGAGGCTGTCATAGATTGGTTTTCCTTTATCAGATCTTTTGTCTCCTGTGATAGCTTACTGGTATCCTGTCTAACGAAGCTACAATCGACTTCTACTGCACACTCGTTAATCACGTCCATAACATTGTCGTTCACTTCTTCCACACTGCGGTCATCTTCCTGAAGTTACAACCGAATACCTGTTCTGCAGCTTGATCCGGAATTCTTCTATTTTCCCTCTTACCGCTAAGTCATTGATCGGCTTCTCATGGACCAGTTTTTTCCGTCCTCTCGTCAAGCCTATGTCGAGTTCTTACCATCGTCTGGTCACTGCAGCGCACCATGCCGAGAACGTCCACATCTTGTATGATGTCAGGGTTAGCACAGATTATAAAGTCTATTTCATTCCTAGTCTCGCCATTCGGGCTCCTCCGCGTCCATATTCAGCTATCCCGCTTGCGAAAGAAGGTGTTCACCATCCGCATATTATTGCGCTCTGCAAACTCTACTGATAGCTTCCCCCTGGTATATCTAGAGCCTATGCCATATTCCCCCCCAACTCGTCCTCAGCCTGTTTCTTGCATACCCTGGCATTGAAGTCGCCCATCAGTATAGATTAGTTTGTTTTGGCTTTAGCCATCGCCGATTCCACGTCTTCATTGAAGCTTTCGACTTCCTGGTCATCATGACTGGATCTAGGGGTATAGACCTGTACGACGTTCAATTTGTACCTTTTAATAGGTTTCTCAGCAATACCTGCCACCCTCTCGTTAATGCTATCGAATTTCTGTATGCTACCAGCTATATCCTTATTAATCACGAATTCGACTCCTAGTTCTCGTTTCTCCGCTAAGCCCCGGTAGCACAGGAAGGGCCCACTTTATAGCACTCTATATGCTTCTTTTGTCCTCCTAACCTCGCTGAGCCCTATTATATCCTATTTACTGCCCGCTAATGCCTCCAATAGCACCACTAGACTCGCCTTAGTAGATAACGTTCTAGCGTTAAACGTTGCCAGGTTCAGATTCCAATGGCGGCCTGTCCAGACACAGCTATTCTTAGCATCATTTGCTGCGTCACAGGTCTAATCGCCGCCGTGGTCAGTTGCTTCGCAGCTGCTGGGGACTGAGGGGCGAGGTTTGTTTGTTTGTTTGTTTGTTTATTGGTTTCTTTCCAATACAAGGAAAAAGCGAAGGGAGAGCTAAAGGCTACTAGCCTGACGAGGCCCTCCCTCCGCATACAGTTTCGACAATATTACAAAAGAGATTTGAGAAAAACAGCACACACATTTGTAGTTACACTCTACACAGTTCTATGTCATAGAGGATCTAGTTCATATCACTGCACACAAATATATAAAACAGATTTCTTGTCATAGATGTGACAGAACGGGAGAAAAAAAAAAAAAAAAAACATATGAACGCAAATGCAAAATGTCAATCATCGTAGCGAACATATGAAAAAAGAGAAAAAAGGCGACATCCAACACACAGTAAAAGAGCACTGTTTTACAGACAAACGCTACATATGGTTTTAAATGAGATGTCACTGGTAGCGAATTTCATTCTCGATAACCATTGTTTTGAATGTTTTTTTCTTAATCGATTTGTTGAGGTCGACATCATCTGGAAGTTTATTTAGAAGCACCGGAATTTGGTAATTTAAATGTTGTTTTCCATAATTCGTGCGTGTTCGAGGCTTTCTGCGCTCTTGCCTTCGAAGGGCGAGCGTGTGTGTTTCAGCGGGATTGCTAAATGCGTGTAGTTTATGTTTTTGTACATACTGCAATAACTTGAAGCAATAAATTTCATCAGCTCTTAGCAGAGAATACTTTACAAACAGTGGACCTGTTGGCAAGTCTTGTGGGTGTCCTGCATATCTTTCGAGTAGGCGAAGTACACGCTTCTGAAACTTTAGTATTCGGAGGTAGTTTCTACTAGAGGTTGTACCCCAAACCAAAATACAGTAGGAAAGTCTGGAATAAAAGAGAGTATAATAAAGAGAAACTTTAAGCCACAAAGGTATAAGTGAGCTTATTCTATACAAGCAGCCGAGCGATCTACTGAGCTCCAAAGCAAGATTATCAATGTGGGTGTTCCAAGACAAATTTTCTTGGAACCATACTCCCAGAAATTTTTGCTTAACCTCTTGTTTTAACGGAGTGCCCCGAAAGGTAATATGAATATCATTCTTCATTGGTTTGTTAATCGGAGCGAATATAATATATTTGGTTTTATTAGTATTCAACTGTAACCTGTTGGCATGTAACCAGTCAGAAAGTGACTCCATATACTTATTAACAATCTCCTGAAGCTCTGTAAGGGTACGTGCAGTGAAGAAAATATTCGTGTCATCTGCGTACATTATTAGTTTAGGGGAATTATAGATGCTACAGAGATCATTAATATAGACTAAGAATAATAGCGGTCCAAGAATAGAGCCTTGAGGAACACCTTGTTTAATTACTATTTTTGTAGTCGTTCCTTGGTGGACACTTACATATTGAAGCCTATTGCTTAAGTAACTCTCTATCAGTTTAAGGACGACGCCGCGAACACCGTATCTTTTTAGTTTAATTAATAGCACATCATGACACACTGAGTCAAAAGCTTTTCGTAGATCTACAAACAGTCCTAGCGTGTAAAGCCTGTGCTCAAAGTTATGTATAATATCATGCTTGATACTGAGAAGTGCGTCCTCGGTAGATTTTCCTTTTTGAAATCCGAACTGCATGTCACTTATTACCCCATATTTCGCAAAGAATTTTTCTAGTCTTATATTTATGGCCCCTTCAAATACTTTCGATAGAACAGGCAGGACCGAGATTGGCCTATAGTTGCTTATGTCTCCTTCAGCACCACCCTTGTGAATAGGACAGATGCGGGCTATCTTGAGCGAGTCAGGGAAGATTCCAGTCTCAAACATTTTATTTATTATGTCTGCTAGGATGGGGGATAGGATTTCAGACACATGTTTAATTGGCATTGCTTTAATTTCATCAGAACCAGAAGCAACATCATTTCTAATCCCATTGATAAGTTTGTTGATTTCGTGAGGAGTTACTGGTGCGAGAACCATAGAGTTCACTATCGTAACGCTGTTATCAACCAAGTTATGCTCTTCATCATTTTCCTGCTCGTACACTGCGCTCGTGGCAAAATAGGCGTTAAGGGCGGTGGCCGCTTCAAGACCGGTTAGTGTGCCTGTAGGTGTGACTATTTTTAGTACGGTACATTGTTCTTTCTTCCCAGTTAGATTTTTTACTTCATTCCATATTTTCCTAGGATCCTTACCTATTAGTATTCATATAGGAAGCTATTCATATAGGAAGTTGTGACCAAGTACTGCACCAGGGTGGCCATTGCGACTATGGTTTTAAGATGTGGCATGAGACCTTGTACATTCTGTATTCGCGCTATATTCCCCGCACCCATGTTTCTGACAATTATTCATCACCGTCTTTCGTCAAGGCGGAATGAACCATGGCGCACGATCATTTTCTAGCTAACTGTGGTCCAAGAGAGCCTGTAGCAACAATAAATTACACATTACTGCCTGGTGGGCGTGCATCTCTTAGTGCAATATTTTAATTATTCGAAGGAGCGGGAGGAGATGCGATGGATGTTTGATGGCAAAGAATGTGATTTTGTGGAACCTCTCTTCACGTTATCTGCGCAGCGCCCGTGTTTCAGAGAATTCTTTATGACCATCTTTCCTCAAGGTGGGAGAAACCATAGCGCACGAGCTCATAATAGTTAACGGTGGTTCAAGACCCAGGCTAAAATAGCACGTAGCAACCATGACAGAATACCGCCTTGGTAGCCGCACATCTCTTAGTACAATTAATTTATTATTTATTGAGGCAGAAGGACATGCTACTAAGGTTTGAATGCGTGGGACGAGACTGTGTATAGGCTGTATTCGCGTTAGCTGTGCAGCGCCCGGTTTTCTCACCATTCTTTATGACCACATTTCATCAAGGTGGGAGACACCATAGACACGAGCTTGTGCTAGCTATCTGCGGTCAATGACCCAGGCTACAAGAGCGTGTAGCAACAATGTCTTTTTATTTATTTATTTATTTATTCATTTATTTATTTATTTATTTATTTATTTATTTATTGTACCCTCAGGGCCGAAACATTACAAAGTAAATTGTCAAAAAACATTTCTGTGAACAGATACACTTATAAATGGAGATATGTAACGTACAAATACAAATACAATACTCTAATTATTAGATCGAGTCAATACAAAGCACCAAACTGCAAAACAATGCAAAATGACAAGATGTTACAGGTAAGCATAATGAAACAAGAAGAAACAACGAAAAATAAAATGAGGTAAAGAACAATTTAGTTACTGTTAAGGCATTCTTGAAACGCTGATAGTCTGTAATTTCTACAGTAAGTGGTAGGAACATGGTTCCACTCCTCGCAAGTCCTGGGAAAAAATGAATACTGAAATGTAGAAGTCCTGCATAAAGGAACGGCTACTTTATTTTGGTGGTCAATGCGTGATGATACATAGTGGGGAGGAAAGATGAAATCATCGTGTAGTGAATGATGGTGAAATATGCGGTGAAAAAGACACAAGCGATGAATCTTACGGCAAGATGCTAGTGATGGTAGTTCAAGGCTCAATTTCATACTAGTCACACTTGCGGTTTGAGCATAATTAGACACTATAAGACGTGCAAAGTTATTTTGAATCATTTGAGTGAGTAGATTAGGTTGTCATGGAAAGGGTCCCAAACAGAGGCGGTGTATTCCACTTTCGAACAATTTAGTGCTTTATAAAGGAAATCTTTAAGAGCCTGAGGACTGCGCGAACAATTCTGGCGACAATATGCAAGTATTTTGTTGGCGCTGGCAATTACGAATTCAGTGTGATCATTCAAGGTTAGTTTTGAGGATGTAATGGCGCCAAGATATCTGTATGACGGTATTACTTCCAAAGGAAAGTTATCGAGATGATATTAAACGTTTGCATTAGTAGATCAAGGTACACGCATAACTTTGTATTTTTAGAGTTTAATTCCATGCATCAATTCTTACAAGAAGCGGACACAACATCAAGGCAAGACTGTAGAATAGTATTATCGATAGGAATGAATATTTCTCAAGATATTACAGAGTAATCTGCGAAAAGGTATGGGCATAGACGTAGAAAGATAAGCTGTTAATGTAGATTAGATATAGGAGAGAGCCAAGATCCTTGTGGTAACACTGAAGAAACAGGAGTCGGAGGAGAGTCAGTGTTATTAACAGAGACAAACTGGGAACGATTGAGTAAAAAAACATTCAAGGGATGCAATCAGTTTGGAATCTAAATTTACTAACTGCAACTTATATAAGAGGAGATTATGGCATGCTTTTTCTAATGCTTTTGAAAAATTTAAATATACACTGTCAACTAAAGAAGAACGATCGAGGATAGCATGAATACGGTGGGTGAAGCAAACGAGTTGAGTATCACACGAGAATGTCTTGCGGAAACTGCTGTGAAGGCGACAAAAAATGAATTCAATTCATGAAAAGAAACGAGATTTGAAAATATAATATGCTTGAACATTTTACATGGAATGCTGGTTAGTGAAACAGGGCGATAATTTAGAGGCGAGTGTGTATTACCGGGCTTGTGAAACGGCATCACCCTCCTGATCTTCCAGTCAGGGAAGAGGGAACTGTACTGTAGAGACTGTTGCGAAATTTTTGTTAATGTAATTCATGAGCAACAGACTGTGTTTCTAAGAAATCTAGGATTACTGGAATTGTGCCCAGGTAAAAAGGATGCTCTTAAAAATTGTAAAGCTTTGACCACCCCATTGTATTCAATTATAATGGGAGACGTTGCTATAAATCCTAAAGCTTTAACATGAGGAGGCAACGTTTGAGCGGACAAAGACTCCGTTTAACACACGAGCACACTGCACATGATGTATGATATTTCCTGCAGAATCCACAAGAATGATTGCGGTATTACTTTTCGGATTAAACACGCGCCAGAACAATTCGGGATCGGATGTGAGCATTGAAGGTAACGTGTCATTTAGAAAAGTATCCTTAGCATTCATTATGGCTGCTATGTACACGGTGGAAGCGTGTTCGTAGGCTGCCCAGTGGCGGTCATCTGTGGACTATGTTGCTGAGCGGTATGTGCGTTTTTTTTTTCTTTTTCAACAAACGTTTTAGGTAGTGGTTGAACAATGGTGCAGCATTTGCAATTATCGTACGAGTAGATATGTATTTGTTTGTGAATTCTTGAATTATAAGTAAAAATATATCCCAGTTTGATTGTACCGTTCGCGCTTCAAAACCATCGAAAAAACCGTCATGTGCAAAGTTCGTGGTTGATAAGTTCGAAGTTCGCATAATCGCATAAGCGCAATTCGCATAATATTTTATATCTTTCTTTCTGTTTACGCTTTTTGTAAGTGAAATGTTAATGCGAAATGATAGAATGGAATGGTCACTTAAACCAGCCAGCTGAACGACGTTATAAACGTATTGAGGGTGTGTTGCCAGAACGAGATCAGGAGTGCTTGCTGTTGTACAGCGATTCTAGTTGGTTTCGTTATGACTTGCGGTAAACAAAATACAGCGCACATATCCAAAAAATAACTTGCGAGTCAAGAAGGCGGACTCAACACAGGTGGCTCACAGTCCCAGGAATCGTTAGGAATGTAAAATCCCCCATTGAGAAAAGCGGCAACCGCGGGAATTCTCACACCACCGAATTAACTCCGTCGTGTAGTTCGTTAAAGAAAATTGAATTTTGAGAAGGGGGCGGTAACAGACGCGAATAATTTTTTTTCCTTGGGAAATTCAGGAACAACCCAAACGGTTCCCAACTGACTTGGAATGTGGATGCGGTACGATGAGAGTTCTTTTGAGATGACGAGCCACCACCATCTGTTCACGACGCTCGATCGCAGTGATATACAGAAAAAATGATTAACTGACGAAAGAAGTTCATTATGCGTTACCTCTGGCCGAAGCCAGGTTTCAGTTGATACGAGAAGGCCTGCATTGCAATTATCAATAGCAGAGCGTGATAGGTCACACTTATTAGACAGACTCCGAACATTAGTAAACAGTAAAGGGGGGGGGGGGGCAATCAGACAAGAGTGTGTGTAACTGATCCTTCCCACAGCCCCTCGTGCACTCGTGCACCTCTGGCTTGGCGCACCTATAGTTGCGTTGGCATTTGTACGGCGGTTATAAGATGAAACAAAGTGGTTACGTTCAGCGACGCTGTCTGTTTCTGCAGTGTACACGTAATGCTTTTTATTCAGGACAAGGGGTTTGCACCTAAGCTGTAAGGGCTGCGTTTCCGATTGATTTTTGGGAAAATCTGCAAGTTTCGAGCGTAGATGACGCGTTGCGGGTCAAAATTTTGGCTCATAGTGATGTTAGTTTCTTTTAGTATTTTACGTTCACTCAAAATTTTCGTTTACCTTATAGTTGTTGTTTTTACCCGCCGTGGTTGCTCAGTGGCTATGGTGTTAGGCTGCTGAGCACGAGGTAGCGGGATCGAATCCCGGCCACGGCGGCCGCATTTCGATGGGGGCGAAATGCGAAAACACCCGTGTACTTAGATTTAGGTGCTTGTTAAAGAACCACAGGTGGTCAAAATTTCCGGAGTCCTCCACTACGGCGTGCCTCATAATCAGAAAGTGGTTTTGGCACGTAAAACCCCATAATATTATATAGTTTGAAAACTTCACACCGATGGGGCAACATTTGTCGGCGACGAAAGGTACGATACGATGCGCACGATTGACAGCACTATAGGGCAAATTATCTGCAACACAAAGAAGGACAGATTTGACACGTGCTTCAGATTGATCCCACGATTCAGGAGAGTGCGGTATACCTGGGAAAATTAGGTTTTCGCGACGCGACCTATCTTGTAAATCATCTAGACGAGCTTCCAAAGAGTCATGCCTGGCGGTAGCGCCTTCCAGTGTATGGCGTACTACGTTGAGTTCATCAGACATATTGTCAAAAGACTTAGTTTTTTTCGAGTTTATCGAATCTCTCGTGAATGTTGCCAACCTTTGTTTCGATAATTTTCTGACTGCTTTTTATGACTTTTGTGTCAGGGGACAGTTCGGCCGGACTTCTTGCTGATTGCACCGAACGAGTATGCAGGTATTTCAGTAAATGAAAAAGAACCCGCATTTGTTCTGCGGGATCGTCGGGCAAATCTTCCAAGGAATACAATTATGCCGAACCAGTGTCAGGTCCGGCATTTGTTTCCACATCACCGGAGCATAGTAGTAGAAATATTAGCAAAAAAGAGCCGCAGGCAATTTCATAAAACACTTGTGGGCAATGGAGCCGCAGTAAATACGGGTTGTCGTTTCTTTAGTATATAAAGGATATCGTTGACACACCTGCGGAGCGCAAACGGGCCAAGCGGCAAAAATTCTGCCTACGTTGCTCTTTTGCCGAATGAAGTGACGAGCTTGCGGTCAGTAGATAAAAGTAGTCTCAGGAACTAATGCCTGTATCGATTATTACTCCTTGCAGGCAGCGAGCTGCGATGATTGGCAAACATCCGAGATAATACCTGGAAACGCGTAGCACTCTTCGATGCAGTCCATGGGTTCCGAAGTTGTAGAAGAGTTGATTGCCGCCTGAGCAGGAGGCAGGCACAGCGTAAGCAACGATGACAAGAAGTCTGGCGAAGCGAAAACGGGCCAAGTGTGCACCACGCTGCCTACGTTGCTCTCTTGGCGACTCAGTGGCACATTACCGCCTGGTAGCCGCGCATCCCTTGGTACATCTTATTTGTTATTAGAAGAGGCAGATCGAGGTGCGACTAAGGTTTAAGCTGTGGGATGAGAATTTGTACATGCTGTGTTCGCGTTATGTTCACAGCGCCCATGTTTCTGACCATTATTTATGACCATCTTTCGTCAAGGTGGGATTTTTTATTAATTTTATTTGAACCTCAAGAGTCCCTGGCGGGACATTACATGAGGGGTGGGCGCAAGAGCGGCGGTTAACAATGAATGTTACATGAGAATCATGACGGTGACATGGCTTCCTCGATGGTAGTCTTGAAATAGGTTGGATGAAGGATTAGTGCTAAGTCGCAGGTAAGGTCATTCCAGTCGCGAGCTGTGTGGACAAAAATGATTTCTGAAACGTAGTTGTTCGGGAACGATGCGGGATGACGCTGTTTGGATGGCCTGTGCGGCGGGTTAAGCGTACTGGTAGGATGAGCTTGCTGTCACGGGGCGAACAATGGAAAAATCTGTGATAAAAGCAGAGACGTGAAATTCAGTGACGGGAAGCGAGAGAAGGAAGCTTTAGTTGCAACTTCAAGGCGGATATGCTAGAGTATCGCGAGTAGTTTGAAAGAATAAAGCGAGTGGCGCGATTCTGAACAGATTGAAGGGCTGAGATAAGGTTAGACTGATGGGGGTCAAATATTGCGCAAGCGTATTCAAGTTTAGGTGGCACAAATGTTTTAAAAGCTAGTAATTTTAAGGAAGAAGGGGTCATGCGCAGTCTACGATGGAGATACCCAACGGCTCGATTAGATGAATTTATTATGAGGTTAATGTGGCAATACCATGATAAGTCACTAGCAGGGTTAATGCCAAGATACTTAAAAGAGCTAGTGGAAATAATGGCAGTATCGTTAATTTTATAAGTAGGCGGAGCATAATTTCGGCGATGGTGAAAAGAAATTTGTACGGTCTTTGTAGTATTTAGGGACATTAGCCACCTAGTGCACCACTGCTGTATGTTATGCAGGTCTTTTGGAGGATGTAAGCACCTTCGGCGTTAGTTATGGGGCGGTAGAGTACGCAATAATCCGCGAAAAGGCGGACACTAGATGTAACTGTGGAAGGCAAGTCATTAATCTATATTAGAAAGAGCAAGGGGCCAAGAACTGCGCATTGAGGTACTACTGAAAGAACCTGTGAGTAGGTTGATGAGAAGCCATTTGCGGAA
The DNA here is from genome assembly GCF_023375885.2 of Dermacentor andersoni. Classification (NCBI taxonomy): domain Eukaryota; kingdom Metazoa; phylum Arthropoda; class Arachnida; order Ixodida; family Ixodidae; genus Dermacentor; species Dermacentor andersoni. Next base: position 12,795,348 of record NW_027314752.1, read on the forward strand.
ACAAATTGCACGCGGTGAGGTAAAAAGCGTCGACTCCAGTTCAGGACACTAGGATGAATGTTTAACAGAGACATTTTAAGTAAAAGGCGGGAATGCGGTACTTTATCGAAAGCTTTCTCGAAATCTAGAACTAGCAAATCAGTTGGGATATTGCGGTCAAGATAGGAATGAGTGTCATGCAGGAACAAAGCTAATTGGGTTTTGCATGAGTTGTCTTTCCGGAATCCGTGTTGGTTCGGGTGAAAAAAGTTGGCCGATGTTAGAAATGTGGCAACATTAGAGTAAATGACGTGTTCCATGATATAAGACCATACACTGGTTAGCAAAATCGGTCGGTAATTACCTGGGGATGATCTGTCACCTTTCTTCAAAACTGGAATGACCTTCCCAATTTACCAGTCATGTGGAACTGAGCCTGTATCAAGCGACTGTTGAAAAATGAGGGAAAGAATAAGACTGCAAACATGCTTAGTATTCTTTAAGACTGGAATTAATTCCATCGATACCGCAGGAAGATGAAAATTTTAGCGAGTCGATAATATTAACAATACCATCTGCGTTGAAGGTGATGCCACCGATTGGTGGATGCGGAAAAGGCACAGGATCAGTGAAATCACGAGTTGTTTCCTTAGTAAAAACTCAAGAGAATGCATGGTTCAAGAAACGGGGTACGTCGGATACGCCTACTGGTGAGCCAGCGCTGTCAATTAGAGAAATAGTAGTACCATAAGCCATATCCCACAAGCTCGTGCTAGTTAACTGCGGTTCAAGACCAAGTCTAAGCGAGCGCGTAGCTACAATGACAGATTTATTCCTGGTGGCAGTGCATCCCTTAGTAAAATTTATTGATTATTTGAAGTGGCAGAAAAACGTGTGACTAAGCGTTTAAGGCGTGGGATGAGACTCTGTATATGATGTATTCGCGTTATCTGCAGTTTGCCTGGGTTTCTGACCATTCTTCATGAATATCTTTCCTTAAAATGGGAGAAACCATACACCTCGACCTATTGCTAGATAACTACGGTGCAAGAGCTAGGAAAAGAAAGCATGTAGCAACAATGACACAATACCAGATGGTGGACGTGCATCCCTTAGTACAACTTGTTTATTATTTAATGAGGCAGAAGGATATGCGAATAGGGTTAGAAGGCGGGGGATGAGACTCTGTATAGTCTGTATTCACGTTATCTGCACAGCGCCCGCATTTGTGACCTTTCTCGTTGACCATATTTCCGCAAGGCGGGAGAAACTATAGCCCTAGAGCTTCTGATAGACAACTATGGTCTAAGACCAAGGTGTAAGGAGTATATAGCAACAAAAATACAATATCGACGTGTGGGCGTGCATTCTTAGAACAAATAATTTATTATATGAAGGGGCAGAAGAACATCCGAAGGAGTTTTCAAGGTGTGGGATAAGACATTGTACATCCTGTATTCGCGTTTTCTGCATATCGCCCTGGTTTCTGACTATTCTTCATGACCACCTTTCCCGAAGTTGGGCGAAACCCTACCTACGAGCTCGAGCTACCTAAGTGCGTGCTGAGGCCAAAGCGTAAAGAGCGTGCAGCAACAATTACACATTACCGACTTGTGACCTTGCATCCCTTAGAGCAATGTATTCATAATTTGAAGGGGCAGAAGTAGATGGGACAGAGATTTCAGGGGAATGGGATGCGAGTGTGCACATTCCGTATTCTTGTTACCTGCGCAGTACCCGGGTTTCTGACCAATGTTCAAGACCATCTTTTCCCATGGTAGGAGAAACCATAGCCCTCGAGCTCGTGCTGGCTAAATGTGATGCAAGACCCAGGCCTAAAGAGAGTGTGGCAAAAATTACACATTACGGCCTGGTGCCGTGAATCCCTTAGTACCATTTATCTATTATTTTCAGGCGCGCAAGCAGTTGCGCGGAGGTTTGAAGAAGGGGGATGAGAGCGTGTGCATCCTGTATTCGCACTATCTGTGTAGCACACGGGTTTCTGAAAAATCTTCACGGCCATCTTTCCTTATCGTGGACGAAACCATAACGTACGAGCATTTGCTAGCGAACTGCGGTAGAAAACAGAGGACAAAAGAGCACGTAGAAAAATGACACATTACCGCCTGGAGGCCCTGCATCCCAAGTACAACTTATTTATTATTTGAAGGGGCAGAAGGAGATGCAGCTGAGATTTGAGGGCGTGGGAGGAGACTTTATACATCCCGTATTCGCGCTATCTGTGCAGCACCCGGTTTTCTGACCAATCTGTGTGACCATCTTTCCTCATAGTGGAAGAAACCATAACCCACGAGCTCCTGCTAGCTATCTGCGGTCGAAGATCGAGAATGAAATAGCGTTACCGCCTGATGTCCGTGGATCCCTTAGATCCAATAATTTATTATTTGAAGGGGGACAAGGTGATGCGATAGAGATTTGAAGGTGCGGCATTAGACTGTGTACATCTTGTATTCCCGTTGTCTGCACAGCGCCCGGGTTTCTGACCGTTCTTCATAACCATCATAAAGAAACCATAGCCCACGAGCCCTGGCTAGGCCACTGTGGGCAAAAAACAAAGCCAGAACAGTGTCCAATAAAAAAGACGCATTACCGCCTGGAGGCCATACATCGCTTAGTACTAAATATTCAATGTATGAAAGGGCAGAAGAAGCTTCGACGGATGCTTGAAAGTGCGGGATGAGTCTGCCTGGAAACTTGTTTTCGTGTTAACTGCACATAGCACTGGTTTCTAACCATTCTATATAAACATATTTCCTCAAGGCACTAGAAACCATAGCCGACAAGCTCTCCCTGTCCCAATGCACATAATAACTCGAAATTAAACAGTGCGCAGCAACAATGAGACGTCAATTTTGAAGGCCGTACATCGCTTATTTCAATTGATGCAATATGTAAAAGGACAGAAGGAACAGCAACGGAGGCTTGAAAGTGTTGGATTACTCTGAGTGCAACCATTTAATAGCTTTAACTGCACAGAAGCCTGTGTTCTGACCATTCTTCATAAATATATGCCCTCGAGGCACTAGAAACCATAGCTCACGAGCTCTTGCTAGCATAACGCGTGCGAAAACTCACACTAAGCCAGTTTATAGCAACAGCGACACGTCACCGCCAGGAGCCCCTGCATCTCTTTTTACTATTTATACAATATATAACTCCCTGCCTTCTTCTTTTCTCTTTCCTCCTCCTATACAATATATAAAAGGGCAGAAGGAACAGCCAGGTAGGCTTGAAAGTGAAGGACGAGTGTGCGTGCAACTATTTAATAGCTTTAACTGAACAGAAGCATGGGTTCTGACCAAGCTTTATGAACATATTTCTTTAAGGCAGCAGAAACGATAGGCAACGAGTCACCAGTACTATTTATTCAATGTATAAAAGGGCAGAACAAGCATCGGCTGATGCTTGAAAATGTGGGATGAGTCTGTGTGCGACATTCTTTTCGCAGTAACTACACCGAAGACTGGGACCTGACTATTCTTCATCAATATATATCATGAGGGCAGTAGATACCATACCCCACGAGCCCTTGTTAGCCCACTGCGTGGAAAACTCAAACTAAAACAGCGGGTAGCGACAACGACACGTCATCGCCTAGTGCTACTTATTCAATATAGAAAATGCCACAAGGAGCAGCGATGGTGTCTTGAAAGTGTGGAAGGAGTCTGTGCGCAACATTTTATTCGCGTTAACTGCACAGGAGCCAGGGTTCTTACCACTATTCATAAATATATTTCCTTAAGGCAGTAGAAACCATCGCCCACGAGCTCCTTCTAGAACACTGCCTGAAAAAACACGAACTAAAACAGCCTGTACCAACAACGACACATTACCGCTTGGAGCCCCTGCATCGCTTAGTACTATTTATCGAATATTTAAAAGTGCAGAAGGAGCTGCGACGGAGGCTTGAAAGTGTGGGATTGGTCTGTGTGCAACATTTTATTGCCACTGTCTACACAGAGCCCGGGTTTCTGTTTATCCTTTAAAAGCATCTTTCTTCAAGGTGGAAGAAATCGTAACCCACAAGCTTTTTCTAAACTCTGCGCGCAAAATCCAAAATAAGACAACGTTTAGCACCAACGACACCTTGCCGTTTGGAGCCCGTGCATCTCTTTGTACTAATTACGCAATATATAAAATGCAGAAGGAGCAGCGATGGAGTCTTGAAAGTGTGAAAGGAGTCTGTGTGAAATATTTTATTCGCGTTTACTGCACAGGAGCCTGAGTTCTGACTATTCTTCAGAAATATATTTCCTCACGGCAGTAGGAACCATTGCCCACGAGCACTTTCTAGCCGACTGCATGCAAAAGATGGAACCTAAAGAGCGTGTAGCAACCACGACACTTTACCGTTTGGAGCCAGTGCATCTTCTAGTACCATTTATACAATATATAAAAGGGCAGATGGAACACGGACGTAATATTTAAAGTGCGGAATGAGTCTGTGTGCAATGTTTTATTCGCGATAACGGCACAGGGCTCTGGTTTCTGACCATTCCTCATAAACATATTTCCTCAAGGCAGTATGAATGAATGAATGAATGTTTATTTTATCTTGAGTACAATTTCACGAGAGGTGCAGGGGCAAAAGGCGCACAGCGCCTGACAGGAGCCCCTGTGCCCGCAATATACGCTTTTATTGTACATTATTTAGCGGTAGTTCATTGGCAGTGAGCGGACACAGATAACGCGACATTTATCAAATGGGCATTCATTGAGTTATCCAGATCCTCACCACAAGTACTTCTATCAATTATAGTAATTTCTTTTATATCACCAAACTGTTTCTTTCTATTAGTTAATGCATTTACGCTTTCCAACACCTTGTTAGGGTTGTCATAAATGTTCTCAAATTTTGCTGTGTAGAAATTATATTTAGCTTTTCCTAAATCACTGTTCACATACTTTCGGAATTTTTGTATGTGCAGAACACTTCAGGATCCCGGCAACTGAGGAATTCGTGGTATAACTTATTCTTATCCTTTATACGTTGATATAGACTTTTGTTTATCCAAGGCTTTCTGCATTTTTTATTTTTACGCACCACGATATTCCTGAGTGGAAATGCTTTGTCAAAACAGCTGTAGACCATGTGAAAAAAGATATCATATACAATGCCGACATCGCTCGGCTCTAATATAATGCTCCAGTCATGCCCTTGAACTAAGTTAACGAATACCTAACGTGAGCTCCCATTTAAGTTTCGTAGAGAAGATACCTGCTGATCAGCCTTATTTTCATATCGAGTAGTTACTAGAAAGGGGGAAGATGGTCGTTAACATCGGAAGAAAAAACACCTGGTTTTATATAATCTCCGATGAGGTTTGTGATGTAGACATTCAATAACGCAGCACTGTGTGTTGTGATTCTAGTGGGTATATCGATATAATTTCGAAAGGCGTACGTTGACAACAGGGTCGTAAATTGTCTAGAGTACGGGTCCGAGAAAATCATGTCAATATTTATGTCGCCCATAATGATAAATGTGCCCCTATTGAAAGCATTGTCACATAACTTCGATCAACTTCGAGCAATCAGCTTCAATAAAACGGTATCAATGACTTTTTCGAACAAAAAGGAACCCCTGAAATTCTCCTACAGTAATGATGAGGAGATTTTTACTTAGGTCAGCCAGCTCAAATATCTTGCTGTAATTTTTTCTTCCAACTTAAAATGACACAAACACGTCGATTTCAAAGACGTCGATTTCTCTAAAACGAATTGGAGTTTTAAAAATAGCACAAAAAGCAGCAATCAAAGAATGCAAACAAGCAGCTTACAATAACCTCGTGAGGCCCATTCTAGAATATGCATCTGTTGTCTGGTCACCTCACCGCTTATCTGACGAATCAAAGCTTGCTGTGCCGAAGAAAGCTATTAGATTTATTTATAATCGATACGATCGCAATTTCCGCCCTCCTATGCATGCTTGCCTGCTATCACTTGACCCGTTGGCACATAGGCGCAAGAGTGAAACGATTATAATGTTGCACAACATTGTACATGCTTCTGTCATACATGCTTCTGTCATGTACCTGTGACATTTGTTGGCTCCTCAGCACTTGTAACGCGATGAGCCAATCACTTCAATATTGTTTCATTTCGAGCTCACTTATATAGCTTCAAATTTTCTTTCTTGCCATTTACCATTGAATTGTGGAAACGCTACATACTAATCTACGAGAATTGCCACATGAGCGGTTTGTAGACGAAGTTCGTTTACATGTGGCATGTTAATTGTATCTTATCCTATATGTACTTACCCACTCTTGCTATGTCTCAAATTTGAGACGGCTGTATTTGAAAAAAAATAATAATATAAATTATAATAAATACCAGCGTCACAAACAAATGAAAAAAATTTTCTTTTTTTCCACAGGGGTGGGCTATAGACAACTATAGACTAAGCATTCTACACCGTCATTCATGACAAATAGGTGAGGCAGCTTCTCACATGTAAGTGCGTCCTTAAAATATATAACAAGGCACCCTACCCTCCTTACGCTACGGCGCAAACATTCAGAATGGTACCCAGGTTAGACACGGTACTTCATTTCCGTGAGTTTCTGAGAACAATATCAAGTCAAATGATACGGTACAGGAGCCTAGGAAGTGGGTATGTCATCAACCTTATTGCTGATGCTTCAGCTACTATTATGTAGAGAGCGAAAATTATCTTTGGAGAGAGAGAAATTAGAATAAAAAGGACCAATCGCGTAATAATTTATGTCATCTTCTAGTACGGCCTTGACAAAATGAGGGCCAAAAATGTTCAGAAGACGCTACGCTAGAAATCAGGCGACTATGAATGCGCAGCCATATCAGCACATATCTTACTCAGATCTGCTTGTGTTCCAGGCGAGCCTTCATTACAGGCGAGCCTTCATCTTTTCTTGCCAAGATTTTCCCGCCGTTTGTCCAGATAAATTTCAAGTTTGTAGCTTTTTCTTGGACTGCGGCTGCAAGCAGCGCTTTATTGGCTTGCGTGAGATTCTCGTTTACGTAAGTGCGCGTCTGCGCCTTGCTTCCAAGCACTAAACTGTCTATCCTTTGTTTTCTGCATTTAGACAATAACGCGTTGCGTTTGCTCCGTAGCTCAAACCGAGCAATAACGCTAACCCAGCGTAAAGCAACAGCAACGCGTCACCGCCAGCAGCCCCTGCATCTCTTACTACAATTTGTACAATATAGAAAAGGGCAGAAGGAGCAGAGACGTAGGCATGCAAGTGTAGGACGAGTGTGTGTACAACCTTTTATTCGCGTTAACTGCACAGAAGCCTGGGATCTGACCATTCTTCATAAATATATGTACTCGAGGCAGTAGAAATCACAGCTCACGAGCTCCTGCTAGCCTACTGCGTGTAAATACTGACGCAAAGCCAGTGTATAGCAACAGCGACGCGTCACCACCGGCAGCCCCTGCATCTCTTACTACAATTTGTACAATATAGAAAATGGCAGAAGGAGCAGAGACGTAGGCATGGAAGTGTAGGACGAGTGTGTGTGCAACCTTTTATTCGCGTTAACTGCACAAAAGCATCGGATCTGACCATTCTTCATAAATATATGTCCTCGAGGCAGTAGAAATCAGAGCTCACGAGCTCCTGCTAGCCTACTGCGTGCAAATACTCACACAAAGCCAGTGTATAGCAACAGCGACGCGTCACCACCGGCAGCCCCTGCATCTCTTACTACAATTTGTACAATATAGAAAATGGCAGAAGGCGCAGAGACGTAGGCATGCAAGTGTAGGACGAGTGTGTATGCAACGTTTTATTCGCGTTAACGGCACAGAAGCCTGGGATCTGACCATTCTTCATAAATATATGTCCTCGAGGCAGTAGAAACCACACCTCACGAGCTCCTGCTAGCCTACTGCGTGTAAATACTGACGCAAAGCCAGTGTATAGCAACAGCGACGCGTCACCACCAGCAGCCCCTGCATCTCTTACAACAATTTGTACAATATAGAAAAGGGCAGAAGGAGCAGAGACGTAGGCATGCAAGTGTAGGACGAGTGTGTGTGCAACCTTTTATTCGCGTTAACTGCACAAAAGCATCGGATCTGACCATTCTTCATAAATATATGTCCTCGAGGCAGTAGAAATCAGAGCTCACAAGCTCCTGCTAGCCTACTGCGTGCAAATACTCACACAAAGCCAGTGTATAGCAACAGCGACGCGTCACCACCGGCAGCCCCTGCATCTCTTACTACAATTTGTACAATATAGAAAATGGCAGAAGGAGCAGAGACGTAGGCATGGAAGTGTAGGACGAGGGTGTGTGCAACCTTTTATTCGCGTTAACTGCACAGAAGCCTCGGTTCTGACCATTCTTCATAAATATATGTCCTCGAGGCAGTAGAAATCACAGCTCACAAGCTCCTGCTAGCCTACTGCGTGCAAATACTCACACAAAGCCAGTGTATAGCAACAGCGACGCGTCACCACCGGCAGCCCCTGCATCTCTTACTACAATTTGTACAATATAGAAAATGGCAGAAGGAGCAGAGACGTAGGCATGGAAGTGTAGGACGAGTGTGTGTGCAACCTTTTATTCGCGTTAACTGCACAAAAGCATCGGATCTGACCATTCTTCATAAATATATTTCCTCGAGGCAGTAGAAATCACAGCTCACAAGCTCCTGCTAGCCTACTGCGTGCAAATACTCACACAAAGCCAGTGTATAGCAACAGCGACGCGTCACCACCAGCAGCCCCTGCATCTCTTACTACAATTTGTACAATATAGAAAACGGCAGAAGGAGCAGAGACGTAGGCATGCAAGTGTAGGACGAGTGTGTGTGCAACCTTTTATTCGCGTTAACGGCACAGAAGCCTCGATTCTGACCATTCTTCATAAATATATTTCCTCGAGGCAGTAGAAATCACAGCTCACAAGCTCCTGCTAGCCTACTGCGTGCAAATACTCACACAAAGCCAGTGTATAGCAACAGCGACGCGTCACCACCGGCAGCCCCTGCATCTCTTACTACAATTTGTACAATATAGAAAATGGCAGAAGGAGCAGAGACGTAGGCATGCAAGTGTAGGACGAGTGTGTGTGCAACCTTTTATTCGCGTTAACGGCACAGAAGCCTCGGTTCTGACCATTCTTCATAAATATATTTCCTCGAGGCAGTAGAAATCACAGCTCACGAGCTCCTGCTAGCCTACTGCGTGCAAATACTCAGACAAAGCCAGTGTATAGCAACAGCGACGCGTCACCACCAGCAGCCCCTGCATCTCTTACTACAATTTGTACAATATAGAAAACGGCAGAAGGAGCAGAGACGTAGGCATGCAAGTGTAGGACGAGTGTGTGTGCAACCTTTTATTCGCGTTAACGGCACAGAAGCCTCGGTTCTGACCATTCTTCATAAATATATTTCCTCGAGGCAGTAGAAATCACAGCTCACGAGCTCCTGCTAGCCTACTGCGTGCAAATACTCAGACAAAGCCAGTGTATAGCAACAGCGACGCGTCACCACCGGCAGCCCCTGCATCTCTTACTACAATTTGTACAATATAGAAAATGGCAGAAGGAGCAGAGACGTAGGCATGCAAGTGTAGGACGAGTGTGTGTGCAACCTTTTATTCGCGTTAACGGCACAGAAGCATCGGATCTGACCATTCTTCATAAATATATTTCCTCGAGGCAGTAGAAATCACAGCTCACGAGCTCCTGCTAGCCTACTGCGTGCAAATACTCAGACAAAGCCAGTGTATAGCAACAGCGACGCGTCACCACCAGCAGCCCCTGCATCTCTTACTACAATTTGTACAATATAGAAAACGGCAGAAGGAGCAGAGACGTAGGCATGCAAGTGTAGGACGAGTGTGTGTGCAACCTTTTATTCGCGTTAACGGCACAGAAGCCTCGGTTCTGACCATTCTTCATAAATATATTTCCTCGAGGCAGTAGAAATCACAGCTCACGAGCTCCTGCTAGCCTACTGCGTGCAAATACTCAGACAAAGCCAGTGTATAGCAACAGCGACGCGTCACCACCGGCAGCCCCTGCATCTCTTACTACAATTTGTACAATATAGAAAACGGCAGAAGGAGCAGAGACGTAGGCATGCAAGTGTAGGACGAGTGTGTGTGCAACCTTTTATTCGCGTTAACGGCACAGAAGCCTCGGTTCTGACCATTCTTCATAAATATATTTCCTCGAGGCAGTAGAAATCACAGCTCACGAGCTCCTGCTAGCCTACTGCGTGCAAATACTCACACAAAGCCAGTGTATAGCAACAGCGACGCGTCACCACCGGCAGCCCCTGCATCTCTTACTACAATTTGTACAATATAGAAAATGGCAGAAGGAGCAGAGACGTAGGCATGCAAGTGTAGGACGAGTGTGTGTGCAACCTTTTATTCGCGTTAACTGCACAGAAGCCTCGGTTCTGACCATTCTTCATAAATATATTTCCTCGAGGCAGTAGAAATCACAGCTCACGAGCTCCTGCTAGCCTACTGCGTGCAAATACTCACACAAAGCCAGTGTATAGCAACAGCGACGCGTCACCACCGGCAGCCCCTGCATCTCTTACTACAATTTGTACAATATAGAAAATGGCAGAAGGAGCAGAGACGTAGGCATGGAAGTGTAGGACGAGGGTGTGTGCAACCTTTTATTCGCGTTAACTGCACAGAAGCCTGGGATCTGACCATTCTTCATAAATATATGTCCTCGAGGCAGTAGAAATCACAGCTCACGAGCTCCTGCTAGCCTACTGCGTGCAAATACTCACACAAAGCCAGTGTATAGCAACAGCGACGCGTCACCACCGGCAGCCCCTGCATCTCTTACTACAATTTGTACAATATAGAAAACGGCAGAAGGAGCAGAGACGTAGGCATGCAAGTGTAGGACGAGTGTGTGTGCAACCTTTTATTCGCGTTAACGGCACAGAAGCCTCGATTCTGACCATTCTTCATAAATATATTTCCTCGAGGCAGTAGAAATCACAGCTCACGAGCTCCTGCTAGCCTACTGCGTGCAAATACTCACACAAAGCCAGTGTATAGCAACAGCGACGCGTCACCACCGGCAGCCCCTGCATCTCTTACTACAATTTGTACAATATAGAAAATGGCAGAAGGAGCAGAGACGTAGGCATGGAAGTGTAGGACGAGTGTGTGTGCAACCTTTTATTCGCGTTAACTGCACAGAAGCCTCGGTTCTGACCATTCTTCATAAATATATTTCCTCGAGGCAGTAGAAATCACAGCTCACGAGCTCCTGCTAGCCTACTGCGTGCAAATACTCACACAAAGCCAGTGTATAGCAACAGCGACGCGTCACCACCAGCAGCCCCTGCATCTCTTACTACAATTTGTACAATATAGAAAACGGCAGAAGGAGCAGAGACGTAGGCATGCAAGTGTAGGACGAGTGTGTGTGCAACCTTTTATTCGCGTTAACGGCACAGAAGCCTCGATTCTGACCATTCTTCATAAATATATTTCCTCGAGGCAGTAGAAATCACAGCTCACGAGCTCCTGCTAGCCTACTGCGTGCAAATACTCACACAAAGCCAGTGTATAGCAACAGCGACGCGTCACCACCGGCAGCCCCTGCATCTCTTACTACAATTTGTACAATATAGAAAATGGCAGAAGGAGCAGAGACGTAGGCATGGAAGTGTAGGACGAGTGTGTGTGCAACCTTTTATTCGCGTTAACTGCACAGAAGCCTCGGTTCTGACCATTCTTCATAAATATATTTCCTCGAGGCAGTAGAAATCACAGCTCACGAGCTCCTGCTAGCCTACTGCGTGCAAATACTCACACAAAGCCAGTGTATAGCAACAGCGACGCGTCACCACCGGCAGCCCCTGCATCTCTTACTACAATTTGTACAATATAGAAAATGGCAGAAGGAGCAGAGACGTAGGCATGGAAGTGTAGGACGAGGGTGTGTGCAACCTTTTATTCGCGTTAACTGCACAGAAGCCTGGGATCTGACCATTCTTCATAAATATATGTCCTCGAGGCAGTAGAAATCACAGCTCACGAGCTCCTGCTAGCCTACTGCGTGCAAATACTCACACAAAGCCAGTGTATAGCAACAGCGACGCGTCACCACCGGCAGCCCCTGCATCTCTTACTACAATTTGTACAATATAGAAAATGGCAGAAGGCGCAGAGACGTAGGCATGGAAGTGTAGGACGAGTGTGTGTGCAACCTTTTATTCGCGTTAACGGCACAGAAGCCTCGATTCTGACCATTCTTCATAAATATATTTCCTCGAGGCAGTAGAAATCACAGCTCACGAGCTCCTGCTAGCCTACTGCGTGCAAATACTCACACAAAGCCAGTGTATAGCAACAGCGACGCGTCACCACCGGCAGCCCCTGCATCTCTTACTACAATTTGTACAATATAGAAAATGGCAGAAGGCGCAGAGACGTAGGCATGGAAGTGTAGGACGAGTGTGTGTGCAACCTTTTATTCGCGTTAACTGCACAGAAGCCTCGGTTCTGACCATTCTTCATAAATATATTTCCTCGAGGCAGTAGAAATCACAGCTCACGAGCTCCTGCTAGCCTACTGCGTGCAAATACTCACACAAAGCCAGTGTATAGCAACAGCGACGCGTCACCACCGGCAGCCCCTGCATCTCTTACTACAATTTGTACAATATAGAAAATGGCAGAAGGAGCAGAGACGTAGGCATGGAAGTGTAGGACGAGGGTGTGTGCAACCTTTTATTCGCGTTAACTGCACAGAAGCCTGGGATCTGACCATTCTTCATAAATATATGTCCTCGAGGCAGTAGAAATCACAGCTCACGAGCTCCTGCTAGCCTACTGCGTGCAAATACTCACACAAAGCCAGTGTATAGCAACAGCGACGCGTCACCACCGGCAGCCCCTGCATCTCTTACTACAATTTGTACAATATAGAAAATGGCAGAAGGCGCAGAGACGTAGGCATGGAAGTGTAGGACGAGTGTGTGTGCAACCTTTTATTCGCGTTAACGGCACAGAAGCCTCGGTTCTGACCATTCTTCATAAATATATTTCCTCGAGGCAGTAGAAATCACAGCTCACGAGCTCCTGCTAGCCTACTGCGTGCAAATACTCACACAAAGCCAGTGTATAGCAACAGCGACGCGTCACCACCGGCAGCCCCTGCATCTCTTACTACAATTTGTACAATATAGAAAATGGCAGAAGGCGCAGAGACGTAGGCATGCAAGTGTAGGACGAGTGTGTGTGCAACCTTTTATTCGCGTTAACTGCACAGAAGCCTCGGTTCTGACCATTCTTCATAAATATATGTCCTCGAGGCAGTAGAAATCACAGCTCACGAGCTCCTGCTAGCCTACTGCGTGCAAATACTCACACAAAGCCAGTGTATAGCAACAGCGACGCGTCACCACCGGCAGCCCCTGCATCTCTTACTACAATTTGTACAATATAGAAAATGGCAGAAGGCGCAGAGACGTAGGCATGCAAGTGTAGGACGAGTGTGTGTGCAACCTTTTATTCGCGTTACCGGCACAGAAGCCTGGGATCTGACCATTCTTCATAAATATATGTCCTCGAGGCAGTAGAAATCACAGCTCACGAGCTCCTGCTAGCCTACTGCGTGCAAATACTCACACAAAGCCAGTGTATAGCAACAGCGACGCGTCACCACCAGCAGCCCCTGCATCTCTTACTACAATTTGTACAATATAGAAAACGGCAGAAGGAGCAGAGACGTAGGCATGCAAGTGTAGGACGAGTGTGTGTGCAACCTTTTATTCGCGTTAACGGCACAGAAGCCTCGATTCTGACCATTCTTCATAAATATATTTCCTCGAGGCAGTAGAAATCACAGCTCACAAGCTCCTGCTAGCCTACTGCGTGCAAATACTCAGACAAAGCCAGTGTATAGCAACAGCGACGCGTCACCACCGGCAGCCCCTGCATCTCTTACTACAATTTGTACAATATAGAAAATGGCAGAAGGCGCAGAGACGTAGGCATGCAAGTGTAGGACGAGTGTGTGTGCAACCTTTTATTCGCGTTAACGGCACAGAAGCCTCGGTTCTGACCATTCTTCATAAATATATTTCCTCGAGGCAGTAGAAATCACAGCTCACGAGCTCCTGCTAGCCTACTGCGTGCAAATACTCACACAAAGCCAGTGTATAGCAACAGCGACGCGTCACCACCGGCAGCCCCTGCATCTCTTACTACAATTTGTACAATATAGAAAACGGCAGAAGGAGCAGAGACGTAGGCATGCAAGTGTAGGACGAGTGTGTGTGCAACCTTTTATTCGCGTTAACGGCACAGAAGCCTCGATTCTGACCATTCTTCATAAATATATGTCCTCGAGGCAGTAGAAATCACAGCTCACGAGCTCCTGCTAGCCTACTGCGTGCAAATACTCACACAAAGCCAGTGTATAGCAACAGCGACGCGTCACCACCGGCAGCCCCTGCATCTCTTACTACAATTTGTACAATATAGAAAATGGCAGAAGGCGCAGAGACGTAGGCATGCAAGTGTAGGACGAGTGTGTGTGCAACCTTTTATTCGCGTTACCGGCACAGAAGCCTGGGATCTGACCATTCTTCATAAATATATGTCCTCGAGGCAGTAGAAATCACAGCTCACAAGCTCCTGCTAGCCTACTGCGTGCAAATACTCACACAAAGCCAGTGTATAGCAACAGCGACGCGTCACCACCAGCAGCCCCTGCATCTCTTACTACAATTTGTACAATATAGAAAACGGCAGAAGGAGCAGAGACGTAGGCATGCAAGTGTAGGACGAGTGTGTGTGCAACCTTTTATTCGCGTTAACGGCACAGAAGCCTCGATTCTGACCATTCTTCATAAATATATTTCCTCGAGGCAGTAGAAATCACAGCTCACAAGCTCCTGCTAGCCTACTGCGTGCAAATACTCACACAAAGCCAGCGTATAGCAACAGCGACGCGTCACCACCGGCAGCCCCTGCATCTCTTACTACAATTTGTACAATATAGAAAATGGCAGAAGGAGCAGAGACGTAGGCATGCAAGTGTAGGACGAGTGTGTGTGCAACCTTTTATTCGCGTTAACGGCACAGAAGCCTCGGTTCTGACCATTCTTCATAAATATATTTCCTCGAGGCAGTAGAAATCACAGCTCACGAGCTCCTGCTAGCCTACTGCGTGCAAATACTCACACAAAGCCAGTGTATAGCAACAGCGACGCGTCACCACCGGCAGCCCCTGCATCTCTTACTACAATTTGTACAATATAGAAAATGGCAGAAGGAGCAGAGACGTAGGCATGCAAGTGTAGGACGAGTGTGTGTGCAACCTTTTATTCGCGTTAACGGCACAGAAGCCTCGGTTCTGACCATTCTTCATAAATATATTTCCTCGAGGCAGTAGAAATCACAGCTCACAAGCTCCTGCTAGCCTACTGCGTGCAAATACTCACACAAAGCCAGTGTATAGCAACAGCGACGCGTCACCACCGGCAGCCCCTGCATCTCTTACTACAATTTGTACAATATAGAAAATGGCAGAAGGCGCAGAGACGTAGGCATGCAAGTGTAGGACGAGTGTGTGTGCAACCTTTTATTCGCGTTAACTGCACAGAAGCCTCGGTTCTGACCATTCTTCATAAATATATTTCCTCGAGGCAGTAGAAATCACAGCTCACGAGCTCCTGCTAGCCTACTGCGTGCAAATACTCAGACAAAGCCAGTGTATAGCAACAGCGACGCGTCACCACCGGCAGCCCCTGCATCTCTTACTACAATTTGTACAATATAGAAAATGGCAGAAGGAGCAGAGACGTAGGCATGCAAGTGTAGGACGAGTGTGTGTGCAACCTTTTATTCGCGTTAACTGCACAGAAGCCTCGGTTCTGACCATTCTTCATAAATATATTTCCTCGAGGCAGTAGAAATCACAGCTCACGAGCTCCTGCTAGCCTACTGCGTGCAAATACTCACACAAAGCCAGTGTATAGCAACAGCGACGCGTCACCACCGGCAGCCCCTGCATCTCTTACTACAATTTGTACAATATAGAAAATGGCAGAAGGAGCAGAGACGTAGGCATGCAAGTGTAGGACGAGTGTGTGTGCAACCTTTTATTCGCGTTAACGGCACAGAAGCCTCGGTTCTGACCATTCTTCATAAATATATTTCCTCGAGGCAGTAGAAATCACAGCTCACGAGCTCCTGCTAGCCTACTGCGTGCAAATACTCAGACAAAGCCAGTGTATAGCAACAGCGACGCGTCACCACCGGCAGCCCCTGCATCTCTTACTACAATTTGTACAATATAGAAAATGGCAGAAGGCGCAGAGACGTAGGCATGCAAGTGTAGGACGAGTGTGTGTGCAACCTTTTATTCGCGTTACCGGCACAGAAGCCTGGGATCTGACCATTCTTCATAAATATATGTCCTCGAGGCAGTAGAAATCACAGCTCACGAGCTCCTGCTAGCCTACTGCGTGCAAATACTCACACAAAGCCAGTGTATAGCAACAGCGACGCGTCACCACCGGCAGCCCCTGCATCTCTTACTACAATTTGTACAATATAGAAAATGGCAGAAGGCGCAGAGACGTAGGCATGCAAGTGTAGGACGAGTGTGTGTGCAACCTTTTATTCGCGTTAACTGCACAGAAGCCTCGGTTCTGACCATTCTTCATAAATATATTTCCTCGAGGCAGTAGAAATCACAGCTCACGAGCTCCTGCTAGCCTACTGCGTGCAAATACTCACACAAAGCCAGCGTATAGCAACAGCGACGCGTCACCACCGGCAGCTCCTGCATCTCTTACTACAATTTGTACAATATAGAAAATGGCAGAAGGAGCAGAGACGTAGGCATGGAAGTGTAGGACGAGTGTGTGTGCAACCTTTTATTCGCGTTAACTGCACAGAAGCCTGGGATCTGACCATTCTTCATAAATATATGTCCTCGAGGCAGTAGAAATCACAGCTCACGAGCTCCTGCTAGCCTACTGCGTGCAAATACTCACACAAAGCCAGTGTATAGCAACAGCGACGCGTCACCACCGGCAGCCCCTGCATCTCTTACTACAATTTGTACAATATAGAAAATGGCAGAAGGAGCAGAGACGTAGGCATGGAAGTGTAGGACGAGGGTGTGTGCAACCTTTTATTCGCGTTAACTGCACAGAAGCCTGGGATCTGACCATTCTTCATAAATATATGTCCTCGAGGCAGTAGAAATCACAGCTCAGGAGCTCCTGCTAGCCTACTGCGTGCAAATACTCACACAAAGCCAGTGTATAGCAACAGCGACGCGTCACCACCGGCAGCCCCTGCATCTCTTACTACAATTTGTACAATATAGAAAATGGCAGAAGGCGCAGAGACGTAGGCATGCAAGTGTAGGACGAGTGTGTGTGCAACCTTTTATTCGCGTTAACTGCACAGAAGCCTCGGTTCTGACCATTCTTCATAAATATATGTCCTCGAGGCAGTAGAAACCACAGCTCACGAGCTCCTGCTAGCCTACTGCGTGCAAATACTCACACAAAGCCAGCGTATAGCAACAGCGACGCGTCACCACCGGCAGCTCCTGCATCTCTTACTACAATTTGTACAATATAGAAAATGGCAGAAGGAGCAGAGACGTAGGCATGGAAGTGTAGGACGAGTGTGTGTGCAACCTTTTATTCGCGTTAACTGCACAGAAGCCTGGGATCTGACCATTCTTCATAAATATATGTCCTCGAGGCAGTAGAAATCACAGCTCACGAGCTCCTGCTAGCCTACTGCGTGCAAATACTCACACAAAGCCAGTGTATAGCAACAGCGACGCGTCACCACCGGCAGCCCCTGCATCTCTTACTACAATTTGTACAATATAGAAAATGGCAGAAGGAGCAGAGACGTAGGCATGGAAGTGTAGGACGAGGGTGTGTGCAACCTTTTATTCGCGTTAACTGCACAGAAGCCTGGGATCTGACCATTCTTCATAAATATATGTCCTCGAGGCAGTAGAAATCACAGCTCAGGAGCTCCTGCTAGCCTACTGCGTGCAAATACTCACACAAAGCCAGTGTATAGCAACAGCGACGCGTCACCACCGGCAGCCCCTGCATCTCTTACTACAATTTGTACAATATAGAAAATGGCAGAAGGCGCAGAGACGTAGGCATGCAAGTGTAGGACGAGTGTGTGTGCAACCTTTTATTCGCGTTAACTGCACAGAAGCCTGGGATCTGACCATTCTTCATAAATATATGTCCTCGAGGCAGTAGAAATCACAGCTCACGAGCTCCTGCTAGCCTACTGCGTGCAAATACTCACACAAAGCCAGTGTATAGCAACAGCGACGCGTCACCACCGGCAGCCCCTGCATCTCTTACTACAATTTGTACAATATAGAAAATGGCAGAAGGAGCAGAGACGTAGGCATGGAAGTGTAGGACGAGGGTGTGTGCAACCTTTTATTCGCGTTAACTGCACAGAAGCCTGGGATCTGACCATTCTTCATAAATATATGTCCTCGAGGCAGTAGAAATCACAGCTCAGGAGCTCCTGCTAGCCTACTGCGTGCAAATACTCACACAAAGCCAGTGTATAGCAACAGCGACGCGTCACCACCGGCAGCCCCTGCATCTCTTACTACAATTTGTACAATATAGAAAATGGCAGAAGGCGCAGAGACGTAGGCATGCAAGTGTAGGACGAGTGTGTGTGCAACCTTTTATTCGCGTTAACTGCACAGAAGCCTCGGTTCTGACCATTCTTCATAAATATATGTCCTCGAGGCAGTAGAAATCACAGCTCACGAGCTCCTGCTAGCCTACTGCGTGCAAATACTCACACAAAGCCAGTGTATAGCAACAGCGACGCGTCACCACCGGCAGCCCCTGCATCTCTTACTACAATTTGTACAATATAGAAAATGGCAGAAGGCGCAGAGACGTAGGCATGCAAGTGTAGGACGAGTGTGTGTGCAACCTTTTATTCGCGTTAACTGCACAGAAGCCTGGGATCTGACCATTCTTCATAAATATATGTCCTCGAGGCAGTAGAAATCACAGCTCACGAGCTCCTGCTAGCCTACTGCGTGCAAATACTCACACAAAGCCAGTGTATAGCAACAGCGACGCGTCACCACCGGCAGCCCCTGCATCTCTTACTACAATTTGTACAATATAGAAAATGGCAGAAGGCGCAGAGACGTAGGCATGCAAGTGTAGGACGAGTGTGTGTGCAACCTTTTATTCGCGTTAACTGCACAGAAGCCTCGGTTCTGACCATTCTTCATAAATATATGTCCTCGAGGCAGTAGAAATCACAGCTCAGGAGCTCCTGCTAGCCTACTGCGTGCAAATACTCACACAAAGCCAGTGTATAGCAACAGCGACGCGTCACCACCGGCAGCCCCTGCATCTCTTACTACAATTTGTACAATATAGAAAATGGCAGAAGGCGCAGAGACGTAGGCATGCAAGTGTAGGACGAGTGTGTGTGCAACCTTTTATTCGCGTTAACTGCACAGAAGCCTGGGATCTGACCATTCTTCATAAATATATGTCCTCGAGGCAGTAGAAATCACAGCTCAGGAGCTCCTGCTAGCCTACTGCGTGCAAATACTCACACAAAGCCAGTGTATAGCAACAGCGACGCGTCACCACCGGCAGCCCCTGCATCTCTTACTACAATTTGTACAATATAGAAAATGGCAGAAGGAGCAGAGACGTAGGCATGCAAGTGTAGGACGAGTGTGTGTGCAACCTTTTATTCGCGTTAACTGCACAGAAGCCTGGGATCTGACCATTCTTCATAAATATATGTCCTCGAGGCAGTAGAAATCACAGCTCAGGAGCTCCTGCTAGCCTACTACGTGCAAATACTCACACAAAGCCAGTGTATAGCAACAGCGACGCGTCACCACCGGCAGCCCCTGCATCTCTTACTACAATTTGTACAATATAGAAAATGGCAGAAGGAGCAGAGACGTAGGCATGCAAGTGTAGGACGAGTGTGTGTGCAACCTTTTATTCGCGTTAACTGCACAGAAGCCTCGGTTCTGACCATTCTTCATAAATATATGTCCTCGAGGCAGTAGAAATCACAGCTCACGAGCTCCTGCTAGCCTACTGCGTGCAAATACTCACACAAAGCCAGTGTATATTTGTACAATATAGAAAATGGCAGAAGGAGCAGAGACGTAGGCATGCAAGTGTAGGACGAGTGTGTGTGCAACCTTTTATTCGCGTTAACTGCACAGAAGCCTCGGTTCTGACCATTCTTCATAAATATATGTCCTCGAGGCAGTAGAAATCACAGCTCACGAGCTCCTGCTAGCCTACTGCGTGCAAATACTCACACAAAGCCAGTGTATAGCAACAGCGACGCGTCACCACCGGCAGCCCCTGCATCTCTTACTACAATTTGTACAATATAGAAAATGGCAGAAGGCGCAGAGACGTAGGCATGCAAGTGTAGGACGAGTGTGTGTGCAACCTTTTATTCGCGTTAACTGCACAGAAGCCTCGGTTCTGACCATTCTTCATAAATATATGTCCTCGAGGCAGTAGAAACCACAGCTCACGAGCTCCTGCTAGCCTACTGCGTGCAAATACTCACACAAAGCCAGTGTATATTTGTACAATATAGAAAATGGCAGAAGGAGCAGAGACGTAGGCATGGAAGTGTAGGACGAGTGTATGTGCAACCTTTTATTCGCGTTAACTGCACAGAAGCCTGGGATCTGACCATTCTTCATAAATATATGTCCTCGAGGCAGTAGAAATCACAGCTCACGAGCTCCTGCTAGCCTACTGCGTGCAAATACTCACACAAAGCCAGTGTATAGCAACAGCGACGCGTCACCACCGGCAGCCCCTGCATCTCTTACTACAATTTGTACAATATAGAAAATGGCAGAATGCGCAGAGACGTAGGCATGCAAGTGTAGGACGAGTGTGTGTGCAACCTTTTATTCGCGTTAACGGCACAGAAGCCTGGGATCTGACCATTCTTCATAAATATATGTCCTCGAGGCACTAGAAACCACACCTCACGAGCTCCTGCTAGCCTACTGCGTGCAAATACTCACATAAAGCCAGTGTAAAGCAACAGCGACGCGTCACCACCGGCAGCCCCTGCATCTCTTACTACAATTTGTACAATATAGAAAATGGCAGAAGGCGCAGAGACGTAGGCATGGAAGTGTAGGACGAGTGTGTGTGCAACCTTTTATTCGCGTTAACGGCACAGAAGCCTGGGATCTGACCATTCTTCATAAATATATGTCCTCGAGGCACTAGAAACCACACCTCACGAGCTCCTGCTAGCCTACTGCGTGCAAATACTCACACAAAGCCAGCGTATAGCAACAGCGACGCGTCACCACCAGCAGCCCCCGCATCTCTTACTACTATTTGTACAATATAGAAAATGGCAGAAGGAGCAGAGACGTAGGCATGCAAGTGTAGGACGAGTGTGTGTGCAACCTTTTATTCGCGTTAACGGCACAGAAGCCTGGGATCTGACCATTCTTCATAAATATATGTCCTCGAGGCAGAAGAAAATAACTCCTCACGAGCTCCTGCTAGCCTACTGCGTGCAAATACTCACACAAAGCCAGCGTATAGCAACAGCGACGCGTCACCACCGGCAGCCCCTGCATCTCTTACTACAATTTGTACAATATAGAAAATGGCAGAAGGAGCAGAGACGTAGGCATGGAAGTGTAGGACGAGTGTGTGTGCAACCTTTTATTCGCGTTAACTGCACAAAAGCATCGGATCTGACCATTCTTCATAAATATATGTCCTCGAGGCAGTAGAAATCACAGCTCACGAGCTCCTGCTAGCCTACTGCGTGCAAATACTCACACAAAGCCAGCGTATAGCAACAGCGACGCGTCACCACCAGCAGCCCCCGCATCTCTTACTACAATTTGTACAATATAGAAAATGGCAGAAGGAGCAGAGACGTAGGCATGGAAGTGTAGGACGAGTGTGTGTGCAACCTTTTATTCGCGTTAACTGCACAAAAGCATCGGATCTGACCATTCTTCATAAATATATGTCCTCGAGGCAGTAGAAATCACAGCTCACGAGCTCCTGCTAGCCTACTGCGTGCAAATACTCACACAAAGCCAGCGTATAGCAACAGCGACGCGTCACCACCAGCAGCCCCCGCATCTCTTACTACAATTTGTACAATATAGAAAATGGCAGAAGGAGCAGAGACGTAGGCATGGAAGTGTAGGACGAGTGTGTGTGCAACCTTTTATTCGCGTTAACTGCACAAAAGCATCGGATCTGACCATTCTTCATAAATATATGTCCTCGAGGCAGTAGAAATCACAGCTCACGAGCTCCTGCTAGCCTACTGCGTGCAAATACTCACACAAAGCCAGCGTATAGCAACAGCGACGCGTCACCACCAGCAGCCCCCGCATCTCTTACTACAATTTGTACAATATAGAAAATGGCAGAAGGAGCAGAGACGTAGGCATGCAAGTGTAGGACGAGTGTGTGTGCAACCTTTTATTCGCGTTAACTGCACAGAAGCCTGGGATCTGACCACTCTTCATAAATATATGTCCTCGAGGCACTAGAAACCACACCTCACGAGCTCCTGCTAGCCTACTGCGTGCAAATACTCACACAAAGCCAGTGTATAGCAACAGCGACGCGTCACCACCGGCAGCCCCTGCATCTCTTACTACAATTTGTACAATATAGAAAATGGCAGAAGGAGCAGAGACGTAGGCATGGAAGTGTAGGACGAGTGTGTGTGCAACCTTTTATTCGCGTTAACTGCACAAAAGCATCGGATCTGACCATTCTTCATAAATATATGTCCTCGAGGCAGTAGAAATCACAGCTCACGAGCTCCTGCTAGCCTACTGCGTGCAAATACTCACACAAAGCCAGCGTATAGCAACAGCGACGCGTCACCACCAGCAGCCCCCGCATCTCTTACTACAATTTGTACAATATAGAAAATGGCAGAAGGAGCAGAGACGTAGGCATGCAAGTGTAGGACGAGTGTGTGTGCAACCTTTTATTCGCGTTAACTGCACAGAAGCCTGGGATCTGACCACTCTTCATAAATATATGTCCTCGAGGCACTAGAAACCACACCTCACGAGCTCCTGCTAGCCTACTGCGTGCAAATACTCACACAAAGCCAGTGTATAGCAACAGCGACGCGTCACCACCGGCAGCCCCCGCATCTCTTACTACAATTTGTACAATATAGAAAATGGCAGAAGGAGCAGAGACGTAGGCATGGAAGTGTAGGACGAGTGTGTGTGCAACCTTTTATTCGCGTTAACTGCACAAAAGCATCGGATCTGACCATTCTTCATAAATATATGTCCTCGAGGCAGTACAAATCACAGCTCACGAGCTCCTGCTAGCCTACTGCGTGTAAATACTCACACAAAGCCAGCGTATAGCAACAGCGACGCGTCACCACCAGCAGCCCCCGCATCTCTTACTACAATTTGTACAATATAGAAAATGGCAGAAGGAGCAGAGACGTAGGCATGGAAGTGTAGGACGAGTGTGTGTGCAACCTTTTATTCGCGTTAACTGCACAGAAGCCTGGGATCTGACCACTCTTCATAAATATATGTCCTCGAGGCACTAGAAACCACACCTCACGAGCTCCTGCTAGCCTACTGCGTGCAAATACTCACACAAAGCCAGCGTATAGCAACAGCGACGCGTCACCACCAGCAGCCCCCGCATCTCTTACTACAATTTGTACAATATAGAAAATGGCAGAAGGAGCAGAGACGTAGGCATGGAAGTGTAGGACGAGTGTGTGTGCAACCTTTTATTCGCGTTAACTGCACAAAAGCATCGGATCTGACCATTCTTCATAAATATATGTCCTCGAGGCAGTACAAATCACAGCTCACGAGCTCCTGCTAGCCTACTGCGTGTAAATACTCACACAAAGCCAGCGTATAGCAACAGCGACGCGTCACCACCAGCAGCCCCCGCATCTCTTACTACAATTTGTACAATATAGAAAATGGCAGAAGGAGCAGAGACGTAGGCATGGAAGTGTAGGACGAGTGTGTGTGCAACCTTTTATTCGCGTTAACTGCACAGAAGCCTGGGATCTGACCACTCTTCATAAATATATGTCCTCGAGGCAGTAGAAATCACAGCTCACGAGCTCCTGCTAGCCTACTGCGTGCAAATACTCACACAAAGCCAGTGTATAGCAACAGCGACGCGTCACCACCGGCAGCCCCTGCATCTCTTACTACAATTTGTACAATATAGAAAATGGCAGAAGGAGCAGAGACGTAGGCATGGAAGTGTAGGACGAGTGTGTGTGCAACCTTTTATTCGCGTTAACTGCACAAAAGCATCGGATCTGACCATTCTTCATAAATATATGTCCTCGAGGCAGTACAAATCACAGCTCACGAGCTCCTGCTAGCCTACTGCGTGTAAATACTCACACAAAGCCAGCGTATAGCAACAGCGACGCGTCACCACCAGCAGCCCCCGCATCTCTTACTACAATTTGTACAATATAGAAAATGGCAGAAGGAGCAGAGACGTAGGCATGCAAGTGTAGGACGAGTGTGTGTGCAACCTTTTATTCGCGTTAACTGCACAGAAGCCTGGGATCTGACCACTCTTCATAAATATATGTCCTCGAGGCACTAGAAACCACACCTCACGAGCTCCTGCTAGCCTACTGCGTGTAAATACTCACACAAAGCCAGCGTATAGCAACAGCGACGCGTCACCACCGGCAGCCCCTGCATCTCTTACTACAATTTGTACAATATAGAAAATGGCAGAAGGAGCAGAGACGTAGGCATGGAAGTGTAGGACGAGTGTGTGTGCAACCTTTTATTCGCGTTAACTGCACAAAAGCATCGGATCTGACCACTCTTCATAAATATATGTCCTCGAGGCACTAGAAACCACACCTCACGAGCTCCTGCTAGCCTACTGCGTGCAAATACTCACACAAAGCCAGTGTATAGCAACAGCGACGCGTCACCACCGGCAGCCCCTGCATCTCTTACTACAATTTGTACAATATAGAAAATGGCAGAAGGAGCAGAGACGTAGGCATGGAAGTGTAGGACGAGTGTGTGTGCAACCTTTTATTCGCGTTAACTGCACAAAAGCATCGGATCTGACCATTCTTCATAAATATATGTCCTCGAGGCAGTACAAATCACAGCTCACGAGCTCCTGCTAGCCTACTGCGTGTAAATACTCACACAAAGCCAGCGTATAGCAACAGCGACGCGTCACCACCAGCAGCCCCCGCATCTCTTACTACAATTTGTACAATATAGAAAATGGCAGAAGGAGCAGAGACGTAGGCATGCAAGTGTAGGACGAGTGTGTGTGCAACCTTTTATTCGCGTTAACTGCACAGAAGCCTGGGATCTGACCACTCTTCATAAATATATGTCCTCGAGGCACTAGAAACCACACCTCACGAGCTCCTGCTAGCCTACTGCGTGCAAATACTCACACAAAGCCAGTGTATAGCAACAGCGACGCGTCACCACCGGCAGCCCCTGCATCTCTTACTACAATTTGTACAATATAGAAAATGGCAGAAGGAGCAGAGACGTAGGCATGGAAGTGTAGGACGAGTGTGTGTGCAACCTTTTATTCGCGTTAACTGCACAAAAGCATCGGATCTGACCATTCTTCATAAATATATGTCCTCGAGGCAGTAGAAATCACAGCTCACGAGCTCCTGCTAGCCTACTGCGTGCAAATACTCACACAAAGCCAGTGTATAGCAACAGCGACGCGTCACCACCGGCAGCCCCTGCATCTCTTACTACAATTTGTACAATATAGAAAATGGCAGAAGGCGCAGAGACGTAGGCATGCAAGTGTAGGACGAGTGTGTGTGCAACCTTTTATTCGCGTTAACGGCACAGAAGCCTGGGATCTGACCATTCTTCATAAATATATGTCCTCGAGGCAGAAGAAAATAACACCTCACGAGCTCCTGCTAGCCTACTGCGTGCAAATACTCACACAAAGCCAGTGTATAGCAACAGCGACGCGTCACCACCGGCAGCCCCTGCATCTCTTACTACAATTTGTACAATATAGAAAATGGCAGAATGCGCAGAGACGTAGGCATGCAAGTGTAGGACGAGTGTGTGTGCAACCTTTTATTCGCGTTAACGGCACAGAAGCCTGGGATCTGACCATTCTTCATAAATATATGTCCTCGAGGCAGTAGAAACCACACCTCACGAGCTCCTGCTAGCCTACTGAGTGTAAATACTGACGCAAAGCCAGTGTATAGCAACAGCGACGCGTCACCACCAGCAGCCCCTGCATCTCTTACTACAATTTGTACAATATCGAAAAAGCCAGAAGGAGCAGAGACGTAGGCATGGAAGTGTAGGACGAGTGTGTGTGCAACCTTTTATTCGCGTTAACGGCACAGAAGCCTGGGATCTGACCATTCTTCATAAATATATGTCCTCGAGGCACTAGAAACCACACCTCACGAGCTCCTGCTAGCCTACTGCGTGCAAATACTCACATAAAGCCAGTGTAAAGCAACAGCGACGCGTCACCACCGGCAGCCCCTGCATCTCTTACTACAATTTGTACAATATAGAAAATGGCAGAAGGTGCAGAGACGTAGGCATGCAAGTGTAGGACGAGTGTGTGTGCAACCTTTTATTCGCGTTAACGGCACAGAAGCCTGGGATCTGACCATTCTTCATAAATATATGTCCTCGAGGCACTAGAAACCACACCTCACGAGCTCCTGCTAGCCTACTGCGTGCAAATACTCACATAAAGCCAGTGTAAAGCAACACCGACGCGTCACCACCGGCAGCCCCTGCATCTCTTACTACAATTTGTACAATATAGAAAATGGCAGAAGGCGCAGAGACGTAGGCATGCAAGTGTAGGACGAGTGTGTGTGCAACCTTTTATTCGCGTTAACGGCACAGAAGCCTGGGATCTGACCATTCTTCATAAATATATGTCCTCGAGGCAGAAGAAAATAACACCTCACGAGCTCCTGCTAGCCTACTGCGTGCAAATACTCACACAAAGCCAGTGTATAGCAACAGCGACGCGTCACCACCAGCAGCCCCCGCATCTCTTACTACAATTTGTACAATATAGAAAATGGCAGAAGGAGCAGAGACGTAGGCATGCAAGTGTAGGACGAGTGTGTGTGCAACCTTTTATTCGCGTTAACGGCACAGAAGCCTGGGATCTGACCATTCTTCATAAATATATGTCCTCGAGGCAGTAGAAACCACACCTCACAAGCTCCTGCTAGCCTACTGCGTGTAAATACTCACGCAAAGCCAGCGTATAGCAACAGCGACGCGTCACCACCAGCAGCCCCCGCATCTCTTACTACAATTTGTACAATATAGAAAATGGCAGAAGGAGCAGAGACGTAGGCATGCAAGTGTAGGACGAGTGTGTGTGCAACCTTTTATTCGCGTTAACGGCACAGAAGCCTGGGATCTGACCATTCTTCATAAATATATGTCCTCGAGGCAGTAAAAACCACACCTCACGAGCTCCTGCTAGCATACTGCGTGTAAATACTGACGCAAAGCCAGTGTATAGCAACAGCGACGCGTCACCACCGGCAGCCCCTGCATCTCTTACTACAATTTGTACAATATAAAAAATGGCAGAAGGCGCAGAGACGTAGGCATGCAAGTGTAGGACGAGTGTGTGTGCAACCTTTTATTCGCGTTAACGGCACAGAAGCCTGGGATCTGACCATTCTTCATAAATATATGTCCTCGAGGCAGTAAAAACCACACCTCACGAGCTCCTGCTAGCATACTGCGTGTAAATACTGACGCAAAGCCAGTGTATAGCAACAGCGACGCGTCACCACCAGGAGCCCCTGCTTCTCTTACTACAATTTGTACAATATAGAAAAGGGCAGAAGGAGCAGAGACGTAGGGATGCAAGTGTAGGACGAGTGTGTGTGCAACCTTTTATTCGCGTTAACTGCACAGAAGCCTGCGATCTGACCATTCTTCATAAATATATGTCCTCCAGGCAGTAGAAATCACAGCTCACGAGCTCCTGCTAGCCTGCTGCGTGCAAATACTCGCACAAAGCCAGTGTATAGCAACAGCGACGCGTCACCACCAGCAGCCCCTGCATCTCTTACTACAATTTGTACAATATAGAAAAAGGCAGAAGGAGCAGAGACGTAGGCATGCAAGTGTAGGACGAGTGTGTGTGTAACCTTTTATTCGCGTTAACTGCACAGAAGCCTGGGATCTGACCATTCTTCATAAATATATGTCCTCGAGGCAGTACAAATCACAGCTCACGAGCTCCTGCTAGACTACTGCGTGTAAATACTGACGCAAAGCCAGTGTATAGCACCAGCGACGCGTCACCACCAGCAGCCCCTGCATCTCTTACTACAATTTGTACAATATAGAAAAAGGCAGAAGGAGCAGAGACGTAGGCATGCAAGTGTAGGACGAGTGTGTGTGTAACCTTTTATTCGCGTTAACTGCACAGAAGCCTGCGATCTGACCATTCTTCATAAATATATGTCCTCGAGGCAGTAGAAATCACAGCTCACGAGCTCCTGCTAGCCTACTGCGTGCAAATACTCGCACAAAGCCAGTGTATAGCAACAGCGACGCGTCACCACCAGCAGCCCCTGCATCTCTTACTACAATTTGTACAATATAGAAAAAGGCAGAAGGAGCAGAGACGTAGGCATGCAAGTGTAGGACGAGTGTGTGTGTAACCTTTTATTCGCGTTAACTGCACAGAAGCCTGGGATCTGACCATTCTTCATAAATATATGTCCTCGAGGCAGTACAAATCACAGCTCACGAGCTGCTGCTAGACTACTGCGTGTAAATACTGACGCAAAGCCAGTGTATAGCACCAGCGACGCGTCACCACCAGCAGCCCCTGCATCTCTTACTACAATTTGTACAATATAGAAAAAGGCAGAAGGAGCAGAGACGTAGGCATGGAAGTGTAGGACGAGTGTGTGTGCAACCTTTTATTCGCGTTAACTACACAGAAGCATCGGATCTGACCATTCTTCATAAATATATGTCCTCGAGGCAGTAGAAATCACAGCTCACGAGCTCCTGCTAGCCTACTGCGTGCAAATACTGACGCAAAGCCAGTGTATAGCACCAGCGACGCGTCACCACCAGCAGCCCCTGCATCTCTTACTACAATTTGTACAATATAGAAAAAGGCAGAAGGAGCAGAGACGTAGGCATGCAAGTGTAGGACGAGTGTGTGTGTAACCTTTTATTCGCGTTAACTGCACAGAAGCCTGGGATCTGACCATTCTTCATAAATATATGTCCTCGAGGCAGTACAAATCACAGCTCACGAGCTGCTGCTAGACTACTGCGTGTAAATACTGACGCAAAGCCAGTGTATAGCACCAGCGACGCGTCACCACCAGCAGCCCCTGCATCTCTTACTACAATTTGTACAATATAGAAAAAGGCAGAAGGAGCAGAGACGTAGGCATGCAAGTGTAGGACGAGTGTGTGTGTAACCTTTTATTCGCGTTAACTGCACAGAAGCCTGCGATCTGACCATTCTTCATAAATATATGTCCTCCAGGCAGTAGAAATCACAGCTCACGAGCTCCTGCTAGCCTGCTGCGTGCAAATACTCGCACAAAGCCAGTGTATAGCAACAGCGACGCGTCACCACCAGCAGCCCCTGCATCTCTTACTACAATTTGTACAATATAGAAAAAGGCAGAAGGAGCAGAGACGTAGGCATGCAAGTGTAGGACGAGTGTGTGTGTAACCTTTTATTCGCGTTAACTGCACAGAAGCCTGGGATCTGACCATTCTTCATAAATATATGTCCTCGAGGCAGTACAAATCACAGCTCACGAGCTCCTGCTAGACTACTGCGTGTAAATACTGACGCAAAGCCAGTGTATAGCACCAGCGACGCGTCACCACCAGCAGCCCCTGCATCTCTTACTACAATTTGTACAATATAGAAAAAGGCAGAAGGAGCAGAGACGTAGGCATGCAAGTGTAGGACGAGTGTGTGTGTAACCTTTTATTCGCGTTAACTGCACAGAAGCCTGGGATCTGACCATTCTTCATAAATATATGTCCTCGAGGCAGTACAAATCACAGCTCACGAGCTCCTGCTAGACTACTGCGTGCAAATACTCGCACAAAGCCAGTGTATAGCAACAGCGACGCGTCACCACCAGCAGCCCCTGCATCTCTTACTACAATTTGTACAATATAGAAAAAGGCAGAAGGAGCAGAGACGTAGGCATGCAAGTGTAGGACGAGTGTGTGTGTAACCTTTTATTCGCGTTAACTGCACAGAAGCCTGCGATCTGACCATTCTTCATAAATATATGTCCTCGAGGCAGTAGAAATCACAGCTCACGAGCTCCTGCTAGCCTACTGCGTGCAAATACTCGCACAAAGCCAGTGTATAGCAACAGCGACGCGTCACCACCAGCAGCCCCTGCATCTCTTACTACAATTTGTACAATATAGAAAAAGGCAGAAGGAGCAGAGACGTAGGCATGCAAGTGTAGGACGAGTGTGTGTGTAACCTTTTATTCGCGTTAACTGCACAGAAGCCTGGGATCTGACCATTCTTCATAAATATATGTCCTCGAGGCAGTACAAATCACAGCTCACGAGCTGCTGCTAGACTACTGCGTGTAAATACTGACGCAAAGCCAGTGTATAGCACCAGCGACGCGTCACCACCAGCAGCCCCTGCATCTCTTACTACAATTTGTACAATATAGAAAAAGGCAGAAGGAGCAGAGACGTAGGCATGGAAGTGTAGGACGAGTGTGTGTGCAACCTTTTATTCGCGTTAACTACACAGAAGCATCGGATCTGACCATTCTTCATAAATATATGTCCTCGAGGCAGTAGAAATCACAGCTCACGAGCTCCTGCTAGCCTACTGCGTGCAAATGCTCACACAAATCCAGTGTATAGCAACAGCGACGCGTCACCACCAGCAGCCCCTGCATCTCTTACTACAATTTGTACAATATAGAAAAAGGCAGAAGGAGCAGAGACGTAGGCATGCAAGTGTAGGACGAGTGTGTGTGTAACCTTTTATTCGCGTTAACTGCACAGAAGCCTGGGATCTGACCATTCTTCATAAATATATGTCCTCGAGGCAGTAGAAATCACAGCTCACGAGCTCCTGCTAGCCTACTGCGTGCAAATGCTCACACAAATCCAGTGTATAGCAACAGCGACGCGTCACCACCAGCAGCCCCTGCATCTCTTACTACAATTTGTACAATATAGAAAAAGGCAGAAGGAGCAGAGACGTAGGCATGGAAGTGTAGGACGAGTGTGTGTGCAACCTTTTATTCGCGTTAACTACACAGAAGCATCGGATCTGACCATTCTTCATAAATATATGTCCTCGAGGCAGTAGAAATCACAGCTCACGAGCTCCTGCTAGCCTACTGCGTGCAAATGCTCACACAAATCCAGTGTATAGCAACAGCGACGCGTCACCACCAGCAGCCCCTGCATCTCTTACTACAATTTGTACAATATAGAAAAAGGCAGAAGGAGCAGAGACGTAGGCATGCAAGTGTAGGACGAGTGTGTGTGTAACCTTTTATTCGCGTTAACTGCACAGAAGCCTGGGATCTGACCATTCTTCATAAATATATGTCCTCGAGGCAGTACAAATCACAGCTCACGAGCTGCTGCTAGACTACTGCGTGTAAATACTGACGCAAAGCCAGTGTATAGCACCAGCGACGCGTCACCACCAGCAGCCCCTGCATCTCTTACTACAATTTGTACAATATAGAAAAAGGCAGAAGGAGCAGAGACGTAGGCATGGAAGTGTAGGACGAGTGTGTGTGCAACCTTTTATTCGCGTTAACTACACAGAAGCATCGGATCTGACCATTCTTCATAAATATATGTCCTCGAGGCAGTAGAAATCACAGCTCACGAGCTCCTGCTAGCCTACTGCGTGCAAATGCTCACACAAATCCAGTGTATAGCAATAGCGACGCGTCACCACCAGCAGCCCCTGCATCTCTTACTACAATTTGTACAATATAGAAAAGGGCAGAAGGAGCAGAGACGTAGGCATGGAAGTGTAGGACGAGTGTGTGTGCAACCTTTTATTCGCGTTAACTGCACAGAAGCATCGGATCTGACCATTCTTCTTAAATATATGTCCTCGAGGCAGTAGAAATCACAGCTCACGAGCTCCTGCTAGCCTACTGCGTGCAAATGCTCACACAAATCCAGTGTATAGCAACAGCGACGCGTCACCACCAGCAGCCCCTGCATCTCTTACTACAATTTGTACAATATAGAAAAGGGCAGAAGGAGCAGAGACGTGGGCATGCAAGTGTAGGACGAGTGTGTGTGCAACCTTTTATTCGCGTTAACTACACAGAAGCATCGGATCTGACCATTCTTCTTAAATATATGTCCTCGAGGCAGTAGAAATCACAGCTCACGAGCTCCTGCTAGCCTACTGCGTGCAAATGCTCACACAAATCCAGTGTATAGCAATAGCGACGCGTCACCACCAGCAGCCCCTGCATCTCTTACTACAATTTGTACAATATAGAAAAGGGCAGAAGGAGCAGAGACGTAGGCATGGAAGTGTAGGACGAGTGTGTGTGCAACCTTTTATTCGCGTTAACTACACAGAAGCATCGGATCTGACCATTCTTCTTAAATATATGTCCTCGAGGCAGTAGAAATCACAGCTCACGAGCTCCTGCTAGCCTACTGCGTGCAAATGCTCACACAAATCCAGTGTATAGCAATAGCGACGCGTCACCACCAGCAGCCCCTGCATCTCTTACTACAATTTGTACAATATAGAAAAGGGCTGAAGGAGCAGAGACGTAGGCATGGAAGTGTAGGACGAGTGTGTGTGCAACCTTTTATTCGCGTTAACTGCACAGAAGCCTGCGATCTGACCATTCTTCATAAATATATGTCCTCGAGGCAGTAGAAATCACAGCTCACGAGCTCCTGCTAGCCTACTGCGTGCAAATACTCACACAAAGCCAGTGTATAGCAACAGCGACGCGTCACCACCAGCAGCCCCTGCATCTCTTACTACAATTTGTACAATATAGAAAAAGGCAGAAGGAGCAGAGGCGTGGGCATGCAAGTGTAGGACGAGTGTGTGTGCAACCTTTTATTCGCGTTAACTGCACAGAAGCCTGCGATCTGACCATTCTTCATAAATATATGTCCTCGAGGCAGTAGAAATCATAGTTTACAAGCCCCTGCTAGCCTACTGCGTGCAAATACTCGCACAAAGCCAGTGTATAGCAACAGCGACGCGTCACCACCAGGAGCCCCTGCTTCTGTTACTACAATTTGTACAATATAGAAAAGGGCTGACGGAGCAGAGACGTGGGCATGCAAGTGTAGGACGAGTGTGTGTGCAACCTTTTATTCGCGTTAACTACACAGAAGCCTCGGTTCTGACCATTCTTCATAAATATATGTCCTCGAGGCAGTAGAAATCACAGCTCACGAGCTCCTGCTAGCCTACTGCGTGCAAATACTCACACAAAGCCAGTGTATAGCAACAGCGACGCGTCACCACCAGGAGCCCCTGCTTCTGTTACTACAATTTGTACAATATAGAAAAGGGCAGAAGGAGCAGAGACGTAGGGATGCAAGTGTAGGACGAGTGTGTGTGCAACCTTTTATTCGCGTTAACTGCACAGAAGCCTGGGATCTGACCATTCTTCATAAATATATGTCCTCGAGGCAGTAGAAATCAAAGCTCACGAGCTCCTGCTAGCCTACTGCGTGCAAATACTCACACAAAGCCAGTGTATAGCAACAGCGACGCGTCACCACCAGCAGCCCCTGCATCTCTTACTACAATTTGTACAATATAGAAATGGGCAGAAGGAGCAGAGACGTAGGCATGGAAGTGTAGGACGAGTGTGTGTGCAACCTTTTATTCGCGTTAACTGCACAGAAGCCTGCGATCTGACCATTCTTCATAAATATATGTCCTCGAGGCAGTAGAAATCATAGTTTACAAGCCCCTGCTAGCCTACTGCGTGCAAATACTCGCACAAAGCCAGTGTATAGCAACAGCGACGCGTCACCACCAGGAGCCCCTGCTTCTGTTACTACAATTTGTACAATATAGAAAAGGGCAGAAGGAGCAGAGACGTAGGGATGCAAGTGTAGGACGAGTGTGTGTGCAACCTTTTATTCGCGTTAACTGCACAGAAGCCTGGGATCTGACCATTCTTCATAAATATATGTCCTCGAGGCAGTAGAAATCAAAGCTCACGAGCTCCTGCTAGCCTACTGCGTGTAAATACTCACACAAAGCCAGCGTATAGTAACAGCGACGCGTCACCACCAGCAGCCCATGCATCTCTTACTACAATTTGTACAATATAGAAAAAGGCAGAAGGAGCAGAGGCGTGGGCATGGAAGTGTAGGACGAGTGTGTGTGCAACCTTTTATTCGCGTTAACTGCACAGAAGCCTGGGATCTGACCATTCTTCATAAATATATGTCCTCCAGGCAGTAGAAATCAAAGCTCACGAGCTCCTGCTAGCCTACTGCGTGTAAATACTCACACAAAGCCAGCGTATAGCAACAGCGACGCGTCACCGCCAGGAGCCCCTGCTTCTGTTACTACAATTTGTACAATATAGAAAAGGGCTGGAGGAGCAGAGACGTGGGCATGCAAGTGTAGGACGAGTGTGTGTGCAACCTTTTATTCGCGTTAACTGCACAGATGCCTGGGATCTGACCATTCTTCATAAATATATGTCCTCGAGGCAGTAGAAATCAAAGCTCACGAGCTCCTGCTAGCCTACTGCGTGTAAATACTCACACAAAGCCAGCGTATAGCAACAGCGACGCGTCACCGCCAGCAGCCCCTGCTTCTGTTACTACAATTTGTACAATATAGAAAAGGGCTGGAGGAGCAGAGACGTGGGCATGCAAGTGTAGGACGAGTGTGTGTGCAACCTTTTATTCGCGTTAACTGCACAGATGCCTGGGATCTGACCATTCTTCATAAATATATGTCCTCGAGGCAGTAGAAATCAAAGCTCACGAGCTCCTGCTAGCCTACTGCGTGTAAATACTCACACAAAGCCAGCGTATAGCAACAGCGACGCGTCACCGCCAGCAGCCCCTGCATCTCTTACTACAATTTGTACAATATAGAAAAAGGCAGAAGGAGCAGAGACGTAGGGATGCAAGTGTAGGACGAGTGTGTGTGCAACCTTTTATTCGCGTTAACTGCACAGAAGCCTGGGATCTGACCATTCTTCATAAATATATGTCCTCGAGGCAGTAGAAACCACACCTCACGAGATCCTGCTAGCCTACTGCGTGCAAATACTCACACAAAGCCAGTGTATAGCAACAGCGACGCGTCACCACCAGCAGCCCCTGCATCTCTTACTACAATTTGTACAATATAGAAATGGGCAGAAGGAGCAGAGACGTAGGCATGGAAGTGTAGGACGAGTGTGTGTGCAACCTTTTATTCGCGTTAACTGCACAGAAGCCTGCGATCTGACCATTCTTCATAAATATATGTCCTCGAGGCAGTAGAAATCATAGTTTACAAGCCCCTGCTAGCCTACTGCGTGCAAATACTCGCACAAAGCCAGTGTATAGCAACAGCGACGCGTCACCACCAGGAGCCCCTGCTTCTGTTACTACAATTTGTACAATATAGAAAAGGGCTGGAGGAGCAGAGACGTAGGCATGCAAGTGTAGGACGAGTGTGTGTGTAACCTTTTATTCGCGTTAACTGCACAGAAGCCTGGGATCTGACCATTCTTCATAAATATATGTCCTCGAGGCAGTACAAATCACAGCTCACGAGATCCTGCTAGCCTACTGCGTGTAAATACTCACACAAAGCCAGCGTATAGCAACAGCGACGCGTCATCACCAACAGCCCCTGCATCTCTTACTACAATTTGTACAATATAGAAAAAGCCAGAAGGAGCAGAGACGTAGGCATGGAAGTGTAGGACGAGTGTGTGTGCAACCTTTTATTCGCGTTAACGGCACAGAAACCTGGGATCTGACCATTCTTCATAAATATATGTCCTCGAGGCAGTAGAAACCACACCTCACGAGATCCTGCTAGCCTACTGCGTGTAAATACTCACACAAAGCCAGCGTATAGCAACAGCGACGCGTCACCGCCAGCAGCCCCTGCATCTCTTACTACAATTTGTACAATATAGAAAAAGCCAGAAGGAGCAGAGACGTAGGCATGGAAGTGTAGGACGAGTGTGTGTGCAACCTTTTATTCGCGTTAACGGCACAGAAACCTGGGATCTGACCATTCTTCATAAATATGTCCTCGAGGCAGTAGAAACCACACCTCACGAGATCCTGCTAGCCTACTGCGTGTAAATACTCATGCAAAGCCAGCGTATAGCAACAGCGACGCGTCACCGCCAGCAGCCCCTGCATCTCTTACTACAATTTGTACAATATAGAAAAAGCCAGAAGGAGCAGAGACGTAGGCATGGAAGTGTAGGACGAGTGTGTGTGCAACCTTTTATTCGCGTTAACGGCACAGAAGCCTGGGATCTGAACATTCTTCATAAATATATGTCCTCGAGGCAGTAGAAACCACACCTCACGAGATCCTGCTAGCCTACTGCGTTTAAATACTCATGCAAAGCCAGCGTATAGCAACAGCGACGCGTCACCGCCAGCAGCCCCTGCATCTCTTACTACAATTTGTACAATATAGAAAAAGCCAGAAGGAGCAGAGACGTAGGCATGGAAGTGTAGGACGAGTGTGTGTGCAACCTTTTATTCGCGTTAACGGCACAGAAGCCTGGGATCTGACCATTCTTCATAAATATATGTCCTCGAGGCAGTAGAAACCACACCTCACGAGATCCTGCTAGCCTACTGCGTGTAAATACTCATGCAAAGCCAGCGTATAGCAACAGCGACGCGTCACCGCCAGCAGCCCCTGCATCTCTTACTACAATTTGTACAATATAGAAAAAGCCAGAAGGAGCAGAGACGTAGGCATGGAAGTGTAGGACGAGTGTGTGTGCAACCTTTTATTCGCGTTAACGGCACAGAAACCTGGGATCTGACCATTCTTCATAAATATATGTCCTCGAGGCAGTAGAAACCACACCTCACGAGATCCTGCTAGCCTGCTGCGTGTAAATACTCACGCAAAGCCAGCGTATAGCAACAGCGACGCGTCACCACCAGCAGCCCCTGCATCTCTTACTACAATTTGTACAATATAGAAAATGGCAGAAGGAGCAGAGACGTAGGCATGGAAGTGTAGGACGAGTGTGTGTGCAACCTTTTATTCGCGTTAACGGCACAGAAGCCTGGGATCTGAACATTCTTCATAAATATATGTCCTCGAGGCAGTAGAAACCACACCTCACGAGATCCTGCTAGCCTACTGCGTGTAAATACTCATGCAAAGCCAGCGTATAGCAACAGCGACGCGTCACCGCCAGCAGCCCCTGCATCTCTTACTACAATTTGTACAATATAGAAAAAGCCAGAAGGAGCAGAGACGTAGGCATGGAAGTGTAGGACGAGTGTGTGTGCAACCTTTTATTCGCGTTAACGGCACAGAAACCTGGGATCTGACCATTCTTCATAAATATATGTCCTCGAGGCAGTAGAAACCACACCTCACGAGATCCTGCTAGCCTGCTGCGTGTAAATACTCACGCAAAGCCAGCGTATAGCAACAGCGACGCGTCACCACCAGCAGCACCTGCATCTCTTACTACAATTTGTACAATATAGAAAATGGCAGAAGGAGCAGAGACGTAGGCATGGAAGTGTAGGACGAGTGTGTGTGCAACCTTTTATTCGCGTTAACGGCACAGAAGCCTGGGATCTGAACATTCTTCATAAATATATGTCCTCGAGGCAGTAGAAACCACACCTCACGAGATCCTGCTAGCCTACTGCGTGTAAATACTCATGCAAAGCCAGCGTATAGCAACAGCGACGCGTCACCGCCAGCAGCCCCTGCATCTCTTACTACAATTTGTACAATATAGAAAAAGCCAGAAGGAGCAGAGACGTAGGCATGGAAGTGTAGGACGAGTGTGTGTGCAACCTTTTATTCGCGTTAACGGCACAGAAGCCTGGGATCTGAACATTCTTCATAAATATATGTCCTCGAGGCAGTAGAAACCACACCTCACGAGCTCCTGCTAGCCTGCTGCGTGTAAATACTCACGCAAAGCCAGCGTATAGCAACAGCGAAGCGTCACCACCAGCAGCCCCTGCATCTCTTACTACAATTTGTACAATATAGAAATGGGCAGAAGGAGCAGAGACGTAGGGATGCAAGTGTAGGACGAGTGTGTGTGCAACCTTTTATTCGCGTTAACGGCACAGAAGCCTGGGATCTGACCATTCTTCATAAATATATGTCCTCGAGGCAGTACAAACCACACCTCACGAGCTCCTGCTAGCCTGCTGCGTGTAAATACTCACGCAAAGCCAGCGTATAGCAACAGCGACGCGTCACCACCAGGAGCCCCTGCTTCTCTTACTACAATTTGTACAATATAGAAAAGGGCTGAAGGAGCAGAGACGTAGGCATGGAAGTGTAGGACGAGTGTGTGTGCAACCTTTTATTCGCGTTAACGGCACAGAAGCCTGGGATCTGACCATTCTTCATAAATATATGTCCTCGAGGCAGTACAAATCACAGCTCACGAGCTCCTGCTAGCCTACTGCGTGTAAATACTCACACAAAGCCAGCGTATAGCAACAGCGACGCGTCACCACCAGCAGCCCCTGCATCTCTTACTACAATTTGTACAATATAGAAAATGGCAGAAGGAGCAGAGACGTAGGCATGGAAGTGTAGGACGAGTGTGTGTGCAACCTTTTATTCGCGTTAACGGCACAGAAGCCTGGGATCTGAACATTCTTCATAAATATATGTCCTCGAGGCAGTAGAAACCACACCTCACGAGCTCCTGCTAGCCTGCTGCGTGTAAATACTCACGCAAAGCCAGCGTATAGCAACAGCGAAGCGTCACCACCAGCAGCCCCTGCATCTCTTACTACAATTTGTACAATATAGAAATGGGCAGAAGGAGCAGAGACGTAGGGATGCAAGTGTAGGACGAGTGTGTGTGCAACCTTTTATTCGCGTTAACGGCACAGAAGCCTGGGATCTGACCATTCTTCATAAATATATGTCCTCGAGGCAGTACAAACCACACCTCACGAGCTCCTGCTAGCCTGCTGCGTGTAAATACTCACGCAAAGCCAGCGTATAGCAACAGCGACGCGTCACCACCAGGAGCCCCTGCTTCTCTTACTACAATTTGTACAATATAGAAAAGGGCTGAAGGAGCAGAGACGTGGGCATGCAAGTGTAGGACGAGTGTGTGTGCAACCTTTTATTCGCGTTAACGGCACAGAAACCTGGGATCTGACCATTCTTCATAAATATATGTCCTCGAGGCAGTAGAAACCACACCTCACGAGATCCTGCTAGCCTACTGCGTGCAAATACTCACACAAAGCCAGTGTATAGCAACAGCGACGCGTCATCACCAACAGCCCATGCATCTGTTACTACAATTTGTACAATATAGAAAAGGGCAGAAGGAGCAGAGACATAGGCATGGAAGTGTAGGACGAGTGTGTGTGCAACCTTTTATTCGCGTTAACTGCACAGAAGCCTGGGATCTGACCATTCTTCATAAATATATGTCCTCGAGGCAGTACAAATCACAGCTCACGAGCTCCTGCTAGCCTACTGCGTGCAAATACTCACACAAAGCCAGTGTATAGCAACAGCGACGCGTCACCGCCAGCAGCCCCTGCATCTCTGACTACAATTTGTACAATATAGAAAAAGCCAGAAGGAGCAGAGACGTAGGCATGGAAGTGTAGGACGAGTGTGTGTGCAACCTTTTATTCGCGTTAACTGCACAGAAGCCTGGCATCTGACCATTCTTCATAAATATATGTCCTCGAGGCAGTACAAATCACAGCTCACGAGCTCCTGCTAGCCTGCTGCGTGTAAATACTCACGCAAAGCCAGCGTATAGCAACAGCGACGCGTCACCACCAGCAGCCCCTGCATCTCTTACTACAATTTGTACAATATAGAAAAAGCCAGAAGGAGCAGAGACGTAGGCATGCAAGTGTAGGACGAGTGTGTGTGCAACCTTTTATTCGCGTTAACTGCACAGAAGCCTGGCATCTGACCATTCTTCATAAATATATGTCCTCGAGGCAGTACAAATCACAGCTCACGAGCTCCTGCTAGCCTGCTGCGTGTAAATACTCACGCAAAGCCAGCGTATAGCAACAGCGACGCGTCACCACCAGCAGCCCCTGCATCTCTTACTACAATTTGTACAATATAGAAAAAGCCAGAAGGAGCAGAGACGTAGGCATGCAAGTGTAGGACGAGTGTGTGTGCAACCTTTTATTCGCGTTAACTGCACAGAAGCCTGGCATCTGACCATTCTTCATAAATATATGTCCTCGAGGCAGTACAAATCACAGCTCACGAGCTCCTGCTAGCCTACTGCGTGTAAATACTCACGCAAAGCCAGCGTATAGCAACAGCGACGCGTCACCACCAGCAGCCCCTGCATCTCTTACTACAATTTGTACAATATAGAAAATGGCAGAAGGAGCAGAGACGTAGGCATGGAAGTGTAGGACGAGTGTGTGTGCAACCTTTTATTCGCGT
This sequence comes from Dermacentor andersoni, assembly GCF_023375885.2. Classification (NCBI taxonomy): domain Eukaryota; kingdom Metazoa; phylum Arthropoda; class Arachnida; order Ixodida; family Ixodidae; genus Dermacentor; species Dermacentor andersoni. The sequence goes on from NW_027314752.1 coordinate 12,836,056, forward strand.
TAACGGCACAGAAGCCTGGGATCTGACCATTCTTCATAAATATATGTCCTCGAGGCAGTAGAAACCACACCTCACGAGCTCCTGCTAGCCTGCTGCGTGTAAATACTCACGCAAAGCCAGCGTATAGCAACAGCGACGCGTCACCACCAGCAGCCCCTGCATCTCTTACTACAATTTGTACAATATAGAAAAAGCCAGAAGGAGCAGAGACGTAGGCATGCAAGTGTAGGACGAGTGTGTGTGCAACCTTTTATTCGCGTTAACAGCACAGAAGCCTGGGATATGACCCTTCTTCATAAATATATGTCCTCGAGGCAGTAGAAACCAAACCTCACGAGCTCCTGCTAGCCTACTGCGTGTAAATACTCACGCAAAGCCAGTGTATAGCAACAGCGACGCGTCACCACCAGCAGCCCCTGCATCTCTTACTACAATTTGTGCAATATTGAAAAAGCCAGAAGGAGCAGAGACGTAGGTATGGAAGTGTAGGACGAGTGTGTGTGCAACCTTTTATTCGCGTTAACGGCACAGAAGCCTGGGATCTGACCATTCTTCATAAATATATGTCCTCGAGGCAGTAGAAACCACACCTCACGAGCTCCTGCTAGCCTGCTGCGTGTAAATACTCACGCAAAGCCAGTGTATACCAACAGCGAAGCGTCACCACCAGCAGCCCCTGCATCTCTTACTACAATTTGTACAATATAGAAAAAGCCAGAAGGAGCAGAGACGTAGGCATGCAAGTGTAGGACGAGTGTGTGTGCAACGTTTTATTCGCGTTAACAGCATAGAAGCCTGGGATCTGACCATTCTTCATAAATATATGTCCTCGAGGCAGTAGAAACCAAACCTCACGAGCTCCTGCTAGCCTACTGCGTGTAAATACTCACGCAAAGCCAGTGTATAGCAACAGCGACGCGTCACCACCAGCAGCCCCTGCATCTCTTACTACAATTTGTACAATATAGAAAAAGGCAGAAGGAGCAGAGACGTAGGCATGGAAGTGTAGGACGAGTGTGTGTGCAACCTTTTATTCGCGTTAACTGCACAGAAGCCTGGGATCTGACCATTCTTCATAAATATATGTCCTCGAGGCAGTACAAATCACAGCTCACGAGCTCCTGCTAGCCTACTGCGTGCAAATACTCACACAAAGCCAGTGTATAGCAAATGCGACGCGTCACCGCCAGCAGCCCCTGCATCTCTTACTACAATTTGTACAATATAGAAAAAGGCAGAAGGAGCAGAGACGTAGGCATGGAAGTGTAGGACGAGTGTGTGTGCAACCTTTTATTCGCGTTAACTGCACAGAAGCCTGGGATCTGACCATTCTTCATAAATATATGTCCTCGAGGCAGTACAAATCACAGCTCACGAGCTCCTGCTAGCCTACTGCGTGCAAATACTCACACAAAGCCAGTGTATAGCAACAGCGACGCGTCACCACCAGCAGCCCCTGCATCTCTTACTACAATTTGTACAATATAGAAAAAGGCAGAAGGAGCAGAGACGTAGGCATGGAAGTGTAGGACGAGTGTGTGTGCAACCTTTTATTCGCGTTAACTGCACAGAAGCCTGGGATCTGACCATTCTTCATAAATATATGTCCTCGAGGCAGTACAAATCACAGCTCACGAGCTCCTGCTAGCCTACTGCGTGCAAATACTCACACAAAGCCAGTGTATAGCAAATGCGACGCGTCACCGCCAGCAGCCCCTGCATCTCTTACTACAATTTGTACAATATAGAAAAAGGCAGAAGGAGCAGAGACGTAGGCATGGAAGTGTAGGACGAGTGTGTGTGCAACCTTTTATTCGCGTTAACTGCACAGAAGCCTGGGATCTGACCATTCTTCATAAATATATGTCCTCGAGGCAGTACAAATCACAGCTCACGAGCTCCTGCTAGCCTACTGCGTGCAAATACTCACACAAAGCCAGTGTATAGCAACAGCGACGCGTCACCACCAGCAGCCCCTGCATCTCTTACTACAATTTGTACAATATAGAAAAAGGCAGAAGGAGCAGAGACGTAGGCATGGAAGTGTAGGACGAGTGTGTGTGCAACCTTTTATTCGCGTTAACTGCACAGAAGCCTGGGATCTGACCATTCTTCATAAATATATGTCCTCGAGGCAGTACAAATCACAGCTCACGAGCTCCTGCTAGCCTACTGCGTGCAAATACTCACACAAAGCCAGTGTATAGCAAATGCGACGCGTCACCGCCAGCAGCCCCTGCATCTCTTACTACAATTTGTACAATATAGAAAAAGGCAGAAGGAGCAGAGACGTAGGCATGGAAGTGTAGGACGAGTGTGTGTGCAACCTTTTATTCGCGTTAACTGCACAGAAGCCTGGGATCTGACCATTCTTCATAAATATATGTCCTCGAGGCAGTACAAATCACAGCTCACGAGCTCCTGCTAGCCTACTGCGTGTAAATACTCACACAAAGCCAGTGTATAGCAACAGCGACGCGTCACCGCCAGCAGCCCCTGCATCTCTTACTACAATTTGTGCAATATAGAAAAAGGCAGAAGGAGCAGAAACGTAGGCATGCAAGTGTAGGACGAGTGTGTGTGCAACCTTTTATTCGCGTTAACTGCACAGAAGCCTGGGATCTGACCATTCTTCATAAATATATGTCCTCGAGGCAGTACAAATCACAGCTCACGAGCTCCTGCTAGCCTACTGCGTGCAAATACTCACACAAAGCCAGTGTATAGCAAATGCGACGCGTCACCGCCAGCAGCCCCTGCATCTCTTACTACAATTTGTACAATATAGAAAAAGGCAGAAGGAGCAGAGACGTAGGCATGGAAGTGTAGGACGAGTGTGTGTGCAACCTTTTATTCGCGTTAACTGCACAGAAGCCTGGGATCTGACCATTCTTCATAAATGTATGTCCTCGAGGCAGTACAAATCACAGCTCACGAGCTCCTGCTAGCCTACTGCGTGCAAATACTCACACAAAGCCAGTGTATAGCAAATGCGACGCGTCACAACCAGCAGCCCCTGCATCTCTTACTGCAATTTGTACAATATAGAAAAAGGCAGAAGGAGCAGAAACGTAGGCATGCAAGTGTAGGACGAGTGTGTGTGCAACCTTTTATTCGCGTTAACTGCACAGAAGCCTGGGATCTGACCATTCTTCATAAATATATGTCCTCGAGGCAGTACAAATCACAGCTCACGAGCTCCTGCTAGCCTACTGCGTGCAAATACTCACACAAAGCCAGTGTATAGCAACAGCGACGCGTCACCACCAGCAGCCCCTGCATCTCTTACTACAATTTGTGCAATATTGAAAAAGCCAGAAGGAGCAGAGACGTAGGCATGGAAGTGTAGGACGAGTGTGTGTGCAACCTTTTATTCGCGTTAACTGCACAGAAGCCTGGCATCTGACCATTCTTCATAAATATATGTCCTCGAGGCAGTACAAATCACAGCTCACGAGCTCCTGCTATCCTACTGCGTGTAAATACTCACGCAAAGCCAGCGTATAGCAACAGCGACGCGTCACCACCAGCAGCCCCTGCATCTCTTACTACAATTTGTACAATATAGAAAATGGCAGAAGGAGCAGAGACGTAGGCATGGAAGTGTAGGACGAGTGTGTGTGCAACCTTTTATTCGCGTTAACGGCACAGAAGCCTGGGATCTGACCATTCTTCATAAATATATGTCCTCGAGGCAGTAGAAACCACACCTCACGAGCTCCTGCTAGCCTGCTGCGTGTAATTATTCACGCAAAGCCAGCGTATAGCAACAGCGACGCGTCACCACCAGCAGCCCCTGCATCTCTTACTACAATTTGTACAATATAGAAAAAGCCAGAAGGAGCAGAGACGTAGGCATGCAAGTGTAGGACGAGTGTGTGTGCAACCTTTTATTCGCGTTAACAGCACAGAAGCCTGGGATATGACCCTTCTTCATAAATATATGTCCTCGAGGCAGTAGAAACCAAACCTCACGAGCTCCTGCTAGCCTACTGCGTGTAAATACTCACGCAAAGCCAGTGTATAGCAACAGCGACGCGTCACCACCAGCAGCCCCTGCATCTCTTACTACAGTTTGTGCAATATTGAAAAAGCCAGAAGGAGCAGAGACGTAGGTATGGAAGTGTAGGACGAGTGTGTGTGCAACCTTTTATTCGCGTTAACGGCACAGAAGCCTGGGATCTGACCATTCTTCATAAATATATGTCCTCGAGGCAGTAGAAACCACACCTCACGAGCTCCTGCTAGCCTGCTGCGTGTAAATACTCACGCAAAGCCAGTGTATACCAACAGCGAAGCGTCACCACCAGCAGCCCCTGCATCTCTTACTACAATTTGTACAATATAGAAAAAGCCAGAAGGAGCAGAGACGTAGGCATGCAAGTGTAGGACGAGTGTGTGTGCAACGTTTTATTCGCGTTAACAGCATAGAAGCCTGGGATCTGACCATTCTTCATAAATATATGTCCTCGAGGCAGTAGAAACCAAACCTCACGAGCTCCTGCTAGCCTACTGCGTGTAAATACTCACGCAAAGCCAGTGTATAGCAACAGCGACGCGTCACCACCAGCAGCCCCTGCATCTCTTACTACAATTTGTACAATATAGAAAAAGGCAGAAGGAGCAGAGACGTAGGCATGGAAGTGTAGGACGAGTGTGTGTGCAACCTTTTATTCGCGTTAACTGCACAGAAGCCTGGGATCTGACCATTCTTCATAAATATATGTCCTCGAGGCAGTACAAATCACAGCTCACGAGCTCCTGCTAGCCTACTGCGTGCAAATACTCACACAAAGCCAGTGTATAGCAAATGCGACGCGTCACAACCAGCAGCCCCTGCATCTCTTACTGCAATTTGTACAATATAGAAAAAGGCAGAAGGAGCAGAAACGTAGGCATGCAAGTGTAGGACGAGTGTGTGTGCAACCTTTTATTCGCGTTAACGGCACAGAAGCCTGGGATCTGACCATTCTTCATAAATATATGTCCTCGAGGCAGTACAAATCACAGCTCACGAGCTCCTGCTAGCCTACTGCGTGTAAATACTCACGCAAAGCCAGTGTATAGCAACAGCGACGCGTCACGACCAGCAGCCCCTGCATCTCTTACTACAATTTGTACAATATAGAAAATGGCAGAAGGCGCAGAGACGTAGGCATGGAAGTGTAGGACGAGTGTGTGTGCAACCTTTTATACGCGTTAACTGCACAGAAGCCTGGGATCTGACCATTCTTCATAAATATATGTCCTCGAGGCAGTACAAATCACAGCTCACGAGCTCCTGCTAGCCTACTGCGTGTAAATACTCACGCAAAGCCAGTGTATAGCAACAGCGACGCGTCACGACCAGCAGCCCCTGCATCTCTTACTACAATTTGTACAATATAGAAAATGGCAGAAGGAGCAGAAACGTAGGCATGCAAGTGTAGGACGAGTGTGTGTGCAACCTTTTATACGCGTTAACTGCACAGAAGCCTGGGATCTGACCATTCTTCATAAATATATGTCCTCGAGGCAGTACAAATCACAGCTCACGAGCTCCTGCTAGCATACTGCGTGTAAATACTCACACAAAGCCAGTGTATACCAACAGCGACGCGTCACCGCCAGCAGCCCTGCATCTCTTACTACAATTTGTACAATATAGAAAAGGGCAGAAGGAGCAGAGACGTAGGCATGGAAGTGTAGGACGAGTGTGTGTGCAACCTTTTATTCGCCTTAACTGCACAGAAGCCTGGGATCTGACCATTCTTCATAAATATATGTCCTCGAGGCAGTACAAATCACAGCTCACGAGCTCCTGCTAGCCTACTGCGTGTAAATACTCACGCAAAGCCAGTGTATAGCAACAGCGACGCGTCACGACCAGCAGCCCCTGCATCTCTTACTACAATTTGTACAATATAGAAAATGGCAGAAGGAGCAGAGACGTAGGCATGGAAGTGTAGGACGAGTGTGTGTGCAACCTTTTATACGCGTTAACTGCACAGAAGCCTGGGATCTGACCATTCTTCATAAATATATGTCCTCGAGGCAGTACAAATCACAGCTCACGAGCTCCTGCTAGCATACTGCGTGTAAATACTCACACAAAGCCAGTGTATAGCAACAGCGACGCGTCACCACCAGCAGCCCCTGCATCTCTTACTACAATTTGTACGATATAGAAAAAGGCAGAAGGAGCAGAAACATTAGGCATGCAAGTGTAGGACGAGTGTGTGTGCAACCTTTTATTCGCGTTAACGGCACAGAAGCCTGGGATCTGACCATTCTTCATAAATATATGTCCTCGAGGCAGTACAAATCACAGCTCACGAGCTCCTGCTATCCTACTGCGTGTAAATACTCACGCAAAGCCAGTGTATACCAACAGCGAAGCGTCACCACCAGCAGCCCCTGCATCTCTTACTACAATTTGTACAATATAGAAAAAGCCAGAAGGAGCAGAGACGTAGGCATGCAAGTGTAGGACGAGTGTGTGTGCAACGTTTTATTCGCGTTAACAGCATAGAAGCCTCGGATCTGACCATTCTTCATAAATATATGTCCTCGAGGCAGTAGAAACCAAACCTCACGAGCTCCTGCTAGCCTACTGCGTGTAAATACTCACGCAAAGCCAGTGTATACCAACAGCGAAGCGTCACCACCAGCAGCCCCTGCATCTCTTACTACAATTTGTACAATATAGAAAAAGCCAGAAGGAGCAGAGACGTAGGCATGCAAGTGTAGGACGAGTGTGTGTGCAACGTTTTATTCGCGTTAACAGCATAGAAGCCTCGGATCTGACCATTCTTCATAAATATATGTCCTCGAGGCAGTAGAAACCAAACCTCACGAGCTCCTGCTAGCCTACTGCGTGTAAATACTCACACAAAGCCAGTGTATAGCAACAGCGACGCGTCACCACCAGCAGCCCCTGCATCTCTTACTACAATTTGTACAATATAGAAAAAGGCAGAAGGAGCAGAAACGTAGGCATGCAAGTGTAGGACGAGTGTGTGTGCAACCTTTTATTCGCGTTAACGGCAAAGAAGCCTGGGATCTGACCATTCTTCATAAATATATGTCCTCGAGGCAGTACAAATCACAGCTCACGAGCTCCTGCTAGCCTACTGCGTGCAAATACTCACACAAAGCCAGTGTATAGCAAATGCGACGCGTCACAACCAGCAGCCCCTGCATCTCTTACTGCAATTTGTACAATATAGAAAAAGGCAGAAGGAGCAGAAACGTAGGCATGCAAGTGTAGGACGAGTGTGTGTGCAACCTTTTATTCGCGTTAACTGCACAGAAGCCTGGGATCTGACCATTCTTCATAAATATATGTCCTCGAGGCAGTACAAATCACAGCTCACGAGCTCCCGCTAGCCTACTGCGTGTAAATACTAACGCAAAGCCAGTGTATAGCAACAGCGACGCGTCACGACCAGCAGCCCCTGCATCTCTTACTACAATTTGTACAATATAGAAAATGGCAGAAGGAGCAGAGACGTAGGCATGGAAGTGTAGGACGAGTGTGTGTGCAACCTTTTATTCGCGTTAACTGCACAGAAGCCTGGGATTTGACCATTCTTCATAAATATATGTCCTCGAGGCAGTACAAATCACAGCTCACGAGCTCCTGCTAGCCTACTGCGTGTAAATACTCACGCAAAGCCAGTGTATAGCAACAGCGACGCGTCACGACCAGCAGCCCCTGCATCTCTTACTACAATTTGTACAATATAGAAAATGGCAGAAGGAGCAGAGACGTAGGCATGGAAGTGTAGGACGAGTTTGTCTGCAACCTTTTATTCGCGTTAACTGCACAGAAGCCTGGGATCTGACCATTCTTCATAAATATATGTCCTCGAGGCAGTACAAATCACAGCTCACGAGCTCCTGCTAGCCTACAGCGTGTAAATACTCACACAAAGCCAGTGTATAGCAACAGCGACGCGTCACCGCCAGCAGCCCCTGCATCTCTTACTACAATTTGTACGATATAGAAAAAGGCAGAAGGAGCAGAAACATTAGGCATGCAAGTGTAGGACGAGTGTGTGTGCAACCTTTTATTCGCGTTAACGGCACAGAAGCCTGGGATCTGACCATTCTTCATAAATATATGTCCTCGAGGCAGTACAAATCACAGCTCACGAGCTCCTGCTAGCCTACTGCGTGTAAATACTCACGCAAAGCCAGTGTATAGCAACAGCGACGCGTCACCACCAGCAGCCCCTGCATCTCTTACTACAATTTGTACAATATAGAAAAAGGCAGAAGGAGCAGAAACGTAGGCATGCAAGTGTAGGACGAGTGTGTGTGCAACCTTTTATTCGCGTTAACGGCACAGAAGCCTGGGATCTGACCATTCTTCATAAATATATGTCCTCGAGGCAGTACAAATCACAGCTCACGAGCTCCTGCTAGCCTACTGCGTGTAAATACTCACACAAAGCCAGTGTATAGCAACAGCGACGCGTCACCACCAGCAGCCCCTGCATCTCTTACTACAATTTGTACAATATAGAAAATGGCAGAAGGAGCAGAGACGTAGGCATGCAAGTGTAGGACGAGTGTGTGTGCAACCTTTTATTCGCGTTAACGGCAAAGAAGCCTGGGATCTGACCATTCTTCATAAATATATGTCCTCGAGGCAGTACAAATCACAGCTCACGAGCTCCTGCTAGCCTACAGCGTGTAAATACTCACACAAAGCCAGCGTATAGCAACAGCGACGCGTCACCGCCAGCAGCCCTGCATCTCTTACTACAATTTGTACAATATAGAAAAGGGCAGAAGGAGCAGAGACGTAGGCATGGAAGTGTAGGACGAGTGTGTGTGCAACCTTTTATTCGCCTTAACTGCACAGAAGCCTGGGATCTGACCATTCTTCATAAATATATGTCCTCGAGGCAGTACAAATCACAGCTCACGAGCTCCTGCTAGCATACTGCGTGTAAATACTCACACAAAGCCAGTGTATAGCAACAGCGACGCGTCACCACCAGCAGCCCCTGCATCTCTTACTACAATTTGTACGATATAGAAAAAGGCAGAAGGAGCAGAAACATTAGGCATGCAAGTGTAGGACGAGTGTGTGTGCAACCTTTTATTCGCGTTAACGGCACAGAAGCCTGGGATCTGACCATTCTTCATAAATATATGTCCTCGAGGCAGTACAAATCACAGCTCACGAGCTCCTGCTATCCTACTGCGTGTAAATACTCACGCAAAGCCAGTGTATAGCAACAGCGACGCGTCACGACCAGCAGCCCTGCATCTCTTACTACAATTTGTACAATATAGAAAAAGGCAGAAGGAGCAGAAACGTAGGCATGGAAGTGTAGGACGAGTGTGTGTGCAACCTTTTATTCGCGTTAACGGCACAGAAGCCTGGGATCTGACCATTCTTCATAAATGTATGTCCTCGAGGCAGTACAAATCACAGCTCACGAGCTCCTGCTAGCATACTGCGTGTAAATACTCACACAAAGCCAGTGTATAGCAACAGCGACGCGTCACCACCAGCAGCCCCTGCATCTCTTACTACAATTTGTACGATATAGAAAAAGGCAGAAGGAGCAGAAACATTAGGCATGCAAGTGTAGGACGAGTGTGTGTGCAACCTTTTATTCGCGTTAACGGCACAGAAGCCTGGGATCTGACCATTCTTCATAAATATATGTCCTCGAGGCAGTACAAATCACAGCTCACGAGCTCCTGCTAGCCTACAGCGTGTAAATACTCACACAAAGCCAGCGTATAGCAACAGCGACGCGTCACCGCCAGCAGCCCTGCATCTCTTACTACAATTTGTACAATATAGAAAAGGGCAGAAGGAGCAGAGACGTAGGCATGGAAGTGTAGGACGAGTGTGTGTGCAACCTTTTATTCGCCTTAACTGCACAGAAGCCTGGGATCTGACCATTCTTCATAAATATATGTCCTCGAGGCAGTGCAAATCACAGCTCACGAGCTCCTGCTAGCCTACAGCGTGTAAATACTCACACAAAGCCAGTGTATAGCAAATGCGACGCGTCACAACCAGCAGCCCCTGCATCTCTTACTGCAATTTGTACAATATAGAAAAGGGCAGAAGGAGCAGAGACGTAGGCATGGAAGTGTAGGACGAGTGTGTGTGCAACCTTTTATTCGCCTTAACTGCACAGAAGCCTGGGATCTGACCATTCTTCATAAATATATGTCCTCGAGGCAGTACAAATCACAGCTCACGAGCTCCTGCTAGCATACTGCGTGTAAATACTCACACAAAGCCAGTGTATAGCAAATGCGACGCGTCACAACCAGCAGCCCCTGCATCTCTTACTGCAATTTGTACAATATAGAAAAAGGCAGAAGGAGCAGAAACGTAGGCATGGAAGTGTAGGACGAGTGTGTGTGCAACCTTTTATTCGCGTTAACGGCACAGAAGCCTGGGATCTGACCATTCTTCATAAATGTATGTCCTCGAGGCAGTACAAATCACAGCTCACGAGCTCCTGCTAGCATACTGCGTGTAAATACTCACACAAAGCCAGTGTATAGCAACAGCGACGCGTCACCACCAGCAGCCCCTGCATCTCTTACTACAATTTGTACGATATAGAAAAAGGCAGAAGGAGCAGAAACATTAGGCATGCAAGTGTAGGACGAGTGTGTGTGCAACCTTTTATTCGCGTTAACGGCACAGAAGCATCGGATCTGACCATTCATCATAAATATATGTCCTCGAGGCAGTACAAATCACAGCTCACGAGCTCCTGCTAGCCTACTGCGTGTAAATACTCACACAAAGCCAGTGTATAGCAAATGCGACGCGTCACAACCAGCAGCCCCTGCATCTCTTACTGCAATTTGTACAATATAGAAAAAGGCAGAAGGAGCAGAAACGTAGGCATGGAAGTGTAGGACGAGTGTGTGTGCAACCTTTTATTCGCGTTAACGGCACAGAAGCCTGGGATCTGACCATTCTTCATAAATATATGTCCTCGAGGCAGTACAAATCACAGCTCACGAGCTCCTGCTATCCTACTGCGTGTAAATACTCACGCAAAGCCAGTGTATAGCAACAGCGACGCGTCACGACCAGCAGCCCCTGCATCTCTTACTACAATTTGTACAATATAGAAAATGGCAGAAGGAGCAGAGACGTAGGCATGGAAGTGTAGGACGAGTGTGTGTGCAACCTTTTATTCGCGTTAACTGCACAGAAGCATCGGATCTGACCATTCATCATAAATATATGTCCTCGAGGCAGTACAAATCACAGCTCACGAGCTCCTGCTAGCCTACTGCGTGTAAATACTCACACAAAGCCAGTGTATAGCAAATGCGACGCGTCACAACCAGCAGCCCCTGCATCTCTTACTGCAATTTGTACAATATAGAAAAAGGCAGAAGGAGCAGAAACGTAGGCATGGAAGTGTAGGACGAGTGTGTGTGCAACCTTTTATTCGCCTTAACTGCACAGAAGGCTGGGATCTGACCATTCTTCATAAATATATGTCCTCGAGGCAGTACAAATCACAGCTCACGAGCTCCTGCTAGCCTACTGCGTGTAAATACTCACACAAAGCCAGTGTATAGCAACAGCGACGCGTCACCACCAGCAGCCCCTGCATCTCTTACTACAATTTGTACAATATAGAAAAAGGCAGAAGGAGCAGAAACGTAGGCATGCAAGTGTAGGACGAGTGTGTGTGCAACCTTTTATTCGCGTTAACGGCAAAGAAGCCAGGGATCTGACCATTCTTCATAAATATATGTCCTCGAGGCAGTACAAATCACAGCTCACGTGCTCCTGCTATCCTACTGCGTGTAAATACTCACGCAAAGCCAGTGTATAGCAACAGCGACGCGTCACGACCAGCAGCCCCTGCATCTCTTACTACAATTTGTACAATATAGAAAATGGCAGAAGGAGCAGAGACGTAGGCATGGAAGTGTAGGACGAGTGTGTGTGCAACCTTTTATTCGCGTTAACTGCACAGAAGCCTGGGATCTGACCATTCTTCATAAATATATGTCCTCGAGGCAGTACAAATCACAGCTCACGAGCTCCTGCTAGCCTACTGCGTGTAAATACTCACACAAAGCCAGTGTATAGCAAATGCGACGCGTCACAACCAGCAGCCCCTGCATCTCTTACTGCAATTTGTACAATATAGAAAATGGCAGAAGGAGCAGAGACGTAGGCATGGAAGTGTAGGACGAGTGTGTGTGCAACCTTTTATTCGCGTTAACTGCACAGAAGCATCGGATCTGACCATTCATCATAAATATATGTCCTCGAGGCAGTACAAATCACAGCTCACGAGCTCCTGCTATCCTACTGCGTGTAAATACTCACGCAAAGCCAGTGTATAGCAAATGCGACGCGTCACAACCAGCAGCCCCTGCATCTCTTACTGCAATTTGTACAATATAGAAAATGGCAGAAGGAGCAGAGACGTAGGCATGGAAGTGTAGGACGAGTGTGTGTGCAACCTTTTATTCGCGTTAACTGCACAGAAGCATCGGATCTGACCATTCATCATAAATATATGTCCTCGAGGCAGTACAAATCACAGCTCACGAGCTCCTGCTATCCTACTGCGTGTAAATACTCACGCAAAGCCAGTGTATAGCAAATGCGACGCGTCACAACCAGCAGCCCCTGCATCTCTTACTGCAATTTGTACAATATAGAAAATGGCAGAAGGAGCAGAGACGTAGGCATGGAAGTGTAGGACGAGTGTGTGTGCAACCTTTTATTCGCGTTAACTGCACAGAAGCATCGGATCTGACCATTCATCATAAATATATGTCCTCGAGGCAGTACAAATCACAGCTCACGAGCTCCTGCTATCCTACTGCGTGTAAATACTCACGCAAAGCCAGTGTATAGCAACAGCGACGCGTCACCACCAGCAGCCCCTGCATCTCTTACTACAATTTGTACAATATAGAAAAAGGCAGAAGGAGCAGAAACGTAGGCATGCAAGTGTAGGACGAGTGTGTGTGCAACCTTTTATTCGCGTTAACGGCAAAGAAGCCAGGGATCTGACCATTCTTCATAAATATATGTCCTCGAGGCAGTACAAATCACAGCTCACGTGCTCCTGCTATCCTACTGCGTGTAAATACTCACGCAAAGCCAGTGTATAGCAACAGCGACGCGTCACGACCAGCAGCCCCTGCATCTCTTACTACAATTTGTACAATATAGAAAATGGCAGAAGGAGCAGAGACGTAGGCATGGAAGTGTAGGACGAGTGTGTGTGCAACCTTTTATTCGCGTTAACTGCACAGAAGCCTGGGATCTGACCATTCTTCATAAATATATGTCCTCGAGGCAGTACAAATCACAGCTCACGAGCTCCTGCTAGCCTACTGCGTGTAAATACTCACACAAAGCCAGTGTATAGCAAATGCGACGCGTCACAACCAGCAGCCCCTGCATCTCTTACTGCAATTTGTACAATATAGAAAATGGCAGAAGGAGCAGAGACGTAGGCATGGAAGTGTAGGACGAGTGTGTGTGCAACCTTTTATTCGCGTTAACTGCACAGAAGCCTGGGATCTGACCATTCTTCATAAATATATGTCCTCGAGGCAGTACAAATCACAGCTCACGAGCTCCTGCTATCCTACTGCGTGTAAATACTCACGCAAAGCCAGTGTATAGCAAATGCGACGCGTCACAACCAGCAGCCCCTGCATCTCTTACTGCAATTTGTACAATATAGAAAATGGCAGAAGGAGCAGAGACGTAGGCATGGAAGTGTAGGACGAGTGTGTGTGCAACCTTTTATTCGCGTTAACTGCACAGAAGCATCGGATCTGACCATTCATCATAAATATATGTCCTCGAGGCAGTACAAATCACAGCTCACGAGCTCCTGCTAGCCTACTGCGTGTAAATACTCACACAAAGCCAGTGTATAGCAACAGCGACGCGTCACCACCAGCAGCCCCTGCATCTCTTACTACAATTTGTACAATATAGAAAAAGCCAGAAGGAGCAGAGACGTAGGCATGCAAGTGTAGGACGAGTGTGTGTGCAACCTTTTATTCGCGTTAACAGCACAGAAGCCTGGGATCTGACCATTCTTCATAAATATATGTCCTCGAGGCAGTAGAAACCAAACCTCACGAGCTCCTGCTAGCCTACTGCGTGTAAATACTCACGCAAAGCCAGTGTATAGCAACAGCGACGCGTCACCACCAGCAGCCCCTGCATCTCTTACTACAATTTGTGCAATATTGAAAAAGCCAGAAGGAGCAGAGACGTAGGCATGGAAGTGTAGGACGAGTGTGTGTGCAACCTTTTATTCGCCTTAACTGCCCAGAAGCCTGGGATCTGACCATTCTTCATAAATATATGTCCTCGAGGCAGTACAAATCACAGCTCACGAGCTCCTGCTAGCCTACTGCGTGTAAATACTCACACAAAGCCAGTGTATAGCAAAAGCGACGCGTCACCACCAGCAGCCCCTGCATCTCTTACTACAATTTGTACAATATAGAAAATGGCAGAAGGAGCAGAGACGTAGGCATGCAAGTGTAGGACGAGTGTGTGTGCAACCTTTTATTCGCGTTAACGGCAAAGAAGCCTGGGATCTGACCATTCTTCATAAATATATGTCCTCGAGGCAGTACAAATCACAGCTCACGAGCTCCTGCTAGCCTACTGCGTGTAAATACTCACGCAAAGCCAGTGTATAGCAACAGCGACGCGTCACGACCAGCAGCCCCTGCATCTCTTACTACAATTTGTACAATATAGAAAATGGCAGAAGGAGCAGAGACGTAGGCATGCAAGTGTAGGACGAGTGTGTGTGCAACCTTTTATTCGCGTTAACGGCAAAGAAGCCTGGGATCTGACCATTCTTCATAAATATATGTCCTCGAGGCAGTACAAATCACAGCTCACGAGCTCCTGCTAGCCTACTGCGTGTAAATACTCACACAAAGCCAGTGTATAGCAACAGCGACGCGTCACCACCAGCAGCCCCTGCATCTCTTACTACAATTTGTACAATATAGAAAAAGGCAGAAGGAGCAGAAACGTAGGCATGCAAGTGTAGGACGAGTGTGTGTGCAACCTTTTATTCGCGTTAACGGCAAAGAAGCCTGGGATCTGACCATTCTTCATAAATATATGTCCTCGAGGCAGTACAAATCACAGCTCACGAGCTCCTGCTAGCCTACTGCGTGTAAATACTCACACAAAGCCAGTGTATAGCAACAGCGACGCGTCACCGCCAGCAGCCCCTGCATCTCTTACTACAATTTGTACAATATAGAAAAAGGCAGAAGGAGCAGAGACGTAGGCATGGAAGTGTAGGACGAGTGTGTGTGCAACCTTTTATTCGCGTTAACTGCACAGAAGCCTGGGATCTGACCATTCTTCATAAATATATGTCCTCGAGGCAGTACAAATCACAGCTCACGAGCTCCTGCTAGCCTACTGCGTGTAAATACTCACGCAAAGCCAGTGTATAGCAACAGCGACGCGTCACGACCAGCAGCCCCTGCATCTCTTACTACAATTTGTACAATATAGAAAATGGCAGAAGGAGCAGAGACGTAGGCATGGAAGTGTAGGACGAGTGTGTCTGCAACCTTTTATTCGCGTTAACAGCACAGAAGCCTGGGATCTGACCATTCTTCATAAATATATGTCCTCGAGGCAGTACAAATCACAGCTCACGAGCTCCTGCTAGCCTACTGCGTGCAAATACTCACACAAAGCCAGTGTATAGCAAAAGCGACGCGTCACAACCAGCAGCCCCTGCATCTCTTACTGCAATTTGTACAATATAGAAAAAGGCAGAAGGAGCAGAAACGTAGGCATGCAAGTGTAGGACGAGTGTGTGTGCAACCTTTTATTCGCGTTAACGGCACAGAAGCCTGGGATCTGACCATTCTTCATAAATATATGTCCTCGAGGCAGTACAAATCACAGCTCACGAGCTCCTGCTAGCCTACTGCGTGTAAATACTCACGCAAAGCCAGTGTATAGCAACAGCGACGCGTCACGACCAGCAGCCCCTGCATCTCTTACTACAATTTGTACAATATAGAAAATGGCAGAAGGAGCAGAGACGTAGGCATGGAAGTGTAGGACGAGTGTGTCTGCAACCTTTTATTCGCGTTAACAGCACAGAAGCATCGGATCTGACCATTCTTCATAAATATATGTCCTCGAGGCAGTAGAAATCACAGCTCACGAGCTCCTGCTAGCCTACAGCGTGTAAATACTCACGCAAAGCCAGTGTATAGCAAAAGCGACGCGTCACCACCAGCAGCCCCTGCATCTCTTACTACAATTTGCACAATATAGAAAAGGGCAGAAGGAGCAGAGACGTAGGCATGGAAGTGTAGGACGAGTGTGTGTGCAACCTTTTATTCGCGTTAACTGCACAGAAGCCTGGGATCTGACCATTCTTCATAAATGTATGTCCTCGAGGCAGTACAAATCACAGCTCACTAGCTCCTGCTAGCCTACAGCGTGTAAATACTCACGCAAAGCCAGTGTATAGCAAAAGCGACGCGTCACCACCAGCAGCCCCTGCATCTCTTACTACAATTTGCACAATATAGAAAAGGGCAGAAGGAGCAGAGACGTAGGCATGGAAGTGTAGGACGAGTGTGTGTGCAACCTTTTATTCGGGTTAACTGCACAGAAGCCTGGGATCTGACCATTCTTCATAAATATATGTCCTCGAGGCAGTAGAAATCACAGCTCACGAGCTCCTGCTAGCCTACTGCGTGCAAATACTCACACAAAGCCAGTGTATAGCAACAGCGACGCGTCACCACCAGCAGCCCCTGCATCTCTTACTACAATTTGCACAATATAGAAAAGGGCAGAAGGAGCAGAGACGTAGGCATGGAAGTGTAGGACGAGTGTGTGTGCAACCTTTTATTCGCGTTAACTGCACAGAAGCCTGGGATCTGACCATTCTTCATAAATGTATGTCCTCGAGGCAGTAGAAATCACAGCTCACGAGCTCCTGCTAGCCTACTGCGTGCAAATACTCACACAAAGCCAGTGTATAGCAACAGCGACGCGTCACCACCAGCAGCCCCTGCATCTCTTACTACAATTTGTACAATATAGAAAATGGCAGAAGGAGCAGAGACGTAGGCATGGAAGTGTAGGACGAGTGTGTCTGCAACCTTTTATTCGCGTTAACAGCACAGAAGCATCGGATCTGACCATTCTTCATAAATATATGTCCTCGAGGCAGTAGAAATCACAGCTCACGAGCTCCTGCTAGCCTACTGCGTGCAAATACTCACACAAAGCCAGTGTATAGCAACAGCGACGCGTCACCACCAGCAGCCCCTGCATCTCTTACTACAATTTGTAAAATATAGAAAAGGGCAGAAGGAGCAGAGACGTAGGCATGGAAGTGTAGGACGAGTGTGTGTGCAACCTTTTATACGCGTTAACTGCACAGAAGCCTGGGATCTGACCATTCTTCATAAATATATGTCCTCGAGGCAGTACAAATCACAGCTCACGAGCTCCTGCTAGCCTACTGCGTGCAAATACTCACACAAAGCCAGCGTATAGCAACAGCGACGCGTCACCGCCAGCAGCCCTGCATCTCTTACTACAATTTGTACAATATAGAAAAGGGCAGAAGGAGCAGAGACGTAGGCATGGAAGTGTAGGACGAGTGTGTGTGCAACCTTTTATTCGCCTTAACTGCACAGAAGCCTGGGATCTGACCATTCTTCATAAATATATGTCCTCGAGGCAGTACAAATCACAGCTCACGAGCTCCTGCTAGCATACTGCGTGTAAATACTCACACAAAGCCAGTGTATAGCAAAAGCGACGCGTCACCACCAGCAGCCCCTGCATCTCTTACTACAATTTGTACAATATAGAAAAGGGCAGAAGGAGCAGAGACGTAGGCATGGAAGTGTAGGACGAGTGTGTGTGCAACCTTTTATTCGCCTTAAGTGTATAGCAACAGCGACGCGTCACGACCAGCAGCCCCTGCATCTCTTACTACAATTTGTACAATATAGAAAATGGCAGAAGGAGCAGAGACGTAGGCATGGAAGTGTAGGACGAGTGTGTCTGCAACCTTTTATTCGCGTTAACTGCACAGAAGCATCGGATCTGACCATTCTTCATAAATATATGTCCTCGAGGCAGTAGAAATCACAGCTCACGAGCTCCTGCTAGCCTACTGCGTGCAAATACTCACACAAATCCAGTGTATAGCAATAGCGACGCGTCACCACCAGCAGCCCCTGCATCTCTTACTACAATTTGTACAATATAGAAAAGGGCAGAAGGAGCAGAGACGTAGGCATGGAAGTGTAGGACGAGTGTGTGTGCAACCTTTTATTCGCGTTAACTGCACAGAAGCATCGGATCTGACCATTCATCATAAATATATGTCCTCGAGGCAGTACAAATCACAGCTCACGAGCTCCTGCTAGCCTACTGCGTGTAAATACTCACACAAAGCCAGTGTATAGCAAATGCGACGCGTCACAACCAGCAGCCCCTGCATCTCTTACTGCAATTTGTACAATATAGAAAAAGGCAGAAGGAGCAGAAACGTAGGCATGGAAGTGTAGGACGAGTGTGTCTGCAACCTTTTATTCGCGTTAACTGCACAGAAGCATCGGATCTGACCATTCATCATAAATATATGTCCTCGAGGCAGTACAAATCACAGCTCACGAGCTCCTGCTAGCCTACTGCGTGTAAATACTCACACAAAGCCAGTGTATAGCAACAGCGACGCGTCACCACCAGCAGCCCCTGCATCTCTTACTACAATTTGTACAATATAGAAAAAGGCAGAAGGAGCAGAAACGTAGGCATGCAAGTGTAGGACGAGTGTGTGTGCAACCTTTTATTCGCGTTAACGGCAAAAAAGCCAGGGATCTGACCATTCTTCATAAATATATGTCCTCGAGGCAGTACAAATCACAGCTCACGAGCTCCTGCTATCCTACTGCGTGTAAATACTCACACAAAGCCAGTGTATAGCAACAGCGACGCGTCACCGCCAGCAGCCCCTGCATCTCTTACTGCAAATTGTACAATATAGAAAAAGGCAGAAGGAGCAGAAACGTAGGCATGCAAGTGTAGGACGAGTGTGTGTGCAACCTTTTATTCGCGTTAACTGCACAGAAGCCTGGGATCTGACCATTCTTCATAAATGTATGTCCTCGAGGCAGTAGAAATCAAGCTCACGAGCTCCTGCTAGCCTACTGCGTGCAAATACTCACACAAAGCCAGTGTATAGCAAATGCGACGCGTCACAACCAGCAGCCCCTGCATCTCTTACTGCAATTTGTACAATATAGAAAAAGGCAGAAGGAGCAGAAACGTAGGCATGGAAGTGTAGGACGAGTGTGTGTGCAACCTTTTATTCGCGTTAACTGAACAGAAGCCTGGGATCTGACCATTCTTCATAAATATATGTCCTCGAGGCAGTACAAATCACAGCTCACGAGCTCCTGCTAGCCTACTGCGTGTAAATACTCACACAAAGCCAGTGTATAGCAACAGCGACGCGTCACCGCCAGCAGCCCCTGCATCTCTTACTGCAAATTGTACAATATAGAAAAAGGCAGAAGGAGCAGAAACGTAGGCATGCAAGTGTAGGACGAGTGTGTGTGCAACCTTTTATTCGCGTTAACTGAACAGAAGCCTGGGATCTGACCATTCTTCATAAATGTATGTCCTCGAGGCAGTAGAAATCAAGCTCACGAGCTCCTGCTAGCCTACTGCGTGCAAATACTCACACAAAGCCAGTGTATAGCAAATGCGACGCGTCACCACCAGCAGCCCCTGCATCTCTTACTACAATTTGCACAATATAGAAAAGGGCAGAAGGAGCAGAGACGTAGGCATGGAAGTGTAGGACGAGTGTGTGTGCAACCTTTTATTCGCGTTAACTGCACAGAAGCCTGGGATCTGACCATTCTTCATAAATATATGTCCTCGAGGCAGTACAAATCACAGCTCACGAGCTCCTGCTAGCCTACTGCGTGTAAATACTCACACAAAGCCAGCGTATAGCAACAGCGACGCGTCACCGCCAGCAGCCCCTGCATCTCTTACTACAATTCGTACAATATAGAAAAGGGCAGAAGGAGCAGAGACGTAGGCATGGAAGTGTAGGACGAGTGTGTGTGCAACCTTTTATTCGCGTTAACTGCACAGAAGCCTGGGATCTGACCATTCTTCATAAATATATGTCCTCGAGGCAGTACAAATCACAGCTCACGAGCTCCTGCTAGCCTACTGCGTGTAAATACTCACACAAAGCCAGCGTATAGCAACAGCGACGCGTCACCGCCAGCAGCCCCTGCATCTCTTACTACAATTCGTACAATATAGAAAAGGGCAGAAGGAGCAGAGACGTAGGCATGGAAGTGTAGGACGAGTGTGTGTGCAACCTTTTATTCGCGTTAACTGCACAGAAGCCTGGGATCTGACCATTCTTCATAAATATATGTTCTCGAAGCAGTACAAATCACAGCTCACGAGCTCCTGCTAGCCTACTGCGTGTAAATACTCACGCAAAGCCAGTGTATAGCAACAGCGACGCGTCACCACCAGCAGCCCCTGCATCTCTTACTACAATTTGTACAATATAGAAACAGGCTGAAGGAGCAGAAACATTAGGCATGCAAGTGTAGGACGAGTGTGTCTGCAACCTTTTATTCGCGTTAACGGCACAGAAGCCTGGGATCTGACCATTCTTCATAAATATATGTCCTCGAGGCAGTACAAATCACAGCTCACGAGCTCCTGCTAGCCTACTGCGTGTAAATACTCACACAAAGCCAGTGTATAGCAACAGCGACGCGTCACCACCAGCAGCCCCTGCATCTCTTACTACAATTTGTACAATATAGAAAAAGGCAGAAGGAGCAGAAACATTAGGCATGCAAGTGTAGGACGAGTGTGTCTGCAACCTTTTATTCGCGTTAACGGCACAGAAGCCTGGGATCTGACCATTCTTCATAAATATATGTCCTCGAGGCAGTACAAATCACAGCTCACGAGCTCCTGCTAGCCTACTGCGTGTAAATACTCACACAAAGCCAGTGTATAGCAAATGCGACGCGTCACCACCAGCAGCCCCTGCATCTCTTACTACAATTTGTACAATATAGAAAATGGCAGAAGGAGCAGAGACGTAGGCATGGAAGTGTAGGACGAGTGTGTGTGCAACCTTTTATTCGCGTTAACTGCACAGAAGCCTGGGATCTGACCATTCTTCATAAATATATGTCCTCGAGGCAGTACAAATCACAGCTCACGAGCTCCTGCTAGCCTACTGCGTGTAAATACTCACACAAAGCCAGTGTATAGCAAATGCGACGCGTCACAACCAGCAGCCCCTGCATCTCTTACTGCAATTTGTACAATATAGAAAATGGCAGAAGGAGCAGAGACGTAGGCATGGAAGTGTAGGACGAGTGTGTCTGCAACCTTTTATTCGCGTTAACAGCACAGAAGCATCGGATCTGACCATTCTTCATAAATATATGTCCTCGAGGCAGTACAAATCATAGCTCACGAGCTCCTGCTAGCCTACAGCGTGTAAATACTCACGCAAAGCCAGTGTATAGCAACAGCGACGCGTCACCACCAGCAGCCCCTGCATCTCTTACTACAATTTGTACAATATAGAAAAAGGCAGAAGGAGCAGAGGCGTAGGCATGGAAGTGTAGGACGAGTGATTGTGCAACCTTTTATTCGCGTTAACTGCACAGAAGCCTGGGATCTGACCATTCTTCATAAATATATGTCCTCGAGGCAGTACAAATCACAGCTCACGAGCTCCTGCTATCCTACTGCGTGTAAATACTCACGCAAAGCCAGTGTATAGCAACAGCGACGCGTCACGACCAGCAGCCCCTGCATCTCTTACTACAATTTGTACAATATAGAAAATGGCAGAAGGAGCAGAGACGTAGGCATGGAAGTGTAGGACGAGTGTGTCTGCAACCTTTTATTCGCGTTAACAGCACAGAAGCATCGGATCTGACCATTCTTCATAAATATATGTCCTCGAGGCAGTACAAATCACAGCTCACGAGCTCCTGCTATCCTACTGCGTGTAAATACTCACGCAAAGCCAGTGTATAGCAAATGCGACGCGTCACGACCAGCAGCCCCTGCATCTCTTACTACAATTTGTACAATATAGAAAATGGCAGAAGGAGCAGAAACATTAGGCATGGAAGTGTAGGACGAGTGATTGTGCAACCTTTTATTCGCGTTAACTGCACAGAAGCCTGGGATCTGACCATTCTTCATAAATATATGTCCTCGAGGCAGTACAAATCACAGCTCACGAGCTCCTGCTATCCTACTGCGTGTAAATACTCACGCAAAGCCAGTGTATAGCAACAGCGACGCGTCACGACCAGCAGCCCCTGCATCTCTTACTACAATTTGTACAATATAGAAAATGGCAGAAGGAGCAGAGACGTAGGCATGGAAGTGTAGGACGAGTGTGTGTGCAACCTTTTATTCGCGTTAACTGCACAGAAGCATCGGATCTGACCATTCATCATAAATATATGTCCTCGAGGCAGTACAAATCACAGCTCACGAGCTCCTGCTAGCCTACTGCGTGTAAATACTCACGCAAAGCCAGTGTATAGCAACAGCGACGCGTCACCGCCAGCAGCCCCTGCATCTCTTACTACAATTTGTACAATATAGAAAAAGGCAGAAGGAGCAGAGGCGTAGGCATGGAAGTGTAGGACGAGTGTGTGTGCAACCTTTTATTCGCGTTAACTGCACAGAAGCATCGGATCTGACCATTCTTCATAAATATATGTCCTCGAGGCAGTACAAATCACAGCTCACGAGCTCCTGCTAGCCTACTGCGTGTAAATACTCACACAAAGCCAGTGTATAGCAAATGCGACGCGTCACCACCAGCAGCCCCTGCATCTCTTACTACAATTTGTACAATATAGAAAATGGCAGAAGGAGCAGAGACGTAGGCATGGAAGTGTAGGACGAGTGTGTGTGCAACCTTTTATTCGCGTTAACTGCACAGAAGCCTGGGATCTGACCATTCTTCATAAATATATGTCCTCGAGGCAGTACAAATCACAGCTCACGAGCTCCTGCTAGCCTACTGCGTGCAAATACTCACACAAAGCCAGTGTATAGCAAATGCGACGCGTCACAACCAGCAGCCCCTGCATCTCTTACTGCAATTTGTACAATATAGAAAAAGGCAGAAGGAGCAGAAACGTAGGCATGCAAGTGTAGGACGTGTGTGTGTGCAACCTTTTATTCGCGTTAACGGCACAGAAGCCTGGGATCTGACCATTCTTCATAAATATATGTCCTCGAGGCAGTACAAATCACAGCTCACGAGCTCCTACTAGCCTACTGCGTGTAAATACTCACGCAAAGCCAGTGTATAGCAACAGCGACGCGTCACGACCAGCAGCCCCTGCATCTCTTACTACAATTTGTACAATATAGAAAATGGCAGAAGGAGCAGAGACGTAGGCATGGAAGTGTAGGACGAGTGTGTCTGCAACCTTTTATTCGCGTTAACAGCACAGAAGCATCGGATCTGACCATTCTTCATAAATATATGTCCTCGAGGCAGTACAAATCACAGCTCACGAGCTCCTGCTATCCTACTGCGTGTAAATACTCACGCAAAGCCAGTGTATAGCAACAGCGACGCGTCACCACCAGCAGCCCCTGCATCTCTTACTACAATTTGTACAATATAGAAAAAGGCAGAAGGAGCAGAGGCGTAGGCATGGAAGTGTAGGACGAGTGATTGTGCAACCTTTTATTCGCGTTAACAGCACAGAAGCCTGGGATCTGACCATTCTTCATAAATATATGTCCTCGAGGCAGTACAAATCACAGCTCAC
Source organism: Dermacentor andersoni (assembly GCF_023375885.2). Classification (NCBI taxonomy): domain Eukaryota; kingdom Metazoa; phylum Arthropoda; class Arachnida; order Ixodida; family Ixodidae; genus Dermacentor; species Dermacentor andersoni. Next base: position 12,859,936 of record NW_027314752.1, read on the forward strand.
GAGCTCCTGCTATCCTACTGCGTGTAAATACTCACGCAAAGCCAGTGTATAGCAACAGCGACGCGTCACGACCAGCAGCCCCTGCATCTCTTACTACAATTTGTACAATATAGAAAATGGCAGAAGGAGCAGAGACGTAGGCATGGAAGTGTAGGACGAGTGTGTCTGCAACCTTTTATTCGCGTTAACAGCACAGAAGCATCGGATCTGACCATTCTTCATAAATATATGTCCTCGAGGCAGTACAAATCACAGCTCACGAGCTCCTGCTATCCTACTGCGTGTAAATACTCACGCAAAGCCAGTTTATAGCAAATGCGACGCGTCACGACCAGCAGCCCCTGCATCTCTTACTACAATTTGTACAATATAGAAAATGGCAGAAGGAGCAGAAACATTAGGCATGGAAGTGTAGGACGAGTGATTGTGCAACCTTTTATTCGCGTTAACTGCACAGAAGCCTGGGATCTGACCATTCTTCATAAATATATGTCCTCGAGGCAGTACAAATCACAGCTCACGAGCTCCTGCTATCCTACTGCGTGTAAATACTCACGCAAAGCCAGTGTATAGCAACAGCGACGCGTCACGACCAGCAGCCCCTGCATCTCTTACTACAATTTGTACAATATAGAAAATGGCAGAAGGAGCAGAGACGTAGGCATGGAAGTGTAGGACGAGTGTGTGTGCAACCTTTTATTCGCGTTAACTGCACAGAAGCATCGGATCTGACCATTCATCATAAATATATGTCCTCGAGGCAGTACAAATCACAGCTCACGAGCTCCTGCTATCCTACTGCGTGTAAATACTCACGCAAAGCCAGTGTATAGCAACAGCGACGCGTCACCGCCAGCAGCCCCTGCATCTCTTACTACAATTTGTACAATATAGAAAAAGGCAGAAGGAGCAGAGGCGTAGGCATGGAAGTGTAGGACGAGTGTGTGTGCAACCTTTTATTCGCGTTAACTGCACAGAAGCATCGGATCTGACCATTCTTCATAAATATATGTCCTCGAGGCAGTACAAATCACAGCTCACGAGCTCCTGCTAGCCTACTGCGTGTAAATACTCACACAAAGCCAGCGTATAGCAACAGCGACGCGTCACGACCAGCAGCCCCTGCATCTCTTACTACAATTTGTACAATATAGAAATTGGCAGAAGGAGCAGAGGCGTAGGCATGGAAGTGTAGGACGAGTGTGTGTGCAACCTTTTATTCGCGTTAACTGCACAGAAGCATCGGATCTGACCATTCATCATAAATATATGTCCTCGAGGCAGTACAAATCACAGCTCACGAGCTCCTGCTATCCTACTGCGTGTAAATACTCACACAAAGCCAGCGTATAGCAACAGCGACGCGTCACCGCCAGCAGCCCCTGCATCTCTTACTACAATTTGTACAATATAGAAAAAGGCAGAAGGAGCAGAGGCGTAGGCATGGAAGTGTAGGACGAGTGTGTCGGCAACCTTTTATTCGCGTGAACTGCACAGAAGCATCGGATCTGACCATTCTTCATAAATATATGTCCTCGAGGCAGTACAAATCACAGCTCACGAGCTCCTGCTAGCCTACTGCGTGTAAATACTCACACAAAGCCAGCGTATAGCAACAGCGACGCGTCACGACCAGCAGCCCCTGCATCTCTTACTACAATTTGTACAATATAGAAATTGGCAGAAGGAGCAGAGACGTAGGCATGGAAGTGTAGGACGAGTGTGTGTGCAACCTTTTATTCGCGTTAACTGCACAGAAGCATCGGATCTGACCATTCTTCATAAATATATGTCCTCGAGGCAGTACAAATCACAGCTCACGAGCTCCTGCTAGCCTACTGCGTGTAAATACTCACACAAAGCCAGCGTATAGCAAATGCGACGCGTCACAACCAGCAGCCCCTGCATCTCTTACTACAATTTGTACAATATAGAAAAAGGCAGAAGGAGCAGAGGCGTAGGCATGGAAGTGTAGGACGAGTATGTGGGCAACCTTTTATTCGCGTGAACTGCACAGAAGCATCGGATCTGACCATTCTTCATAAATATATGTCCTCGAGGCAGTACAAATCACAGCTCACGAGCTCCTGCTAGCCTACTGCGTGTAAATACTCACACAAAGCCAGCGTATAGCAAATGCGACGCGTCACAACCAGCAGCCCCTGCATCTCTTACTACAATTTGTACAATATAGAAAAAGGCAGAAGGAGCAGAGGCGTAGGCATGGAAGTGTAGGACGAGTGTGTGTGCAACCTTTTATTCGCGTTAACTGCACAGAAGCATCGGATCTGACCATTCTTCATAAATATATGTCCTCGAGGCAGTACAAATCACAGCTCACGAGCTCCTGCTATCCTACTGCGTGTAAATACTCACACAAAGCCAGCGTATAGCAACAGCGACGCGTCCCCGCCAGCAGCCCCTGCATCTCTTACTACAATTTGTACAATATAGAAATTGGCAGAAGGAGCAGAGGCGTAGGCATGGAAGTGTAGGACGAGTGTGTGTGCAACCTTTTATTCGCGTTAACTGCACAGAAGCATCGGATCTGACCATTCTTCATAAATATATGTCCTCGAGGCAGTACAAATCACAGCTCACGAGCTCCTGCTATCCTACTGCGTGTAAATACTCACGCAAAGCCAGTGTATAGCAACAGCGACGCGTCACCACCAGCAGCCCCTGCATCTCTTACTACAATTTGTACAATATAGAAAAAGGCAGAAGGAGCAGAGGCGTAGGCATGGAAGTGTAGGACGAGTGTGTGTGCAACCTTTTATTCGCGTTAACTGCACAGAAGCATCGGATCTGACCATTCTTCATAAATATATGTCCTCGAGGCAGTACAAATCACAGCTCACGAGCTCCTGCTAGCCTACTGCGTGTAAATACTCACACAAAGCCAGCGTATAGCAAATGCGACGCGTCACAACCAGCAGCCCCTGCATCTCTTACTACAATTTGTACAATATAGAAAAAGGCAGAAGGAGCAGAGGCGTAGGCATGGAAGTGTAGGACGAGTGTGTGTGCAACCTTTTATTCGCGTTAACTGCACAGAAGCATCGGATCTGACCATTCTTCATAAATATATGTCCTCGAGGCAGTACAAATCACAGCTCACGAGCTCCTGCTATCCTACTGCGTGTAAATACTCACACAAAGCCAGCGTATAGCAACAGCGACGCGTCCCCGCCAGCAGCCCCTGCATCTCTTACTACAATTTGTACAATATAGAAATTGGCAGAAGGAGCAGAGGCGTAGGCATGGAAGTGTAGGACGAGTGTGTGTGCAACCTTTTATTCGCGTTAACTGCACAGAAGCATCGGATCTGACCATTCTTCATAAATATATGTCCTCGAGGCAGTACAAATCACAGCTCACGAGCTCCTGCTATCCTACTGCGTGTAAATACTCACGCAAAGCCAGTGTATAGCAACAGCGACGCGTCCCCGCCAGCAGCCCCTGCATCTCTTACTACAATTTGTACAATATAGAAATTGGCAGAAGGAGCAGAGGCGTAGGCATGGAAGTGTAGGACGAGTGTGTGTGCAACCTTTTATTCGCGTTAACTGCACAGAAGCATCGGATCTGACCATTCTTCATAAATATATGTCCTCGAGGCAGTACAAATCACAGCTCACGAGCTCCTGCTAGCCTACTGCGTGTAAATACTCACACAAAGCCAGCGTATAGCAAATGCGACGCGTCACAACCAGCAGCCCCTGCATCTCTTACTACAATTTGTACAATATAGAAAAAGGCAGAAGGAGCAGAGGCGTAGGCATGGAAGTGTAGGACGAGTGTGTGTGCAACCTTTTATTCGCGTTAACTGCACAGAAGCATCGGATCTGACCATTCTTCATAAATATATGTCCTCGAGGCAGTACAAATCACAGCTCACGAGCTCCTGCTAGCCTACTGCGTGTAAATACTCACGCAAAGCCAGCGTATAGCAACAGCGACGCGTCCCCGCCAGCAGCCCCTGCATCTCTTACTACAATTTGTACAATATAGAAATTGGCAGAAGGAGCAGAGGCGTAGGCATGGAAGTGTAGGACGAGTGTGTGTGCAACCTTTTATTCGCGTTAACTGCACAGAAGCATCGGATCTGACCATTCTTCATAAATATATGTCCTCGAGGCAGTACAAATCACAGCTCACGAGCTCCTGCTATCCTACTGCGTGTAAATACTCACGCAAAGCCAGTGTATAGCAACAGCGACGCGTCACCACCAGCAGCCCCTGCATCTCTTACTACAATTTGTACAATATAGAAATTGGCAGAAGGAGCAGAGGCGTAGGCATGGAAGTGTAGGACGAGTGTGTGTGCAACCTTTTATTCGCGTTAACTGCACAGAAGCATCGGATCTGACCATTCTTCATAAATATATGTCCTCGAGGCAGTAGAAATCACAGCTCACGAGCTCCTGCTAGCCTACTGCGTGTAAATACTCACACAAAGCCAGCGTATAGCAACAGCGACGCGTCCCCGCCAGCAGCCCCTGCATCTCTTACTACAATTTGTACAATATAGAAATTGGCAGAAGGAGCAGAGGCGTAGGCATGGAAGTGTAGGACGAGTGTGTGTGCAACCTTTTATTCGCGTTAACTGCACAGAAGCATCGGATCTGACCATTCTTCATAAATATATGTCCTCGAGGCAGTACAAATCACAGCTCACGAGCTCCTGCTATCCTACTGCGTGTAAATACTCACGCAAAGCCAGTGTATAGCAACAGCGACGCGTCACCACCAGCAGCCCCTGCATCTCTTACTACAATTTGTACAATATAGAAATTGGCAGAAGGAGCAGAGGCGTAGGCATGGAAGTGTAGGACGAGTGTGTGTGCAACCTTTTATTCGCGTTAACTGCACAGAAGCATCGGATCTGACCATTCTTCATAAATATATGTCCTCGAGGCAGTACAAATCACAGCTCACGAGCTCCTGCTAGCCTACAGCGTGTAAATACTCACGCAAAGCCAGCGTATAGCAACAGCGACGCGTCCCCGCCAGCAGCCCCTGCATCTCTTACTACAATTTGTACAATATAGAAATTGGCAGAAGGAGCAGAGGCGTAGGCATGGAAGTGTAGGACGAGTGTGTGTGCAACCTTTTATTCGCGTTAACTGCACAGAAGCATCGGATCTGACCATTCTTCATAAATATATGTCCTCGAGGCAGTACAAATCACAGCTCACGAGCTCCTGCTATCCTACTGCGTGTAAATACTCACGCAAAGCCAGTGTATAGCAACAGCGACGCGTCACCACCAGCAGCCCCTGCATCTCTTACTACAATTTGTACAATATAGAAATTGGCAGAAGGAGCAGAGGCGTAGGCATGGAAGTGTAGGACGAGTGTGTGTGCAACCTTTTATTCGCGTTAACTGCACAGAAGCATCGGATCTGACCATTCTTCATAAATATATGTCCTCGAGGCAGTACAAATCACAGCTCACGAGCTCCTGCTAGCCTACTGCGTGTAAATACTCACGCAAAGCCAGCGTATAGCAACAGCGACGCGTCCCCGCCAGCAGCCCCTGCATCTCTTACTACAATTTGTACAATATAGAAATTGGCAGAAGGAGCAGAGGCGTAGGCATGGAAGTGTAGGACGAGTGTGTGTGCAACCTTTTATTCGCGTTAACTGCACAGAAGCATCGGATCTGACCATTCTTCATAAATATATGTCCTCGAGGCAGTACAAATCACAGCTCACGAGCTCCTGCTATCCTACTGCGTGTAAATACTCACGCAAAGCCAGTGTATAGCAACAGCGACGCGTCACCACCAGCAGCCCCTGCATCTCTTACTACAATTTGTACAATATAGAAATTGGCAGAAGGAGCAGAGGCGTAGGCATGGAAGTGTAGGACGAGTGTGTGTGCAACCTTTTATTCGCGTTAACTGCACAGAAGCATCGGATCTGACCATTCTTCATAAATATATGTCCTCGAGGCAGTACAAATCACAGCTCACGAGCTCCTGCTAGCCTACTGCGTGTAAATACTCACACAAAGCCAGCGTATAGCAACAGCGACGCGTCACCGCCAGCAGCCCCTGCATCTCTTACTACAATTTGTACAATATAGAAATTGGCAGAAGGAGCAGAGGCGTAGGCATGGAAGTGTAGGACGAGTGTGTGTGCAACCTTTTATTCGCGTTAACTGCACAGAAACATCGGATCTGACCATTCTTCATAAATATATGTCCTCGAGGCAGTAGAAATCACAGCCCACGAGCTCCTGCTATCCTACTGCGTGTAAATACTCACGCAAAGCCAGCGTATAGCCACAGCGACGCGTCACCACCAGCAGCCCCTGCATCTCTTACTACAATTTGTACAATATAGAAAAGGGCAGAAGGAGCAGAGACGTAGGCATGGAAGTGTAGGACGAGTGTGTGTGCAACCTTTTATTCGCGTTAACTGCACAGAAGCCTGGGATCTGACCATTCTTCATAAATATATGTCCTCGAGGCAGTACAAATCACAGCTCACGAGCTCCTGCTAGCCTACAGCGTGTAAATACTCACGCAAAGCCAGCGTATAGCAACAGCGACGCGTCACCGCCAGCAGCCCCTGCATCTCTTACTACAATTTGTACAATATAGAAAAAGGCAGAAGGAGCAGAGGCGTAGGCATGGAAGTGTAGGACGAGTGATTGTGCAACCTTTTATTCGCGTTAACTGCACAGAAGCCTGGGATCTGACCATTCATCATAAATATATGTCCTCGAGGCAGTACAAATCACAGCTCACGAGCTCCTGCTAGCCTACTGCGTGTAAATACTCACACAAAGCCAGCGTATAGCAACAGCGACGCGTCACCGCCAGCAGCCCCTGCATCTCTTACTACAATTTGTACAATATAGAAAAAGGCAGAAGGAGCAGAGGCGTAGGCATGGAAGTGTAGGACGAGTGATTGTGCAACCTTTTATTCGCGTTAACTGCACAGAAGCCTGGGATCTGACCATTCATCATAAATATATGTCCTCGAGGCAGTACAAATCACAGCTCACGAGCTCCTGCTAGCCTACTGCGTGTAAATACTCACACAAAGCCAGCGTATAGCAACAACGACGCGTCACCACCAGCAGCCCCTGCATCTCTTACTACAATTTGTACAATATAGAAAAAGGCAGAAGGAGCAGAGACGTAGGCATGGAAGTGTAGGACGAGTGTGTGTGCAACCTTTTATTCGCGTTAACTGCACAGAAGCCTGGGATCTGACCATTCATCATAAATATATGTCCTCGAGGCAGTACAAATCACAGCTCACGAGCTCCTGCTAGCCTACTGCGTGTAAATACTCACACAAAGCCAGCGTATAGCAACAGCGACGCGTCACCGCCAGCAGCCCCTGCATCTCTTACTACAATTTGTACAATATAGAAAAAGGCAGAAGGAGCAGAGGCGTAGGCATGGAAGTGTAGGACGAGTGATTGTGCAACCTTTTATTCGCGTTAACTGCACAGAAGCCTGGGATCTGACCATTCATCATAAATATATGTCCTCGAGGCAGTACAAATCACAGCTCACGAGCTCCTGCTAGCCTACTGCGTGTAAATACTCACACAAAGCCAGTGTATAGCAACAGCGACGCGTCACCACCAGCAGCCCCTGCATCTCTTACTACAATTTGTACAATATAGAAAAAGGCAGAAGGAGCAGAAACGTAGGCATGGAAGTGTAGGACAAGTGTGTGTGCAACCTTTTATTTGCCTTAACTGCACAGAAGCCTGGGATCTGACCATTCTTCATAAATATATGTCCTCGAGGCAGTACAAATCACAGCTCACGAGCTCCTGCTAGCCTACTGCGTGTAAATACTCACGCAAAGCCAGTGTATAGCAACAGCGACGCGTCACGACCAGCAGCCCCTGCATCTCTTACTACAATTTGTACAATATAGAAAAAGGCAGAAGGAGCAGAAACGTAGGCATGCAAGTGTAGGACGAGTGTGTGTGCAACCTTTTATTCGCGTTAACGGCAAAGAAGCCAGGGATCTGACCATTCTTCATAAATATATGTCCTGGAGGCAGTACAAATCACAGCTCACGAGCTCCTGCTATCCTACTGCGTGTAAATACTCACGCAAAGCCAGTGTATAGCAACAGCGACGCGTCACGACCAGCAGCCCCTGCATCTCTTACTACAATTTGTACAATATAGAAAATGGCAGAAGGAGCAGAGACGTAGGCATGGAAGTGTAGGACGAGTGTGTCTGCAACCTTTTATTCGCGTTAACTGCACAGAAGCATCGGATCGGACCATTCTTCATAAATATATGTCCTCGAGGCAGTACAAATCACAGCTCACGAGCTCCTGCTATCCTACTGCGTGTAAATACTCACGCAAAGCCAGTGTATAGCAACAGCGACGCGTCACGACCAGCAGCCCCTGCATCTCTTACTACAATTTGTACAATATAGAAAATGGCAGAAGGAGCAGAGACGTAGGCATGGAAGTGTAGGACGAGTGTGTCTGCAACCTTTTATTCGCGTTAACTGCACAGAAGCATCGGATCGGACCATTCTTCATAAATATATGTCCTCGAGGCAGTACAAATCACAGCTCACGAGCTCCTGCTAGCCTACAGCGTGTAAATACTCACGCAAAGCCAGTGTATAGCAACAGCGACGCGTCACGACCAGCAGCCCCTGCATCTCTTACTACAATTTGTACAATATAGAAAAGGGCAGAAGGAGCAGAGACGTAGGCATAGAAGTGTAGGACGAGTGTGTGTGCAACCTTTTATTCGCGTTAACTGCACAGAAGCCTGGGATCTGACCATTCTTCATAAATATATGTCCTCGAGGCAGTACAAATCACAGCTCACGAGCTCCTGCTAGCCTACTGCGTGTAAATACTCACACAAAGCCAGCGTATAGCAACAGCGACGCGTCACGACCAGCAGCCCCTGCATCTCTTACTACAATTTGTACAATATAGAAAATGGCAGAAGGAGCAGAGACGTAGGCATGGAAGTGTAGGACGAGTGTGTGTGCAACCTTTTATTCGCGTTAACTGCACAGAAGCATCGGATCTGACCATTCTTCATAAATATATGTCCTCGAGGCAGTACAAATCACAGCTCACGAGCTCCTGCTAGCCTACTGCGTGTAAATACTCACACAAAGCCAGTGTATAGCAACAGCGACGCGTCACCGCCAGCAGCCCCTGCATCTCTTACTACAATTTGTACAATATAGAAAAAGGCAGAAGCAGCAGAGACGTAGGCATGGAAGTGTAGGACGAGTGTGTCTGCAACCTTTTATTCGCGTTAACAGCACAGAAGCATCGGATCTGACCATTCTTCATAAATATATGTCCTCGAGGCAGTACAAATCACAGCTCACGAGCTCCTGCTAGCCTACAGCGTGTAAATACTCACGCAAAGCCAGTGTATAGCAAAAGCGACGCGTCACCACCAGCAGCCCCTGCATCTCTTACTACAATTTGCACAATATAGAAAAGGGCAGAAGGAGCAGAGACGTAGGCATGGAAGTGTAGGACGAGTGTGTGTGCAACCTTTTATTCGCGTTAACTGCACAGAAGCCTGGGATCTGACCATTCTTCATAAATATATGTCCTCGAGGCAGTACAAATCACAGCTCACGAGCTCCTGCTAGCCTACTGCGTGTAAATACTCACGCAAAGCCAGTGTATAGCAAAAGCGACGCGTCACCACCAGCAGCCCCTGCATCTCTTACTACAATTTGTAAAATATAGAAAAGGGCAGAAGGAGCAGAGACGTAGGCATGGAAGTGTAGGACGAGTGTGTGTGCAACCTTTTATTCGCCTTAACTGCACAGAAGCCTGGGATCTGACCATTCTTCATAAATATATGTCCTCGAGGCAGTACAAATCACAGCTCACGAGCTCCTGCTAGCCTACAGCGTGTAAATACTCACACAAAGCCAGCGTATAGCAACAGCGACGCGTCACCACCAGCAGCCCCTGCATCTCTTACTACAATTTGTAAAATATAGAAAAGGGCAGAAGGAGCAGAGACGTAGGCATGGAAGTGTAGGACGAGTGTGTGTGCAACCTTTTATTCGCCTTAACTGCACAGAAGCCTGGGATCTGACCATTCTTCATAAATATATGTCCTCGAGGCAGTACAAATCACAGCTCACGAGCTCCTGCTAGCCTACAGCGTGTAAATACTCACACAAAGCCAGCGTATAGCAACAGCGACGCGTCACCACCAGCAGCCCCTGCATCTCTTACTACAATTTGTAAAATATAGAAAAGGGCAGAAGGAGCAGAGACGTAGGCATGGAAGTGTAGGACGAGTGTGTGTGCAACCTTTTATTCGCCTTAACTGCACAGAAGCCTGGGATCTGACCATTCTTCATAAATATATGTCCTCGAGGCAGTACAAATCACAGCTCACGAGCTCCTGCTAGCCTACAGCGTGTAAATACTCACACAAAGCCAGCGTATAGCAACAGCGACGCGTCACCACCAGCAGCCCCTGCATCTCTTACTACAATTTGTAAAATATAGAAAAGGGCAGAAGGAGCAGAGCCGTAGGCATGGAAGTGTAGGACGAGTGTGTGTGCAACCTTTTATTCGCCTTAACTGCACAGAAGCCTGGGATCTGACCATTCTTCATAAATATATGTCCTCGAGGCAGTACAAATCACAGCTCACGAGCTCCTGCTAGCCTACTGCGTGTAAATACTCACGCAAAGCCAGTGTATAGCAACAGCGACGCGTCACCACCAGCAGCCCCTGCATCTCTTACTACAATTTGTAAAATATAGAAAAGGGCAGAAGGCGCAGAGACGTAGGCATGGAAGTGTAGGACGAGTGTGTGTGCAACCTTTTATTCGCGTTAACTGCACAGAAGCCTGGGATCTGACCATTCTTCATAAATATATGTCCTCGAGGCAGTACAAATCACAGCTCACGAGCTCCTGCTAGCCTACTGCGTGTAAATACTCACGCAAAGCCAGTGTATAGCAAAAGCGACGCGTCACCACCAGCAGCCCCTGCATCTCTTACTACAATTTGTACAATATAGAAAAGGGCAGAAGGAGCAGAGACGTAGGCATGGAAGTGTAGGACGAGTGTGTGTGCAACCTTTTATTCGCCTTAACTGCACAGAAGCCTGGGATCTGACCATTCTTCATAAATATATGTCCTCGAGGCAGTACAAATCACAGCTCACGAGCTCCTGCTAGCCTACTGCGTGTAAATACTCACGCAAAGCCAGTGTATAGCAACAGCGACGCGTCACCACCAGCAGCCCCTGCATCTCTTACTACAATTTGTAAAATATAGAAAAGGGCAGAAGGAGCAGAGACGTAGGCATGGAAGTGTAGGACGAGTGTGTGTGCAACCTTTTATTCGCGTTAACTGCACAGAAGCCTGGGATCTGACCATTCTTCATAAATATATGTCCTCGAGGCAGTACAAATCACAGCTCACGAGCTCCTGCTAGCCTACTGCGTGTAAATACTCACGCAAAGCCAGTGTATAGCAACAGCGACGCGTCACCACCAGCAGCCCCTGCATCTCTTACTACAATTTGTAAAATATAGAAAAGGGCAGAAGGAGCAGAGACGTAGGCATGGAAGTGTAGGACGAGTGTGTGTGCAAACTTTTATTCGCCTTAACTGCACAGAAGCCTGGGATCTGACCATTCTTCATAAATATATGTCCTCGAGGCAGTACAAATCACAGCTCACGAGCTCCTGCTAGCCTACTGCGTGTAAATACTCACGCAAAGCCAGTGTATAGCAACAGCGACGCGTCACCACCAGCAGCCCCTGCATCTCTTACTACAATTTGTAAAATATAGAAAAGGGCAGAAGGAGCAGAGACGTAGGCATGGAAGTGTAGGACGAGTGTGTGTGCAACCTTTTATTCGCGTTAACTGCACAGAAGCCTGGGATCTGACCATTCTTCATAAATATATGTCCTCGAGGCAGTACAAATCACAGCTCACGAGCTCCTGCTAGCCTAGAGCGTGTAAATACTCACGCAAAGCCAGTGTATAGCAAAAGCGACGCGTCACCACCAGCAGCCCCTGCATCTCTTACTACAATTTGCACAATATAGAAAAGGGCAGAAGGAGCAGAGACGTAGGCATGGAAGTGTAGGACGAGTGTGTGTGCAACCTTTTATTCGCGTTAACTGCACAGAAGCCTGGGATCTGACCATTCTTCATAAATATATGTCCTCGAGGCAGTACAAATCACAGCTCGCGAGCTCCTGCTAGCATACTGCGTGTAAATACTCGCACAAAGCCAGTGTATAGCAACAGCGACGCGTCACCACCAGCAGCCCCTGCATCTCTTACTACAATTTGTACAATATAGAAAAAGGCAGAAGGAGCAGAAACATTAGGCATGCAAGTGTAGGACGAGTGTGTGTGCAACCTTTTATTCGCGTTAACGGCACAGAAGCCTGGGATCTGACCATTCTTCATAAATATATGTCCTCGAGGCAGTACAAATCACAGCTCACGAGCTCCTGCTAGCCTACTGCGTGTAAATACTCACGCAAAGCCAGTGTATAGCAACAGCGACGCGTCACCACCAGCAGCCCCTGCATCTCTTACTACAATTTGTAAAATATAGAAAAGGGCAGAAGGAGCAGAGACGTAGGCATGGAAGTGTAGGACGAGTGTGTGTGCAACCTTTTATTCGCGTTAACTGCACAGAAGCCTGGGATCTGACCATTCTTCATAAATATATGTCCTCGAGGCAGTACAAATCACAGCTCACGAGCTCCTGCTATCCTACTGCGTGTAAATACTCACGCAAAGCCAGTGTATAGCAACAGCGACGCGTCACGTCCAGCAGCCCCTGCATCTCTTACTACAATTTGTACAATATAGAAAATGGCAGAAGGAGCAGAGACGTAGGCATGGAAGTGTAGGACGAGTGTGTGTGCAACCTTTTATTCGCGTTAACTGCACAGAAGCATCGGATCTGACCATTCTTCATAAATATATGTCCTCGAGGCAGTACAAATCACAGCTCACGAGCTCCTGCTAGCCTACTGCGTGTAAATATTCACACAAAGCCAGTGTATAGCAAATGCGACGCGTCACCACCAGCAGCCCCTGCATCTCTTACTACAATTTGTACAATATAGAAAAGGGCAGAAGGAGCAGAAACGTAGGCATGCAAGTGTAGGACGAGTGTGTGTGCAACCTTTTATTCGCGTTAACGGCAAAGAAGCCAGGGATCTGACCATTCTTCATAAATATATGTCCTCGAGGCAGTACAAATCACAGCTCACGAGCTCCTGCTATCCTACTGCGTGTAAATACTCACACAAATCCAGTGTATAGCAATAGCGACGCGTCACCACCAGCAGCCCCTGCATCTCTTACTACAATTTGTACAATATAGAAAAGGGCAGAAGGAGCAGAGACGTAGGCATGGAAGTGTAGGACGAGTGTGTGTGCAACCTTTTATTCGCGTTAACTGCACAGAAGCATCGGATCTGACCATTCTTCATAAATATATGTCCTCGAGGCAGTACAAATCACAGCTCACGAGCTCCTGCTAGCCTACTGCGTGTAAATATTCACACAAAGCCAGTGTATAGCAAATGCGACGCGTCACCACCAGCAGCCCCTGCATCTCTTACTACAATTTGTACAATATAGAAAAGGGCAGAAGGAGCAGAAACGTAGGCATGCAAGTGTAGGACGAGTGTGTGTGCAACCTTTTATTCGCGTTAACGGCAAAGAAGCCAGGGATCTGACCATTCTTCATAAATATATGTCCTCGAGGCAGTACAAATCACAGCTCACGAGCTCCTGCTAGCCTACTGCGTGTAAATACTCACGCAAAGCCAGTATATAGCAACAGCGACGCGTCACGACCAGCAGCCCCTGCATCTCTTACTACAATTTGTACAATATAGAAAATGGCAGAAGGAGCAGAGACGTAGGCATGGAAGTGTAGGACGAGTGTGTCTGCAACCTTTTATTCGCGTTAACAGCACAGAAGCATCGGATCTGACCATTCATCATAAATATATGTCCTCGAGGCAGTACAAATCACAGCTCACGAGCTCCTGCTAGCCTACTGCGTGTAAATACTCACACAAAGCCAGCGTATAGCAACAGCGACGCGTCACCGCCAGCAGCCCCTGCATCTCTTACTACAATTTGTACAATATAGAAAAGGGCAGAAGGAGCAGAGACGTAGGCATGGAAGTGTAGGACGAGTGTGTGTGCAACCTTTTATTCGCCTTAACTGCACAGAAGCCTGGGATCTGACCTTTCTTCATAAATATATGTCCTCGAGGCAGTACAAATCACAGCTCACGAGCTCCTGCTAGCCTACTGCGTGTAAATACTCACGCAAAGCCAGTGTATAGCAACAGCGACGCGTCACCACCAGCAGCCCCTGCATCTCTTACTACAATTTGTACAATATAGAAAAGGGCAGAAGGAGCAGAGACGTAGGCATGGAAGTGTAGGACGAGTGTGTGTGCAACCTTTTATTCGCGTTAACTGCACAGAAGCCTGGGATCTGACCATTCTTCATAAATATATGTCCTCGAGGCAGTACAAATCACAGCTCACGAGCTCCTGCTAGCCTACAGCGTGTAAATACTCACGCAAAGCCAGTGTATAGCAAAAGCGACGCGTCACCACCAGCAGCCCCTGCATCTCTTACTACAATTTGCACAATATAGAAAAGGGCAGAAGGAGCAGCGACGTAGGCATGGAAGTGTAGGACGAGTGTGTGTGCAACCTTTTATTCGCGTTAACTGCACAGAAGCCTGGGATCTGATCATTCTTCATAAATATATGTCCTCGACGCAGTAAAAATCACAGCTCACGAGCTCCTGCTAGCCTACTGCGTGTAAATACTCACACAAAGCCAGCGTATAGCAACAGCGACGCGTCACCGCCAGCAGCCCCTGCATCTCTTACTACAATTTGCACAATATAGAAAAGGGCAGAAGGAGCAGAGGCGTAGGCATGGAAGTGTAGGACGAGTGTGTGTGCAACCTTTTATTCGCGTTAACTGCACAGAAGCCTGGGATCTGACCATTCTTCATAAATATATGACCTCGAGGCAGTACAAATCACAGCTCACGAGCTCCTGCTATCCTACTGCGTGTAAATACTCACACAAAGCCAGCGTATAGCAACAGCGACGCGTCACCACCAGCAGCCCCTGCATCTCTTACTACAATTTGTACAATATAGAAAAGGTCAGAAGGAGCAGAGACGTAGGCATGGAAGTGTAGGACGAGTGTGTGTGCAACCTTTTATTCGCGTTAACTGCACAGAAGCCTGGGATCTGACCATTCTTCATAAATATATGTCCTCGAGGCAGTACAAATCACAGCTCACGAGCTCCTGCTATCCTACTGCGTGTAAATACTCACGCAAAGCCAGTGTATAGCAACAGCGACGCGTCACCACCAGCAGCCCCTGCATCTCTTACTACAATTTGTACAATATAGAAAAGGTCAGAAGGAGCAGAGACGTAGGCATGGAAGTGTAGGACGAGTGTGTGTGCAACCTTTTATTCGCGTTAACTGCACAGAAGCCTGGGATCTGACCATTCTTCATAAATATATGTCCTCGAGGCAGTACAAATCACAGCTCACGAGCTCCTGCTATCCTACTGCGTGTAAATACTCACGCAAAGCCAGTGTATAGCAACAGCGACGCGTCACCACCAGCAGCCCCTGCATCTCTTACTACAATTTGTACAATATAGAAAAGGGCAGAAGGAGCAGAGACGTAGGCATGGAAGTGTAGGACGAGTGTGTGTGCAACCTTTTATTCGCCTTAACTGCACAGAAGCCTGGGATCTGACCATTCTTCATAAATATATGTCCTCGAGGCAGTAGAAATCACAGTTCACGAGCTCTTGCTAGCCTGCTGCGTGCAAATACTCACACAAAGCCAGTGTATAGCAACAGCGACGCGTCATCACCAGCAGCCCCTGCATCTCTTACTACAATTTGTACAATATAGAAAAGGGCAGAAGGAGCAGAGACGTAGGCATGGAAGTGTAGGACGAGTGTGTGTGCAACCTTTTATTCGCGTTAACTGCACAGAAGCCTGGGATCTGACCATTCTTCATAAATATATGTCCTCGAGGCAGTAGAAATCACAGTTCACGAGCTCTTGCTAGCCTGCTGCGTGCAAATACTCACACAAAGCCAGTGTATAGCAACAGCGACGCGTCACCACCAGCAGCCCCTGCATCTCTTACTACAATTTGTACAATATAGAAAAAGGCAGAAGGAGCAGAGACGTAGGCATGGAAGTGTAGGACGAGTGTGTGTGCAACCTTTTATTCGCGTTAACTGCACAGAAGCCTGGGATCTGACCATTCTTCATAAATATATGTCCTCGAGGCAGTAGAAATCACAGTTCACGAGCTCTTGCTAGCCTGCTGCGTGCAAATACTCACACAAAGCCAGCGTATAGCAACAGCGACGCGTCACCACCAGCAGCCCCTGCATCTCTTACTACAATTTGTACAATATAGAAAAAGGCAGAAGGAGCAGAGACGTAGGCATGGAAGTGTAGGACGAGTGTGTGTGCAACCTTTTATTCGCGTTAACTGCACAGAAGCCTGGGATCTGACCATTCATCATAAATATATGTCCTCGAGGCAGTACAAATCACAGCTCACGAGCTCCTGCTAGCCTACTGCGTGTAAATACTCACACAAAGCCAGCGTATAGCAACAGCGACGCGTCACCACCAGCAGCCCCTGCATCTCTTACTACAATTTGTACAATATAGAAAAGGTCAGAAGGAGCAGAGACGTAGGCATGGAAGTGTAGGACGAGTGTGTGTGCAACCTTTTATTCGCGTTAACTGCACAGAAGCCTGGGATCTGACCATTCTTCATAAATATATGTCCTCGAGGCAGTAGAAATCACAGTTCACGAGCTCTTGCTAGCCTGCTGCGTGCAAATACTCACACAAAGCCAGTGTATAGCAACAGCGACGCGTCATCACCAGCAGCCCCTGCATCTCTTACTACAATTTGTACAATATAGAAAAAGGCAGAAGGAGCAGAGACGTAGGCATGGAAGTGTAGGACGAGTGTGTGTGCAACCTTTTATTCGCGTTAACTGCACAGAAGCCTGCGATCTGACCATTCATCATAAATATATGTCCTCGAGGCAGTACAAATCACAGCTCACGAGCTCCTGCTAGCCTACTGCGTGTAAATACTCACACAAAGCCAGCGTATAGCAACAGCGACGCGTCACCACCAGCAGCCCCTGCATCTCTTACTACAATTTGTACAATATAGAAAAGGTCAGAAGGAGCAGAGACGTAGGCATGGAAGTGTAGGACGAGTGTGTGTGCAACCTTTTATTCGCGTTAACTGCACAGAAGCCTGGGATCTGACCATTCTTCATAAAAATATGTCCTCGAGGCAGTACAAATCACAGCTCACGAGCTCCTGCTAGCCTACAGCGTGTAAATACTCACGCAAAGCCAGTGTATAGCAACAGCGACGCGTCACCACCAGCAGCCCCTGCATCTCTTACTACAATTTGTACAATATAGAAAAGGGCAGAAGGAGCAGAGACGTAGGCATGGAAGTGTAGGACGAGTGTGTGTGCAACCTTTTATTCGCGTTAACTGCACAGAAGCCTGGGATCTGACCATTCATCATAAATATATGTCCTCGAGGCAGTACAAATCACAGCTCACGAGCTCCTGCTAGCCTACTGCGTGTAAATACTCACACAAAGCCAGCGTATAGCAACAACGACGCGTCACCACCAGCAGCCCCTGCATCTCTTACTACAATTTGTACAATATAGAAAAAGGCAGAAGGAGCAGAGACGTAGGCATGGAAGTGTAGGACGAGTGTGTGTGCAACCTTTTATTCGCGTTAACTGCACAGAAGCCTGGGATCTGACCATTCATCATAAATATATGTCCTCGAGGCAGTACAAATCACAGCTCACGAGCTCCTGCTAGCCTACTGCGTGTAAATACTCACACAAAGCCAGTGTATAGCAACAGCGACGCGTCATCACCAGCAGCCCCTGCATCTCTTACTGCAATTTGTACAATATAGGAAATGGCAGAAGGAGCAGAGACGTAGGCATGCAAGTGTAGGATGAGTGTGTGTACAACCTTTTATTCGCGTTAACTGCACAGAAGCCTGGGATCTGACCATTCTTCATAAATATATGTCCTCGAGGCAGTACAAATCACAGCTCACGAGCTCCTGCTAGCCTACTGCGTGCAAATACTCAGACAAAGCAAGCGTATACCAACAGCGACGCGTCACCACCAGCAGCCCCTGCACCTCTTACTACAATTTGTACAATATAGAAAAGTGCAGAAGGAGCAGAGACGTAGGCATGCAAGTGTAGGACGAGTGTGTGTGCAACCTTTTATTCGCGTTAACTGCACAGAAGCCTGGGATCTGACCATTCTTCATAAATATATGTCCTCGAGGCAGTAGAAATCATAGCTCACGAGCCCCTGCTAGCCTACTGCGTGCAAATACTCGCACAAAGCCAGTGTATAGCAACAGCGACGCGTCACCACCAGCAGCCCCTGCATCTCTTACTACAATTTGTACAATATAGAAAATGGCAGAAGGCGCAGAGACGTAGGCATGCAAGTGTAGGACGAGTGTGTGTGCAACCTTTTATTCGCGTTAACTGCACAGAAGCCTGGGATCTGACCATTCTTCATAAATATATGTCCTCGAGGCAGTAGAAATCACAGCTCACGAGCTCCTGCTAGCCTACTGCGTGTAAATACTCATGCAAAGCCAGTGTATAGCAACAGCGACGCGTCACCACCAGGAGCCCCTGCTTCTCTTACTACAATTTGTACAATATAGAAAAGGGCTGAAGGAGCAGAGACGTAGGCATGCAAGTGTAGGACGAGTGTGTGTGTAACCTTTTATTCGCGTTAACTGCACAGAAGCCTCGGTTCTGTCCATTCTTCATAAATATATGTCCTCGAGGCAGTACAAATCACAGCTCACGAGCTCCTGCTAGCCTACTGCGTGTAAATACTCACACAAAGCCAGCGTATAGCAACAGCGACGCGTCACCACCAGCAGCCCATGCATCTCTTACTACAATTTGTACAATATAGAAAAAGGCAGAAGGAGCAGAGGCGTAGGCATGGAAGTGTAGGACGAGTGTGTGTGCAACCTTTTATTTGCGTTAACTACACAGAAGCCTCGGTTCTGTCCATTCTTCATAAATATATGTCCTCGAGGCAGTGGAAATCACAGCTCACGAGCTCCTGCTAGCCTACTGCGTGCAAGTACTCACACAAACCAGCGTATAGCAACAGCGACGCGTCACCGCCAGCAGCCCCTGCATCTCTTACTACAATTTGTACAATATAGAAAAGGGCAGAAGGAGCAGAGACATAGGCATGAAAGTGTAGGTCGAGTTTGTGTGCAACCTTTTATTCGCGTTAACTACACAGAAGCCTCGGTTCTGTCCATTCTCCATAAATATATGTCCTCGAGGCAGTGGAAATCACAGCTCACGAGCTCCTGCTAGCCTACTGCGTGCAAGTACTCACACAAACCAGCGTATAGCAACAGCGACGCGTCATCACCAGCAGCCCATGCATCTGTTACTACAATTTGTACAATATAGAAAAGGGCAGAAGGAGCAGAGACATAGGCATGAAATTGTAGGTCGAGTTTGTGTGCAACCTTTTATTCGCGTTAACTGCACAGAAGCCTCGGTTCTGTCCATTCTTCATAAATATATGTCCTCGAGGCAGTGGAAATCACAGCTCACGAGCTCCTGTAGCCTAGTGCGTGTAAATACTCACACAAAGCCAGCGTATAGCAACAGCGACGAGTCACCACCAGCAGCCCCTGCATCTCTTACTACAATTTGTACAATATAGAAAAAGGCAGAAGGAGCAGAGGCGTAGGCATGGAAGTGTAGGACGAGTGTGTGTGCAACCTTTTATTCGCGTTAACTGCACAGAAGCCTGGGATCTGACCATTCTTCATAAATATATGTCCTCGAGGCAGTACAAATCACAGCTCACGAGCTCCTGCTATCCTACTGCGTGTAAATACTCACCCAAAGCCAGTGTATAGCAACAGCGACGCGTCACCACCAGCAGCCCCTGCATCTCTTACTACAATTTGCACAATATAGAAAAGGGCAGAAGGAGCAGCGACGTAGGCATGGAAGTGTAGGACGAGTGTGTGTGCAACCTTTTATTCGCGTTAACTGCACAGAAGCCTGGGATCTGATCATTCTTCATAAATATATGTCCTCGAGGCAGTACAAATCACAGCTCACGAGCTCCTGCTAGCCTACTGCGTGTAAATACTCACACAAAGCCAGCGTATAGCAACAGCGACGCGTCACCGCCAGCAGCCCCTGCATCTCTTACTACAATTTGCACAATATAGAAAAGGGCAGAAGGAGCAGAGGCGTAGGCATGGAAGTGTAGGACGAGTGTGTGTGCAACCTTTTATTCGCGTTAACTGCACAGAAGCATCGGATCTGACCATTCTTCATAAATATATGTCCTCGAGGCAGTAGAAATCACAGCTCACGAGCTCCTGCTATCCTACTGCGTGTAAATACTCACACAAAGCCAGCGTATAGCAACAGCGACGCGTCACCACCAGCAGCCCCTGCATCTCTTACTACAATTTGTACAATATAGAAAAAGGCAGAAGGAGCAGAGGCGTAGGCATGGAAGTGTAGGACGAGTGTGTGTGCAACCTTTTATTCGCGTTAACTGCACAGAAGCATCGGATCTGACCATTCTTCATAAATATATGTCCTCGAGGCAGTAGAAATCACAGCTCACGAGCTCCTGCTATCCTACTGCGTGTAAATACTCACACAAAGCCAGTGTATAGCAACAGCGACGCGTCACCACCAGCAGCCCCTGCATCTCTTACTACAATTTGTACAATATAGAAAAGGGCAGAAGGAGCAGAGACGTAGGCATGGAAGTGTAGGACGAGTGTGTGTGCAACCTTTTATTCGCGTTAACTGCACAGAAGCATCGGATCTGACCATTCTTCATAAATATATGTCCTCGAGGCAGTAGAAATCACAGCTCACGAGCTCCTGCTATCCTACTGCGTGTAAATACTCACACAAAGCCAGCGTATAGCAACAGCGACGCGTCACCACCAGCAGCCCCTGCATCTCTTACTACAATTTGTACAATATAGAAAAAGGCAGAAGGAGCAGAGGCGTAGGCATGGAAGTGTAGGACGAGTGTGTGTGCAACCTTTTATTCCCGTTAACTGCACAGAAGCATCGGATCTGACCATTCTTCATAAATATATGTCCTCGAGGCAGTAGAAATCACAGCTCACGAGCTCCTGCTATCCTACTGCGTGTAAATACTCACACAAAGCCAGCGTATAGCAACAGCGACGCGTCACCACCAGCAGCCCCTGCATCTCTTACTACAATTTGCACAATATAGAAAAGGGCAGAAGGAGCAGAGGCGTAGGCATGGAAGTGTAGGACGAGTGTGTGTGCAACCTTTTATTCGCGTTAACTGCACAGAAGCATCGGATCTGACCATTCTTCATAAATATATGTCCTCGAGGCAGTAGAAATCACAGCTCACGAGCTCCTGCTATCCTACTGCGTGTAAATACTCACACAAAGCCAGCGTATAGCAACAGCGACGCGTCACCACCAGCAGCCCCTGCATCTCTTACTACAATTTGTACAATATAGAAAAAGGCAGAAGGAGCAGAGGCGTAGGCATGGAAGTGTAGGACGAGTGTGTGTGCAACCTTTTATTCGCGTTAACTGCACAGAAGCATCGGATCTGACCATTCTTCATAAATATATGTCCTCGAGGCAGTAGAAATCACAGCTCACGAGCTCCTGCTATCCTACTGCGTGTAAATACTCACCCAAAGCCAGCGTATAGCAACAGCGACGCGTCACCACCAGCAGCCCCTGCATCTCTTACTACAATTTGTACAATATAGAAAAGGGCAGAAGGAGCAGAGACGTAGGCATGGAAGTGTAGGACGAGTGTGTGTGCAACCTTTTATTCGCGTTAACTGCACAGAAGCATCGGATCTGACCATTCTTCATAAATATATGTCCTCGAGGCAGTAGAAATCACAGCTCACGAGCTCCTGCTATCCTACTGCGTGTAAATACTCACACAAAGCCAGCGTATAGCAACAGCGACGCGTCACCACCAGCAGCCCCTGCATCTCTTACTACAATTTGTACAATATAGAAAAGGGCAGAAGGAGCAGAGACGTAGGCATGGAAGTGTAGGACGAGTGTGTGTGCAACCTTTTATTCGCGTTAACTGCACAGAAGCCTGGGATCTGACCATTCTTCATAAAAATATGTCCTCGAGGCAGTACAAATCACAGCTCACGAGCTCCTGCTATCCTACTGCGTGTAAATACTCACACAAAGCCAGCGTATAGCAACAGCGACGCGTCACCACCAGCAGCCCCTGCATCTCTTACTACAATTTGTACAATATAGAAAAGGGCAGAAGGAGCAGAGACGTAGGCATGGAAGTGTAGGACGAGTGTGTGTGCAACCTTTTATTCGCGTTAACTGCACAGAAGCATCGGATCTGACCATTCTTCATAAATATATGTCCTCGAGGCAGTAGAAATCACAGCTCACGAGCTCCTGCTATCCTACTGCGTGTAAATACTCACCCAAAGCCAGCGTATAGCAACAGCGACGCGTCACCACCAGCAGCCCCTGCATCTCTTACTACAATTTGTACAATATAGAAAAGGTCAGAAGGAGCAGAGACGTAGGCATGGAAGTGTAGGACGAGTGTGTGTGCAACCTTTTATTCGCGTTAACTACACAGAAGCCTGGGATCTGACCATTCTTCATAAAAATATGTCCTCGAGGCAGTACAAATCACAGCTCACGAGCTCCTGCTAGTCTACAGCGTGTAAATACTCACGCAAAGCCAGTGTATAGCAACAGCGACGCGTCACCACCAGCAGCCCCTGCATCTCTTACTACAATTTGTACAATATAGAAAAGGGCAGAAGGAGCAGAGACGTAGGCATGGAAGTGTAGGACGAGTGTGTGTGCAACCTTTTATTCGCGTTAACTGCACAGAAGCCTGGGATCTGACCATTCATCATAAATATATGTCCTCGAGGCAGTACAAATCACAGCTCACGAGCTCCTGCTAGCCTACTGCGTGTAAATACTCACACAAAGCCAGCGTATAGCAACAGCGACGCGTCACCGCCAGCAGCCCCTGCATCTCTTACTACAATTTGTACAATATAGAAAAAGGCAGAAGGAGCAGAGGCGTAGGCATGGAAGTGTAGGACGAGTGATTGTGCAACCTTTTATTCGCGTTAACTGCACAGAAGCCTGGGATCTGACCATTCATCATAAATATATCTCCTCGAGGCAGTACAAATCACAGCTCACGAGCTCCTGCTACCCTACTGCGTGCAAATACTCACACAAATCCAGTGTATATCAACAGCGACGCGTCACCACCAGCAGCCCCTGCATCTCTTACTGCAATTTGTTCAATATAGAAAAGGGCAGAAGGAGCAGAGACGTAGGCATGCAAGTGTAGGACGAGTGTGTGTGCAACCTTTTATTTGCGTTAACTACACAAAAGCCTGGGATCTGACCATACTTCATTAATATATGTCCTCGAGGCACTAGAAATCACAGCTCACGAGCTCCTGCTACCCTACTGCGTGCAAATACTCACACAAAGCCAGCGTATAACAACAGCGACGCGTCACCGCCAGCAGCCCCTGCATCTCTTACTACAATTTGTACAATATAGAAAAGGGCAGAAGGAGCAGAGACGTAGGCATGGAAGTGTAGGACGAGTGTGTGTGCAACCTTTTATTCGCGTTAACTGCACAGAAGCCTGGGATCTGACCATTCTTCATAAATATATGTCCTCGAGGCAGTACAAATCACAGCTCACGAGCTCCTGCTAGCCTACTGCGTGTAAATACTCACACAAAGCCAGCGTATAGCAACAGCGACGCGTCACCGCCAGCAGCCCCTGCATCTCTTACTACAATTTGTACAATATAGAAAAGGGCAGAAGGAGCAGAGACGTAGGCATGGAAGTGTAGGACGAGTGTGTGTGCAACCTTTTATTCGCGTTAACTGCACAGAAGCCTCGGTTCTGTCCATTCTTCATAACTATATGTCCTCGAGGCAGTACAAATCACAGCTCACGAGCTCCTGCTAGCCTACTGCGTGTAAATACTCACACAAAGCCAGCGTATAGCAACAGCGACGCGTCACCGCCAGCAGCCCCTGCACCTCTTACTACAATTTGTACAATATAGAAAAGGGCAGAAGGAGCAGAGACGTAGGCATGGAAGTGTAGGACGAGTGTGTGTGCAACCTTTTATTCGCGTTAACTGCACAAAAGCCTGGGATCTGACCATTCTTCATAAATATATGTCCTCGAGGCAGTAGAAATCACAGCTCACGAGCTCCTGCTAGCCTACTGCGTGTAAATACTCATGCAAAGCCAGTGTATAGCAACAGCGACGCGTCACCACCAGCAGCCCCTGCATCTCTTACTACAATTTGTACAATATAGAAAAGGGCAGAAGGAGCAGAGACGTAGGCATGAAAGTGTAGGACGAGTGTGTGTGCAACCTTTTATTCGCGTTCACTGCACAGAAGCCTGGGATCTGACCATTCTTCATAAATATATGTCCTCGAGGCAGTACAAATCACAGCTCACGAGCTCCTGCTAGCCTACTGCGTGCAAATACTCACACAAAGCCAGCGTATAGCAACAGCGACGCGTCACCACCAGCAGCCCCTGCATCTCTTACTACAATTTGTACAATATAGAAAAGGGCAGAAGGAGCAGAGACGTAGGCATGAAAGTGTAGGACGAGTGTGTGTGCAACCTTTTATTCGCGTTCACTGCACAGAAGCCTGGGATCTGACCATTCTTCATAAATATATGTCCTCGAGGCAGTAGAAATCACAGCTCACGAGCTCCTGCTACCCTACTGCGTGCAAATACTCACACAAAGCCAGCGTATAGCAACAGCGACGCGTCACCGCCAGCAGCCCCTGCATCTCTTACTACAATTTGTACAATATAGAAAAGGGCAGAAGGAGCAGAGACGTAGGCATGGAAGTGTAGGACGAGTGTGTGTGCAACCTTTTATTCGCGTTAACTGCACAGAAGCCTGGGATCTGACCATTCTTCATAAATATATGTCCTCGAGGCAGTAGAAATCACAGCTCACGAGCTCCTGCTACCCTACTGCGTGCAAATACTCACACAAAGCCAGCGTATAGCAACAGCGACGCGTCACCGCCAGCAGCCCCTGCATCTCTTACTACAATTTGTACAATATAGAAAAGGGCAGAAGGAGCAGAGACGTAGGCATGAAAGTGTAGGACGAGTGTGTGTGCAACCTTTTATTCGCGTTCACTGCACAGAAGCCTGGGATCTGACCATTCTTCATAAATATATGTCCTCGAGGCAGTAGAAATCACAGCTCACGAGCTCCTGCTACCCTACTGCGTGCAAATACTCACACAAAGCCAGCGTATAGCAACAGCGACGCGTCACCGCCAGCAGCCCCTGCATCTCTTACTACAATTTGTACAATATAGAAAAGGGCAGAAGGAGCAGAGACGTAGGCATGAAAGTGTAGGACGAGTGTGTGTGCAACCTTTTATTCGCGTTCACTGCACAGAAGCCTGGGATCTGACCATTCTTCATAAATATATGTCCTCGAGGCAGTAGAAATCACAGCTCACGAGCTCCTGCTAGCCTACTGCGTGTAAATACTCATGCAAAGCCAGTGTATAGCAACAGCGACGCGTCACCACCAGGAGCCCCTGCTTCTCTTACTACAATTTGTACAATATAGAAAAGGGCTGAAGGAGCAGAGACGTAGGCATGCAAGTGTAGGACGAGTGTTTGTGTAACCTTTTATTCGCGTTAACTGCACAGAAGCCTCGGTTCTGTCCATTCTTCATAACTATATGTCCTCGAGGCAGTACAAATCACAGCTCACGAGCTCCTGCTAGCCTACTGCGTGTAAATACTCACACAAAGCCAGCGTATAGCAACAGCGACGAGTCACCACCAGCAGCCCATGCATCTCTTACTACAATTTGTACAATATAGAAAAAGGCAGAAGGAGCAGAGGCGTAGGCATGGAAGTGTAAAACGAGTGTGTGTGCAACCTTTTATTCGCGTTAACTGCACAGAAGCCTGGGATCTGACCATTCTTCATAAATATATGTCCTCGAGGCAGTAGAAATCACAGCTCACGAGCTCCTGCAAGCCTACTACGTGCAAATACTCACACAAATCCAGTGTATAGCAACAGCGACGCGTCACCACCAGCAGCCCCTGCATCTCTTACTACAATTTGTTCAATATAGAAAAGGGCAGAAGGAGCAGAGACGTAGGCATGCAAGTGTAGGACGAGTGTGTGTGAGACCTTTTATTTGCGTTAACAGCACAGAAGCCTGGGATCTGACCATACATCATTAATATATGTCCTCGAGGCAGTAGAAATCACAGCTCACGAGCTCCTGCTACCCTACTGCGTGCAAATACTCACACAAAGCCAGCGTATAGCAACAGCGACGCGTCACCACCAGCAGCCCCTGCATCTCTTACTGCAATTTGTACAATATAGAAAAAGGCAGAAGGAGCAGAGGCGTAGGCATGGAAGTGTAGGACGAGTGATTGTGCAACCTTTTATTCGCGTTAACTGCACAGAAGCCTCGGTTCTGTCCATTCTTCATAACTATATGTCCTCGAGGCAGTACAAATCACAGCTCACGAGCTCCTGCTAGCCTACTGCGTGTAAATACTCACACAAAGCCAGCGTATAGCAACAGCGACGAGTCACCACCAGCAGCCCATGCATCTCTTACTACAATTTGTACAATATAGAAAAAGGCAGAAGGAGCAGAGGCGTAGGCATGGAAGTGTAAAACGAGTGTGTGTGCAACCTTTTATTCGCGTTAACTGCACAGAAGCCTGGGATCTGACCATTCTTCATAAATATATGTCCTCGAGGCAGTAGAAATCACAGCTCACGAGCTCCTGCAAGCCTACTACGTGCAAATACTCACACAAATCCAGTGTATAGCAACAGCGACGCGTCACCACCAGCAGCCCCTGCATCTCTTACTACAATTTGTTCAATATAGAAAAGGGCAGAAGGAGCAGAGACGTAGGCATGCAAGTGTAGGACGAGTGTGTGTGAGACCTTTTATTTGCGTTAACAGCACAGAAGCCTGGGATCTGACCATACATCATTAATATATGTCCTCGAGGCAGTAGAAATCACAGCTCACGAGCTCCTGCAAGCCTACTACGTGCAAATACTCACACAAAGCCAGCGTATAGCAACAGCGACGCGTCACCACCAGCAGCCCCTGCATCTCTTACTGCAATTTGTACAATATAGAAAAAGGCAGAAGGAGCAGAGGCGTAGGCATGGAAGTGTAGGACGAGCGATTGTGCAACCTTTTATTCGCGTTAACTGCACAGAAGCATCGGATCTGACCATTCTTCATAAATATATGTCCTCGAGGCAGTAGAAATCACAGCTCACGAGCTCCTGCTATCCTACTGCGTGTAAATACTCACACAAAGCCAGCGTATAGCAACAGCGACGCGTCACCACCAGCAGCCCCTGCATCTCTTACTACAATTTGTACAATATAGAAAAAGGCAGAAGGAGCAGAGGCGTAGGCATGGAAGTGTAGGACGAGTGTGTGTGCAACCTTTTATTCGCGTTAACTGCACAGAAGCATCGGATCTGACCATTCTTCATAAATATATGTCCTCGAGGCAGTAGAAATCACAGCTCACGAGCTCCTGCTATCCTACTGCGTGTAAATACTCACACAAAGCCAGCGTATAGCAACAGCGACGCGTCACCACCAGCAGCCCCTGCATCTCTTACTACAATTTGCACAATATAGAAAAAGGCAGAAGGAGCAGAGGCGTAGGCATGGAAGTGTAGGACGAGTGTGTGTGCAACCTTTTATTCGCGTTAACTGCACAGAAGCATCGGATCTGACCATTCTTCATAAATATATGTCCTCGAGGCAGTAGAAATCACAGCTCACGAGCTCCTGCTATCCTACTGCGTGTAAATACTCACACAAAGCCAGCGTATAGCAACAGCGACGCGTCACCACCAGCAGCCCCTGCATCTCTTACTACAATTTGTTCAATATAGAAAAGGGCAGAAGGAGCAGAGGCGTAGGCATGGAAGTGTAGGACGAGTGTGTGTGCAACCTTTTATTCGCGTTAACTGCACAGAAGCATCGGATCTGACCATTCTTCATAACTATATGTCCTCGAGGCAGTACAAATCACAGCTCACGAGCTCCTGCTATCCTACTGCGTGTAAATACTCACACAAAGCCAGCGTATAGCAACAGCGACGCGTCACCACCAGCAGCCCCTGCATCTCTTACTACAATTTGTTCAATATAGAAAAGGGCAGAAGGAGCAGAGGCGTAGGCATGGAAGTGTAGGACGAGTGTGTGTGCAACCTTTTATTCGCGTTAACTGCACAGAAGCCTCGGTTCTGTCCATTCTTCATAACTATATGTCCTCGAGGCAGTACAAATCACAGCTCACGAGCTCCTGCTATCCTACTGCGTGTAAATACTCACACAAATCCAGTGTATAGCAACAGCGACGCGTCACCACCAGCAGCCCCTGCATCTCTTACTACAATTTGTTCAATATAGAAAAGGGCAGAAGGAGCAGAGGCGTAGGCATGGAAGTGTAGGACGAGTGTGTGTGCAACCTTTTATTCGCGTTAACTGCACAGAAGCATCGGATCTGACCATTCTTCATAAATATATGTCCTCGAGGCAGTAGAAATCACAGCTCACGAGCTCCTGCTATCCTACTGCGTGTAAATACTCACACAAAGCCAGCGTATAGCAACAGCGACGCGTCACCACCAGCAGCCCCTGCATCTCTTACTGCAATTTGTACAATATAGAAAAAGGCAGAAGGAGCAGAGGCGTAGGCATGGAAGTGTAGGACGAGTGATTGTGCAACCTTTTATTCGCGTTAACTGCACAGAAGCATCGGATCTGACCATTCTTCATAAATATATGTCCTCGAGGCAGTAGAAATCACAGCTCACGAGCTCCTGCTATCCTACTACGTGCAAATACTCACACAAAGCCAGCGTATAGCAACAGCGACGCGTCACCACCAGCAGCCCCTGCATCTCTTACTACAATTTGTACAATATAGAAAAAGGCAGAAGGAGCAGAGGCGTAGGCATGGAAGTGTAGGACGAGTGTGTGTGCAACCTTTTATTCCCGTTAACTGCACAGAAGCATCGGATCTGACCATTCTTCATAAATATATGTCCTCGAGGCAGTAGAAATCACAGCTCACGAGCTCCTGCTATCCTACTGCGTGTAAATACTCACACAAAGCCAGCGTATAGCAACAGCGACGCGTCACCACCAGCAGCCCCTGCATCTCTTACTACAATTTGCACAATATAGAAAAGGGCAGAAGGAGCAGAGGCGTAGGCATGGAAGTGTAGGACGAGTGTGTGTGCAACCTTTTATTCGCGTTAACTGCACAGAAGCATCGGATCTGACCATTCTTCATAAATATATGTCCTCGAGGCAGTAGAAATCACAGCTCACGAGCTCCTGCTATCCTACTGCGTGTAAATACTCACACAAAGCCAGCGTATAGCAACAGCGACGCGTCACCACCAGCAGCCCCTGCATCTCTTACTACAATTTGTACAATATAGAAAAAGGCAGAAGGAGCAGAGGCGTAGGCATGGAAGTGTAGGACGAGTGTGTGTGCAACCTTTTATTCGCGTTAACTGCACAGAAGCATCGGATCTGACCATTCTTCATAAATATATGTCCTCGAGGCAGTAGAAATCACAGCTCACGAGCTCCTGCTATCCTACTGCGTGTAAATACTCACCCAAAGCCAGCGTATAGCAACAGCGACGCGTCACCACCAGCAGCCCCTGCATCTCTTACTACAATTTGTACAATATAGAAAAGGGCAGAAGGAGCAGAGACGTAGGCATGGAAGTGTAGGACGAGTGTGTGTGCAACCTTTTATTCGCGTTAACTGCACAGAAGCATCGGATCTGACCATTCTTCATAAATATATGTCCTCGAGGCAGTAGAAATCACAGCTCACGAGCTCCTGCTATCCTACTGCGTGTAAATACTCACACAAAGCCAGCGTATAGCAACAGCGACGCGTCACCACCAGCAGCCCCTGCATCTCTTACTACAATTTGTACAATATAGAAAAGGGCAGAAGGAGCAGAGACGTAGGCATGGAAGTGTAGGACGAGTGTGTGTGCAACCTTTTATTCGCGTTAACTGCACAGAAGCATCGGATCTGACCATTCTTCATAAATATATGTCCTCGAGGCAGTAGAAATCACAGCTCACGAGCTCCTGCTATCCTACTGCGTGTAAATACTCACCCAAAGCCAGCGTATAGCAACAGCGACGCGTCACCACCAGCAGCCCCTGCATCTCTTACTACAATTTGTACAATATAGAAAAGGTCAGAAGGAGCAGAGACGTAGGCATGGAAGTGTAGGACGAGTGTGTGTGCAACCTTTTATTCGCGTTAACTACACAGAAGCCTGGGATCTGACCATTCTTCATAAAAATATGTCCTCGAGGCAGTACAAATCACAGCTCACGAGCTCCTGCTAGTCTACAGCGTGTAAATACTCACGCAAAGCCAGTGTATAGCAACAGCGACGCGTCACCACCAGCAGCCCCTGCATCTCTTACTACAATTTGTACAATATAGAAAAGGGCAGAAGGAGCAGAGACGTAGGCATGGAAGTGTAGGACGAGTGTGTGTGCAACCTTTTATTCGCGTTAACTGCACAGAAGCCTGGGATCTGACCATTCATCATAAATATATGTCCTCGAGGCAGTACAAATCACAGCTCACGAGCTCCTGCTAGCCTACTGCGTGTAAATACTCACACAAAGCCAGCGTATAGCAACAGCGACGCGTCACCGCCAGCAGCCCCTGCATCTCTTACTACAATTTGTACAATATAGAAAAAGGCAGAAGGAGCAGAGGCGTAGGCATGGAAGTGTAGGACGAGTGATTGTGCAACCTTTTATTCGCGTTAACTGCACAGAAGCCTGGGATCTGACCATTCATCATAAATATATCTCCTCGAGGCAGTACAAATCACAGCTCACGAGCTCCTGCTACCCTACTGCGTGCAAATACTCACACAAATCCAGTGTATATCAACAGCGACGCGTCACCACCAGCAGCCCCTGCATCTCTTACTGCAATTTGTTCAATATAGAAAAGGGCAGAAGGAGCAGAGACGTAGGCATGCAAGTGTAGGACGAGTGTGTGTGCAACCTTTTATTTGCGTTAACTACACAAAAGCCTGGGATCTGACCATACTTCATTAATATATGTCCTCGAGGCACTAGAAATCACAGCTCACGAGCTCCTGCTACCCTACTGCGTGCAAATACTCACACAAAGCCAGCGTATAACAACAGCGACGCGTCACCGCCAGCAGCCCCTGCATCTCTTACTACAATTTGTACAATATAGAAAAGGGCAGAAGGAGCAGAGACGTAGGCATGGAAGTGTAGGACGAGTGTGTGTGCAACCTTTTATTCGCGTTAACTGCACAGAAGCCTGGGATCTGACCATTCTTCATAAATATATGTCCTCGAGGCAGTACAAATCACAGCTCACGAGCTCCTGCTAGCCTACTGCGTGTAAATACTCACACAAAGCCAGCGTATAGCAACAGCGACGCGTCACCGCCAGCAGCCCCTGCATCTCTTACTACAATTTGTACAATATAGAAAAGGGCAGAAGGAGCAGAGACGTAGGCATGGAAGTGTAGGACGAGTGTGTGTGCAACCTTTTATTCGCGTTAACTGCACAGAAGCCTCGGTTCTGTCCATTCTTCATAACTATATGTCCTCGAGGCAGTACAAATCACAGCTCACGAGCTCCTGCTAGCCTACTGCGTGTAAATACTCACACAAAGCCAGCGTATAGCAACAGCGACGCGTCACCGCCAGCAGCCCCTGCACCTCTTACTACAATTTGTACAATATAGAAAAGGGCAGAAGGAGCAGAGACGTAGGCATGGAAGTGTAGGACGAGTGTGTGTGCAACCTTTTATTCGCGTTAACTGCACAAAAGCCTGGGATCTGACCATACTTCATTAATATATGTCCTCGAGGCACTAGAAATCACAGCTCACGAGCTCCTGCTACCCTACTGCGTGCAAATACTCACACAAAGCCAGCGTATAGCAACAGCGACGCGTCACCACCAGCAGCCCCTGCATCTCTTACTACAATTTGTACAATATAGAAAAGGGCAGAAGGAGCAGAGACGTAGGCATGGAAGTGTAGGACGAGTGTGTGTGCAACCTTTTATTTGCGTTAACTGCACAAAAGCCTGGGATCTGACCATACTTCATTAATATATGTCCTCGAGGCACTAGAAATCACAGCTCACGAGCTCCTGCTACCCTACTGCGTGCAAATACTCACACAAAGCCAGCGTATAGCAACAGCGACGCGTCACCACCAGCAGCCCCTGCATCTCTTACTACAATTTGTACAATATAGAAAAGGGCAGAAGGAGCAGAGACGTAGGCATGAAAGTGTAGGACGAGTGTGTGTGCAACCTTTTATTCGCGTTCACTGCACAGAAGCCTGGGATCTGACCATTCTTCATAAATATATGTCCTCGAGGCAGTAGAAATCACAGCTCACGAGCTCCTGCTACCCTACTGCGTGCAAATACTCACACAAAGCCAGCGTATAGCAACAGCGACGCGTCACCGCCAGCAGCCCCTGCATCTCTTACTACAATTTGTACAATATAGAAAAGGGCAGAAGGAGCAGAGACGTAGGCATGGAAGTGTAGGACGAGTGTGTGTGCAACCTTTTATTCGCGTTAACTGCACAAAAGCCTGGGATCTGACCATACTTCATTAATATATGTCCTCGAGGCACTAGAAATCACAGCTCACGAGCTCCTGCTACCCTACTGCGTGCAAATACTCACACAAAGCCAGCGTATAGCAACAGCGACGCGTCACCACCAGCAGCCCCTGCATCTCTTACTACAATTTGTACAATATAGAAAAGGGCAGAAGGAGCAGAGACGTAGGCATGAAAGTGTAGGACGAGTGTGTGTGCAACCTTTTATTTGCGTTAACTGCACAAAAGCCTGGGATCTGACCATACTTCATTAATATATGTCCTCGAGGCACTAGAAATCACAGCTCACGAGCTCCTGCTAGCCTACTGCGTGCAAATACTCACACAAAGCCAGCGTATAGCAACAGCGACGCGTCACCACCAGCAGCCCCTGCATCTCTTACTACAATTTGTACAATATAGAAAAGGGCAGAAGGAGCAGAGACGTAGGCATGAAAGTGTAGGACGAGTGTGTGTGCAACCTTTTATTCGCGTTCACTGCACAGAAGCCTGGGATCTGACCATTCTTCATAAATATATGTCCTCGAGGCAGTAGAAATCACAGCTCACGAGCTCCTGCTACCCTACTGCGTGCAAATACTCACACAAAGCCAGCGTATAGCAACAGCGACGCGTCACCGCCAGCAGCCCCTGCATCTCTTACTACAATTTGTACAATATAGAAAAGGGCAGAAGGAGCAGAGACGTAGGCATGGAAGTGTAGGACGAGTGTGTGTGCAACCTTTTATTCGCGTTAACTGCACAGAAGCCTGGGATCTGACCATTCTTCATAAATATATGTCCTCGAGGCAGTAGAAATCACAGCTCACGAGCTCCTGCTACCCTACTGCGTGCAAATACTCACACAAAGCCAGCGTATAGCAACAGCGACGCGTCACCGCCAGCAGCCCCTGCATCTCTTACTACAATTTGTACAATATAGAAAAGGGCAGAAGGAGCAGAGACGTAGGCATGAAAGTGTAGGACGAGTGTGTGTGCAACCTTTTATTCGCGTTCACTGCACAGAAGCCGGGGATCTGACCATTCTTCATAAATATATGTCCTCGAGGCAGTAGAAATCACAGCTCACGAGCTCCTGCTAGCCTACTGCGTGTAAATACTCACACAAAGCCAGCGTATAGCAACAGCGACGAGTCACCACCAGCAGCCCATGCATCTCTTACTACAATTTGTACAATATAGAAAAAGGCAGAAGGAGCAGAGGCGTAGGCATGGAAGTGTAGGACGAGTGTGTGTGAGACCTTTTATTTGCGTTAACAGCACAGAAGCCTGGGATCTGACCATACATCATTAATATATGTCCTCGAGGCACTAGAAATCACAGCTCACGAGCTCCTGCTACCCTACTGCGTGCAAATACTCACACAAAGCCAGCGTATAGCAACAGCGACGCGTCACCGCCAGCAGCCCCTGCATCTCTTACTACAATTTGTACAATATAGAAAAAGGCAGAAGGAGCAGAGACGTAGGCATGCAAGTGTAGGACGAGTGTGTGTGAGACCTTTTATTTGCGTTAACAGCACAGAAGCCTGGGATCTGACCATACATCATTAATATATGTCCTCGAGGCAGTAGAAATCACAGCTCACGAGCTCCTGCTACCCTACTGCGTGCAAATACTCACACAAAGCCAGCGTATAGCAACAGCGACGCGTCACCACCAGCAGCCCCTGCATCTCTTACTGCAATTTGTTCAATATAGAAAAGGGCAGAAGGAGCAGAGACGTAGGCATGCAAGTGTAGGACGAGTGTGTGTGAGACCTTTTATTTGCGTTAACAGCACAGAAGCCTGGGATCTGACCATACATCATTAATATATGTCCTCGAGGCACTAGAAATCACAGCTCACGAGCTCCTGCTACCCTACTGCGTGCAAATACTCACACAAAGCCAGCGTATAGCAACAGCGACGCGTCACCACCAGCAGCCCCTGCATCTCTTACTGCAATTTGTTCAATATAGAAAAAGGCAGAAGGAGCAGAGGCGTAGGCATGGAAGTGTAGGACGAGTGTGTGTGCAAGCTTTTATTCGCGTTAACTGCACAGAAGCATCGGATCTGACCATTCTTCATAAATATATGTCCTCGAGGCAGTACAAATCACAGCTCACGAGCTCCTGCTAGCCTACTGCGTGCAAATACTCAGACAAAGCAAGCGTATACCAACAGCGACGCGTCACCACCAGCAGCCCCTGCACCTCTTACTACAATTTGTACAATATAGAAAAGTGCAGAAGGAGCAGAGACGTAGGCATGCAAGTGTAGGACGAGTGTGTGTGCAACCTTTTATTCGCGTTAACTGCACAGAAGCCTGGGATCTGACCATTCTTCATAAATATATGTCCTCGAGGCAGTAGAAATCATAGCTCACGAGCTCCTGCTACCCTACTGCGTGTAAATACTCACACAAAGCCAGCGTATAGCAACAGCGACGCGTCACCGCCAGCAGCCCCTGCATCTCTTACTACAATTTGTACAATATAGAAAAGGGCAGAAGGAGCAGAGACGTAGGCATGGAAGTGTAGGACGAGTGTGTGTGCAACCTTTTATTCGCGTTAACTGCACAGAAGCCTGGGATCTGACCATTCTTCATAAATATATGTCCTCGAGGCAGTACAAATCACAGCTCACGAGCTCCTGCTAGCCTACTGCGTGCAAATACTCAGACAAAGCAAGCGTATACCAACAGCGACGCGTCACCACCAGCAGCCCCTGCACCTCTTACTACAATTTGTACAATATAGAAAAGTGCAGAAGGAGCAGAGACGTAGGCATGCAAGTGTAGGACGAGTGTGTGTGCAACCTTTTATTCGCGTTAACTGCACAGAAGCCTGGGATCTGACCATTCTTCATAAATATATGTCCTCGAGGCAGTAGAAATCATAGCTCACGAGCCCCTGCTAGCCTACTGCGTGCAAATACTCGCACAAAGCCAGTGTATAGCAACAGCGACGCGTCACCACCAGCAGCCCCTGCATCTCTTACTACAATTTGTACAATATAGAAAAGGGCTGAAGGAGCAGAGACGTAGGCATGCAAGTGTAGGACGAGTGTGTGTGTAACCTTTTATTCGCGTTAACTGCACAGAAGCCTCGGTTCTGTCCATTCTTCATAAATATATGTCCTCGAGGCAGTACAAATCACAGCTCACGAGCTCCTGCTAGCCTACTGCGTGTAAATACTCACACAAAGCCAGCGTATAGCAACAGCGACGCGTCACCACCAGCAGCCCATGCATCTCTTACTACAATTTGTACAATATAGAAAAAGGCAGAAGGAGCAGAGGCGTAGGCATGGAAGTGTAGGACGAGTGTGTGTGCAACCGTTAATTCGCGTTAACTGCACAGAAGCTTGGGTTCTGACCATTCTTCATAAATATTTGTCCTCGAGGCAGTGGAAATCACAGCTCACGAGCTCCTGCTAGCCTACTGCGTGCAAGTACTCACACAAACCGGCGTATAGCAACAGCGACGCGTCATCACCAGCAGCCCATGCATCTGTTACTACAATTTGTACAATATAGAAAAGGGCAGAAAGAGCAGAGACATAGGCATGAAAGTGTAGGTCGAGTTTGTGTGCAACCTTTTATTTGCGTTAACTACACAGAAGCCTCGGTTCTGTCCATTCTTCATAAATATATGTCCTCGAGGCAGTGGAAATCACAGCTCACGAGCTCCTGCTAGCCTACTGCGTGCAAGTACTCACACAAACCAGCGTATAGCAACAGCAACGCGTCACCACCAGCAGCCCCTGCATCTCTTACTACAATTTGTACAATATAGAAAAGGGCAGAAAGAGCAGAGACATAGGCATGAAATTGTAGGTCGAGTTTGTGTGCAACCTTTTATTTGTACAATATAGAAAAGGGCAGAAGGAGCAGAGACATAGGCATGAAATTGTAGGTCGAGTTTGTGTGCAACCTTTTATTCGCGTTAACTGCACAGAAGCCTCGGTTCTGTCCATTCTTCATAAATATATGTCCTCGAGGCAGTGGAAATCACAGCTCACGAGCTCCTGCTAGCCTAGTGCGTGTAAATACTCACACAAAGCCAGTGTATAGCAACAGCGACGCGTCACCACCAGCAGCCCCTGCATCTCTTACTACAATTTGTACAATATAGAAAAGGGCTGAAGGAGCAGAGACGTTGGCATGCAAGTGTAGGACGAGTGTGTGTGCAACCTTTTTTTCTCGTTAACTGCACAGAAGCCTGCGATCAGACCATTCTTCATAAATATATGTCCTCGAGGCAGCAGAAATCATAGCTCACGAGCTCCTGCTAGCCTACTGCGTGCAAATACTCAGACAAAGCCAGTGTATAGCAAATGCGACCCGTCACCACCAGCAGCCCCTGCATCTCTTACTGCAATTTGTACAATATAGGAAATGGGAGAAGGAGCAGAGACATAGGCATGCAAGTGTAGGATGAGTGTGTGTACAACCTTTTATTCGCGTTAACTGCACAGAAGCCTGGGATCTGACCATTCTTCATAAATATATGTCCTCGAGGCAGCAGAAATCACAGCTCACGAGCTCCTGCTAGCCTACTGCGTGCAAATACTCAGACAAAGCCAGTGTATAGCAAATGCGACCCGTCACCACCAGCAGCCCCTGCATCTCTTACTGCAATTTGTACAATATAGGAAATGGCAGAAGGAGCAGAGACATAGGCATGCAAGTGTAGGATGAGTGTGTGTACAACCTTTTATTCGCGTTAACTGCACAGAAGCCTGGGATCTGACCATTCTTCATAAATATATGTCCTCGAGGCAGCAGAAATCATAGCTCACGAGCCCCTGCTAGCCTACTGCGTGCAAATACTCAGACAAAGCCAGTGTATAGCAAATGCGACCCGTCACCACCAGCAGCCCCTGCATCTCTTACTGCAATTTGTACAATATAGGAAATGGCAGAAGGAGCAGAGACGTAGGCATGCAAGTGTAGGATGAGTGTGTGTACAACCTTTTATTCGCGTTAACTGCACAGAAGCCTGGGATCTGACCATTCTTCATAAATATATGTCCTCGAGGCAGCAGAAATCACAGCTCACGAGCTCCTGCTAGCCTACTGCGTGTAAATACTCATGCAAAGCCAGTGTATAGCAACAGCGACGCGTCACCACCAGGAGCCCCTGCTTCTCTTACTACAATTTGTACAATATAGAAAAAGGCAGAAGGAGCAGAAACATTAGGCATGCAAGTGTAGGACGAGTGTGTGTGCAACCTTTTATTCGCGTTAACGGCACAGAAGCCTGGGATCTGACCATTCTTCATAAATATATGTCCTCGAGGCAGTACAAATCACAGCTCATGAGCTCCTGCTAGCCTACTGCGTGTAAATACTCATGCAAAGCCAGTGTATAGCAACAGCGACGCGTCACCACCAGGAGCCCCTGCTTCTCTTACTACAATTTGTACAATATAGAAAAGGGCTGAAGGAGCAGAGACGTAGGCATGAAATTGTAGGTCGAGTTTGTGTGCAACCTTTTATTTGTACAATATAGAAAAGGGCAGAAGGAGCAGAGACATAGGCATGAAATTGTAGGTCGAGTTTGTGTGCAACCTTTTATTCGCGTTAACTGCACAGAAGCCTCGGTTCTGTCCATTCTTCATAAATATATGTCCTCGAGGCAGTGGAAATCACAGCTCACGAGCTCCTGCTAGCCTAGTGCGTGTAAATACTCACACAAAGCCAGTGTATAGCAACAGCGACGCGTCACCACCAGCAGCCCCTGCATCTCTTACTACAATTTGTACAATATAGAAAAGGGCTGAAGGAGCAGAGACGTTGGCATGCAAGTGTAGGACGAGTGTGTGTGCAACCTTTTTTTCTCGTTAACTGCACAGAAGCCTGCGATCAGACCATTCTTCATAAATATATGTCCTCGAGGCAGCAGAAATCATAGCTCACGAGCTCCTGCTAGCCTACTGCGTGCAAATACTCAGACAAAGCCAGTGTATAGCAAATGCGACCCGTCACCACCAGCAGCCCCTGCATCTCTTACTGCAATTTGTACAATATAGGAAATGGCAGAAGGAGCAGAGACATAGGCATGCAAGTGTAGGATGAGTGTGTGTACAACCTTTTATTCGCGTTAACTGCACAGAAGCCTGGGATCTGACCATTCTTCATAAATATATGTCCTCGAGGCAGCAGAAATCACAGCTCACGAGCTCCTGCTAGCCTACTGCGTGCAAATACTCAGACAAAGCCAGTGTATAGCAAATGCGACCCGTCACCACCAGCAGCCCCTGCATCTCTTACTGCAATTTGTACAATATAGGAAATGGCAGAAGGAGCAGAGACGTAGGCATGCAAGTGTAGGATGAGTGTGTGTACAACCTTTTATTCGCGTTAACTGCACAGAAGCCTGGGATCTGACCATTCTTCATAAATATATGTCCTCGAGGCAGCAGAAATCACAGCTCACGAGCTCCTGCTAGCCTACTGCGTGCAAATACTCAGACAAAGCCAGTGTATAGCAAATGCGACCCGTCACCACCAGCAGCCCCTGCATCTCTTACTGCAATTTGTACAATATAGGAAATGGCAGAAGGAGCAGAGACGTAGGCATGCAAGTGTAGGATGAGTGTGTGTACAACCTTTTTTTCTCGTTAACTGCACAGAAGCCTGCGATCAGACCATTCTTCATAAATATATGTCCTCGAGGCAGCAGAAATCATAGCTCACGAGCTCCTGCTAGCCTACTGCGTGCAAATACTCAGACAAAGCCAGTGTATAGCAAATGCGACCCGTCACCACCAGCAGCCCCTGCATCTCTTACTGCAATTTGTACAATATAGGAAATGGCAGAAGGAGCAGAGACATAGGCATGCAAGTGTAGGATGAGTGTGTGTACAACCTTTTATTCGCGTTAACTGCACAGAAGCCTGGGATCTGACCATTCTTCATAAATATATGTCCTCGAGGCAGCAGAAATCATAGCTCACGAGCCCCTGCTAGCCTACTGCGTGCAAATACTCAGACAAAGCCAGTGTATAGCAAATGCGACCCGTCACCACCAGCAGCCCCTGCATCTCTTACTGCAATTTGTACAATATAGGAAATGGCAGAAGGAGCAGAGACGTAGGCATGCAAGTGTAGGATGAGTGTGTGTACAACCTTTTATTCGCGTTAACTGCACAGAAGCCTGGGATCTGACCATTCTTCATAAATATATGTCCTCGAGGCAGCAGAAATCACAGCTCACGAGCTCCTGCTAGCCTACTGCGTGCAAATACTCACACAAAGCAAGCGTATACCAACAGCGACGCGTCACCACCAGCAGCCCCTGCACCTCTTACTACAATTTGTACAATATAGAAAAGGGCAGAAGGAGCAGAGACGTAGGCATGCAAGTGTAGGACGAGTGTGTGTGCAACCTTTTATTCGCGTTAACTGCACAGAAGCCTGGGATCTGACCATTCTTCATAAATATATGTCCTCGAGGCAGCAGAAATCATAGCTCACGAGCCCCTGCTAGCCTACTGCGTGCAAATACTCGCACAAAGCCAGTGTATAGCAACAGCGACGCGTCACCACCAGCAGCCCCTGCATCTCTTACTACAATTTGTACAATATAGAAAATGGCAGAAGGCGCAGAGACGTAGGCATGCAAGTGTAGGACGAGTGTGTGTGCAACCTTTTATTCGCGTTAACTGCACAGAAGCCTGGGATCTGACCATTCTTCATAAATATATGTCCTCGAGGCAGTAGAAATCACAGCTCACGAGCTCCTGCTAGCCTACTGCGTGTAAATACTCATGCAAAGCCAGTGTATAGCAACAGCGACGCGTCACCACCAGGAGCCCCTGCTTCTCTTACTACAATTTGTACAATATAGAAAAAGGCAGAAGGAGCAGAAACATTAGGCATGCAAGTGTAGGACGAGTGTGTGTGCAACCTTTTATTCGCGTTAACGGCACAGAAGCCTGGGATCTGACCATTCTTCATAAATATATGTCCTCGAGGCAGTACAAATCACAGCTCAGGAGCTCCTGCTAGCCTACTGCGTGCAAATACTCGCACAAAGCCAGTGTATACCAACAGCGACGCGTCACCACCAGCAGCCCCTGCACCTCTTACTACAATTTGTACAATATAGAAAAGGGCAGAAGGAGCAGAGACGTAGGCATGCAAGTGTAGGACGAGTGTGTGTGCAACCTTTTATTCGCGTTAACTGCACAGAAGCCTGGGATCTGACCATTCTTCATAAATATATGTCCTCGAGGCAGCAGAAATCATAGCTCACGAGCCCCTGCTAGCCTACTGCGTGCAAATACTCGCACAAAGCCAGTGTATAGCAACAGCGACGCGTCACCACCAGGAGCCCCTGCTTCTCTTACTACAATTTGTACAATATAGAAAAGGGCTGAAGGAGCAGAGACGTAGGCATGCAAGTGTAGGACGAGTGTGTGTGTAGCCTTTTATTCGCGTTAACTGCACAGAAGCCTCGGTTCTGTCCATTCTTCATAAATATATGTCCTCGAGGCAGTACAAATCACAGCTCACGAGCTCCTGCTAGCCTACAGCGTGTAAATACTCACGCAAAGCCAGTGTATAGCAAAAGCGACGCGTCACCACCAGCAGCCCCTGCATCTCTTACTACAATTTGCACAATATAGAAAAGGGCAGAAGGAGCAGAGACGTAGGCATGGAAGTGTAGGACGTGTGTGTGTGCAACCTTTTATTCGCGTTAACTGCACAGAAGCCTCGGTTCTGTCCATTCTTCATAAATATATGTCCTCGAGGCAGTACAAATCACAGCTCACGAGCTCCTGCTAGCCTACTGCGTGTAAATACTCACACAAAGCCAGCGTATAGCAACAGCGACGCGTCACCGCCAGCAGCCCCTGCATCTCTTACTACAATTTGTACAATATAGAAAAAGGCAGAAGGAGCAGAAACATTAGGCATGCAAGTGTAGGACGAGTGTGTGTGCAACCTTTTATTCGCGTTAACGGCACAGAAGCCTGGGATCTGACCATTCTTCATAAATATATGTCCTCGAGGCAGTACAAATCACAGCTCACGAGCTCCTGCTATCCTACTGCGTGTAAATACTCACACAAAGCCAGCGTATAGCAACAGCGACGCGTCACCGCCAGCAGCCCCTGCATCTCTTACTACAATTTGTACAATATAGAAAAAGGCAGAAGGAGCAGAAACATTAGGCATGCAAGTGTAGGACGAGTGTGTGTGCAACCTTTTATTCGCGTTAACGGCACAGAAGCCTGGGATCTGACCATTCTTCATAAATATATGTCCTCGAGGCAGTAGAAATCACAGCTCACGAGCTCCTGCTAGCCTACTGCGTGTAAATACTCATGCAAAGCCAGTGTATAGCAACAGCGACGCGTCACCACCAGGAGCCCCTGCTTCTCTTACTACAATTTGTACAATATAGAAAAAGGCAGAAGGAGCAGAAACATTAGGCATGCAAGTGTAGGACGAGTGTGTGTGCAACCTTTTATTCGCGTTAACGGCACAGAAGCCTCGGTTCTGTCCATTCTTCATAAATATATGTCCTCGAGGCAGTACAAATCACAGCTCACGAGCTCCTGCTAGCCTACAGCGTGTAAATACTCACGCAAAGCCAGTGTATAGCAAAAGCGACGCGTCACCACCAGCAGCCCCTGCATCTCTTACTACAATTTGCACAATATAGAAAAGGGCAGAAGGAGCAGAGACGTAGGCATGGAAGTGTAGGACGTGTGTGTGTGCAACCTTTTATTCGCGTTAACTGCACAGAAGCCTCGGTTCTGTCCATTCTTCATAAATATATGTCCTCGAGGCAGTACAAATCACAGCTCACGAGCTCCTGCTAGCCTACTGCGTGTAAATACTCACACAAAGCCAGCGTATAGCAACAGCGACGCGTCACCACCAGCAGCCCCTGCATCTCTTACTACAATTTGTACAATATAGAAAAAGGCAGAAGGAGCAGAAACATTAGGCATGCAAGTGTAGGACGAGTGTGTGTGCAACCTTTTATTCGCGTTAACGGCACAGAAGCCTGGGATCTGACCATTCTTCATAAATATATGTCCTCGAGGCAGTACAAATCACAGCTCACGAGCTCCTGCTAGCATACTGCGTGTAAATACTCACACAAAGCCAGTGTATAGCAACAGCGACGCGTCACCACCAGCAGCCCCTGCATCTCTTACTACAATTTGTACAATATAGAAAAAGGCAGAAGGAGCAGAAACATTAGGCATGCAAGTGTAGGACGAGTCTGTGTGCAACCTTTTATTCGCGTTAACGGCACAGAAGCCTGGGATCTGACCATTCTTCATAAATATATGTCCTCGAGGCAGTAGAAATCACAGCTCACGAGCTCCTGCTAGCCTACTGCGTGTAAATACTCACACAAAGCCAGCGTATAGCAACAGCGACGCGTCACCACCAGCAGCCCCTGCATCTCTTACTACAATTTGTACAATATAGAAAAAGGCAGAAGGAGCAGAAACATTAGGCATGCAAGTGTAGGACGAGTGTGTGTGCAACCTTTTATTCGCGTTAACGGCACAGAAGCCTGGGATCTGACCATTCTTCATAAATATATGTCCTCGAGGCAGTAGAAATCACAGCTCACGAGCTCCTGCTAGCATACTGCGTGTAAATACTCACGCAAAGCCAGTGTATAGCAACAGCGACGCGTCACCACCAGCAGCCCCTGCATCTCTTACTACAATTTGTACAATATAGAAAAAGGCAGAAGGAGCAGAAACATTAGGCATGCAAGTGTAGGACGAGTGTGTGTGCAACCTTTTATTCGCGTTAACGGCACAGAAGCCTGGGATCTGACCATTCTTCATAAATATATGTCCTCGAGGCAGTAGAAATCACAGCTCACGAGCTCCTGCTAGCCTACTGCGTGTAAATACTCACACAAAGCCAGCGTATAGCAACAGCGACGCGTCACCACCAGCAGCCCCTGCATCTCTTACTACAATTTGTACAATATAGAAAAGGGCAGAAGGAGCAGAGACGTAGGCATGGAAGTGTAGGACGAGTGTGTGTGCAACCTTTTATTCGCGTTAACTGCACAGAAGCCTGGGATCTGACCATTCTTCATAAATATATGTCCTCGAGGCAGTAGAAATCACAGCTCACGAGCTCCTGCTATCCTACTGCGTGTAAATACTCACGCAAAGCCAGTGTATAGCAACAGCGACGCGTCAACACCAGCAGCCCCTGCATCTCTTACTACAATTTGTACAATATAGAAAAGGGCAAAAGGAGCAGAGACGTAGGCATGGAAGTGTAGGACGAGTGTGTGTGCAACCTTTTATTCGCGTTAACTGCACAGAAGCCTGGGATCTGACCATTCTTCATAAATATATGTCCTCGAGGCAGTACAAAGCACAGCTCACGAGCTCCTGCTTGCCTACAGCGTGTAAATACTCACGCAAAGCCAGTGTATAGCAACAGCGACGCGTCACCACCAGCAGCCCCTGCATCTCTTACTACAATTTGTACAATATAGAAAAGGGCAGAAGGAGCAGAGACGTAGGCATGGAAGTGTAGGACGAGTGCGTGTGCAACCTTTTATTCGCGTTAACTGCACAGAAAACCTGGGATCTGACCATTCATCATAAATATATGTCCTCGAGGCAGTACAAATCACAGCTCACGAGCTCCTGCTATCCTACTGCGTGTAAATACTCACGCAAAGCCAGTGTATATCAACAGCGACGCGTCACCGCCAGCAGCCCCTGCATCTCTTACTACAATTTGTACAATATAGAAAAAGGCAGAAGGAGCAGAGG
Source organism: Dermacentor andersoni (assembly GCF_023375885.2). NCBI lineage: Eukaryota > Metazoa > Arthropoda > Arachnida > Ixodida > Ixodidae > Dermacentor > Dermacentor andersoni. The sequence continues at coordinate 12,904,696 of NW_027314752.1, forward strand.
CGTAGGCATGGAAGTGTAGGACGAGTGTGTGTGCAACCTTTTATTCGCGTTAACTGCACAGAAGCATCGGATCTGACCATTCTTCATAAATATATGTCCTCGAGGCAGTAGAAATCACAGCTCACGAGCTCCTGCTATCCTACTGCGTGTAAATACTCACGCAAAGCCAGTGTATAGCAACAGCGACGCGTCAACACCAGCAGCCCCTGCATCTCTTACTACAATTTGTACAATATAGAAAAGGGCAAAAGGAGCAGAGACGTAGGCATGGAAGTGTAGGACGAGTGTGTGTGCAACCTTTTATTCGCGTTAACTGCACAGAAGCCTGGGATCTGACCATTCTTCATAAATATATGTCCTCGAGGCAGTACAAAGCACAGCTCACGAGCTCCTGCTTGCCTACAGCGTGTAAATACTCACGCAAAGCCAGTGTATAGCAACAGCGACGCGTCACCACCAGCAGCCCCTGCATCTCTTACTACAATTTGTACAATATAGAAAAGGGCAGAAGGAGCAGAGACGTAGGCATGGAAGTGTAGGACGAGTGCGTGTGCAACCTTTTATTCGCGTTAACTGCACAGAAAACCTGGGATCTGACCATTCATCATAAATATATGTCCTCGAGGCAGTACAAATCACAGCTCACGAGCTCCTGCTAGCCTACTGCGTGTAAATACTCACACAAAGCCAGCGTATAGCAACAGCGACGCGTCACCGCCAGCAGCCCCTGCATCTCTTACTACAATTTGTACAATATAGAAAAAGGCAGATGGAGCAGAGGCGTAGGCATGGAAGTGTAGGACGAGTGATTGTGCAACCTTTTATTCGCATAAGGCACAGAAGCCTGGGATCTGACCATTCATCATAAATATATGTCCTCGAGGCAGTACAAATCACAGCTCACGAGCTCCTGCTAGCCTACTGCGTGTAAATACTCAAACAATGCCAGCGTATAGCAACAACGACGCGTCACCACCAGCAGCCCCTGCATCTCCTACTACAATTTGTACAATATAGAAAAAGGCAGAAGGAGCAGAGACGTAGGCATGGAAGTGTAGGACGAGTGTGTGTGCAACCTTTTATTCGCGTTAACTACACAGAAGCCTCGGTTCTGACCATTCTTCATAAATATATGTCCTCGAGGCAGTAGAAATCACAGCTCACGAGCTCCTGCTATCCTACTGCGTGTAAATACTCACGCAAAGCCAGTGTATAGCAAATGCGACCCGTCACCACCAGCAGCCCCTCCATCTCTTACTGCAATTTGTACAATATAGGAAATGGCAGAAGGAGCAGAGACGTAGGCATGCAAGTGTAGGATGAGTGTGTGTACAACCTTTTATTCGCGTTAACTGCACAGAAGCCTGGGATCTGACCATTCTTCATAAATATATGTCCTCGAGGCAGCAGAAATCATAGCTCACGAGCCCCTGCTAGCCTACTGCGTGCAAATACTCACACAAAGCAAGCGTATACCAACAGCGACGCGTCACCACCAGCAGCCCCTGCACCTCTTACTACAATTTGTACAATATAGAAAAGGGCAGAAGGAGCAGAGACGTAGGCATGCAAGTGTAGGACGAGTGTGTGTGCAACCTTTTATTCGCGTTAACTGCACAGAAGCCTGGGATCTGACCATTCTTCATAAATATATGTCCTCGAGGCAGCAGAAATCATAGCTCACGAGCCCCTGCTAGCCTACTGCGTGCAAATACTCGCACAAAGCCAGTGTATAGCAACAGCGACGCGTCACCACCAGCAGCCCCTGCATCTCTTACTACAATTTGTACAATATAGAAAATGGCAGAAGGCGCAGAGACGTAGGCATGAAAGTGTAGGACGAGTGTGTGTGCAACCTTTTATTCGCGTTAACTGCACAGAAGCCTGGGATCTGACCATTCTTCATAAATATATGTCCTCGAGGCAGTAGAAATCACAGCTCACGAGCTCCTGCTAGCCTACTGCGTGTAAATACTCATGCAAAGCCAGTGTATAGCAACAGCGACGCGTCACCACCAGGAGCCCCTGCATCTCTTACTACAATTTGTACAATATAGAAAATGGCAGAAGGCGCAGAGACGTAGGCATGAAAGTGTAGGACGAGTGTGTGTGCAACCTTTTATTCGCGTTAACTGCACAGAAGCCTGGGATCTGACCATTCTTCATAAATATATGTCCTCGAGGCAGTAGAAATCACAGCTCACGAGCTCCTGCTAGCCTACTGCGTGTAAATACTCATGCAAAGCCAGTGTATAGCAACAGCGACGCGTCACCACCAGGAGCCCCTGCTTCTCTTACTACAATTTGTACAATATAGAAAAGGGCTGAAGGAGCAGAGACGTAGGCATGAAAGTGTAGGACGAGTGTGTGTGCAACCTTTTATTCGCGTTAACTGCACAGAAGCCTGGGATCTGACCATTCTTCATAAATATATGTCCTCGAGGCAGTACAAATCACAGCTCACGAGCTCCTGCTAGCCTACAGCGTGTAAATACTCACGCAAAGCCAGTGTATAGCAAAAGCGACGCGTCACCACCAGCAGCCCCTGCATCTCTTACTACAATTTGCACAATATAGAAAAGGGCAGAAGGAGCAGAGACGTAGGCATGGAAGTGTAGGACGTGGGTGTGTGCAACCTTTTATTCGCGTTAACTGCACAGAAGCCTGGGATCTGACCATTCTTCATAAATATATGTCCTCGAGGCAGTACAAATCACAGCTCACGAGCTCCTGCTATCCTACTGCGTGTAAATACTCACACAAAGCCAGTGTATAGCAACAGCGACGCGTCACCGCCAGCAGCCCCTGCATCTCTTACTACAATTTGTACAATATAGAAAAGGGCTGAAGGAGCAGAGACGTAGGCATGAAAGTGTAGGACGAGTGTGTGTGCAACCTTTTATTCGCGTTAACTGCACAGAAGCCTGGGATCTGACCATTCTTCATAAATATATGTCCTCGAGGCAGTACAAATCACAGCTCACGAGCTCCTGCTATCCTACTGCGTGTAAATACTCACACAAAGCCAGTGTATAGCAACAGCGACGCGTCACCGCCAGCAGCCCCTGCATCTCTTACTACAATTTGTACAATATAGAAAAAGGCAGAAGGAGCAGAAACATTAGGCATGCAAGTGTAGGACGAGTGTGTGTGCAACCTTTTATTCGCGTTAACGGCACAGAAGCCAGGGATCTGACCATTCTTCATAAATATATGTCCTCGAGGCAGTACAAATCACAGCTCACGAGCTCCTGCTATCCTACTGCGTGTAAATACTCACACAAAGCCAGTGTATAGCAACAGCGACGCGTCACCACCAGCAGCCCCTGCATCTCTTACTACAATTTGTACAATATAGAAAAAGGCAGAAGGAGCAGAAACATTAGGCATGCAAGTGTAGGACGAGTGTGTGTGCAACCTTTTATTCGCGTTAACGGCACAGAAGCCAGGGATCTGACCATTCTTCATAAATATATGTCCTCGAGGCAGTACAAATCACAGCTCACGAGCTCCTGCTAGCCTACTGCGTGTAAATACTCACACAAAGCCAGTGTATAGCAACAGCGACGCGTCACCACCAGCAGCCCCTGCATCTCTTACTACAATTTGTACAATATAGAAAAAGGCAGAAGGAGCAGAAACATTAGGCATGCAAGTGTAGGACGAGTGTGTGTGCAACCTTTTATTCGCGTTAACGGCACAGAAGCCTGGGATCTGACCATTCTTCATAAATATATGTCCTCGAGGCAGTACAAATCACAGCTCACGAGCTCCTGCTATCCTACTGCGTGTAAATACTCACGCAAAGCCAGTGTATAGCAACAGCGACGCGTCACGACCAGCAGCCCCTGCATCTCTTACTACAATTTGTACAATATAGAAAATGGCAGAAGGAGCAGAGACGTAGGCATGGAAGTGTAGGACGAGTGTGTGTGCAACCTTTTATTCGCGTTAACTGCACAGAAGCATCGGATCTGACCATTCTTCATAAATATATGTCCTCGAGGCAGTAGAAATCACAGCTCACGAGCTCCTGCTATCCTACTGCGTGTAAATACTCACACAAAGCCAGTGTATAGCAAATGCGACGCGTCACAACCAGCAGCCCCTGCATCTCTTACTGCAATTTGTACAATATAGAAAAAGGCAGAAGGAGCAGAAACGTAGGCATGGAAGTGTAGGACGAGTGTGTCTGCAACCTTTTATTCGCGTTAACTGCACAGAAGCATCGGATCTGACCATTCTTCATAAATATATGTCCTCGAGGCAGTAGAAATCACAGCTCACGAGCTCCTGCTAGCCTACTGCGTGTAAATACTCACACAAAGCCAGTGTATAGCAACAGCGACGCGTCACCACCAGCAGCCCCTGCATCTCTTACTACAATTTGTACAATATAGAAAAGGGCAGAAGGAGCAGAGACGTAGGCATGGAAGTGTAGGACGAGTGTGTGTGCAACCTTTTATTCGCGTTAACGGCACAGAAGCCTGGGATCTGACCATTCTTCATAAATATATGTCCTCGAGGCAGTACAAATCACAGCTCACGAGCTCCTGCTATCCTACTGCGTGTAAATACTCACGCAAAGCCAGCGTATAGCAACAGCGACGCGTCACCACCAGCAGCCCCTGCATCTCTTACTACAATTTGTACAATATAGAAAAGGGCAGAAGGAGCAGAGACGTAGGCATGGAAGTGTAGGACGAGTGTGTGTGCAACCTTTTATTCGCGTTAACTGCACAGAACCATCCGATCTCACCATTCTTCATAAATATATGTCCTCGAGGCAGTAGAAATCACAGCTCACGAGCTCCTGCTAGCCTACTGCGTGTAAATACTCACACAAAGCCAGCGTATAGCAACAGCGACGCGTCACCACCAGCAGCCCCTGCATCTCTTACTACAATTTGCACAATATAGAAAAGGGCAGAAGGAGCAGCGACGTAGGCATGGAAGTGTAGGACGAGTGTGTGTGCAACCTTTTATTCGCGTTAACTGCACAGAAGCCTGGGATCTGACCATTCTTCATAAATATATGTCCTCGAGGCAGTACAAATCACAGCTCACGAGCTCCTGCTATCCTACTGCGTGTAAATACTCACGCAAAGCCAGCGTATAGCAACAGCGACGCGTCACCACCAGCAGCCCCTGCATCTCTTACTACAATTTGTACAATATAGAAAAGGGCAGAAGGAGCAGAGACGTAGGCATGGAAGTGTAGGACGAGTGTGTGTGCAACCTTTTATTCGCGTTAACTGCACAGAACCATCCGATCTCACCATTCTTCATAAATATATGTCCTCGAGGCAGTAGAAATCACAGCTCACGAGCTCCTGCTAGCCTACTGCGTGTAAATACTCACACAAAGCCAGCGTATAGCAACAGCGACGCGTCACCACCAGCAGCCCCTGCATCTCTTACTACAATTTGCACAATATAGAAAAGGGCAGAAGGAGCAGCGACGTAGGCATGGAAGTGTAGGACGAGTGTGTGTGCAACCTTTTATTCGCGTTAACTGCACAGAAGCCTGGGATCTGACCATTCTTCATAAATATATGTCCTCGAGGCAGTACAAATCACAGCTCACGAGCTCCTGCTATCCTACTGCGTGTAAATACTCACACAAAGCCAGCGTATAGCAACAGCGACGCGTCACCACCAGCAGCCCCTGCATCTCTTACTACAATTTGCACAATATAGAAAAGGGCAGAAGGAGCAGCGACGTAGGCATGGAAGTGTAGGACGAGTGTGTGTGCAACCTTTTATTCGCGTTAACTGCACAGAACCATCCGATCTCACCATTCTTCATAAATATATGTCCTCGAGGCAGTACAAATCACAGCTCACGAGCTCCTGCTAGCCTACTGCGTGTAAATACTCACACAAAGCCAGCGTATAGCAACAGCGACGCGTCGCCGCCAGCAGCCCCTGCATCTCTTACTACAATTTGTACAATATAGAAAAAGGCAGAAGGAGCAGAGGCGTAGGCATGGAAGTGTAGGACGAGTGTGTGTGCAACCTTTTATTCGCGTTAACTGCACAGAAGCATCGGATCTGACCATTCTTCATAAATATATGTCCTCGAGGCAGTAGAAATCACAGCTCACGAGCTCCTGCTATCCTACTGCGTGTAAATACTCACGCAAAGCCAGTGTATAGCAACAGCGACGCGTCACCACCAGCAGCCCCTGCATCTCTTACTACAATTTGTACAATATAGAAAAGGGCAGAAGGAGCAGAGACGTAGGCATGGAAGTGTAGGACGAGTGTGTGTGCAACCTTTTATTCGCGTTAACTGCACAGAAGCCTGGGATCTGACCATTCTTCATAAATATATGTCCTCGAGGCAGTAGAAATCACAGCTCACGAGCTCCTGCTATCCTACTGCGTGTAAATACTCACGCAAAGCCAGTGTATAGCAACAGCGACGCGTCACCACCAGCAGCCCCTGCATCTCTTACTACAATTTGTACAATATAGAAAATGGCAGAAGGCGCAGAGACGAAGGCATGCAAGTGTAGGATGAGTGTGTGTACAACCTTTTATTCGCGTTAACTGCACAGAAGCCTGGGATCTGACCATTCTTCATAAATATATGTCCTCGAGGCAGTACAAATCACAGCTCACGAGCTCCTGCTAGCCTACTGCGTGTAAATACTCACACAAAGCCAGCGTATAGCAACAGCGACGCGTCACCGCCAGCAGCCCCTGCATCTCTTACTACAATTTGTACAATATAGAAAAAGGCAGAAGGAGCAGAGGCGTAGGCATGGAAGTGTAGGACGAGTGATTGTGCAACCTTTTATTCGCGTAAGGCACAGAAGCCTGGGATCTGACCATTCATCATAAATATATGTCCTCGAGGCAGTACAAATCACAGCTCACGAGCTCCTGCTAGCCTACTGCGTGTAAATACTCACACAATGCCAGCGTATAGCAACAACGACGCGTCACCACCAGCAGCCCCTGCATCTCTTACTACAATTTGTACAATATAGAAAAAGGCAGAAGGAGCAGAGACGTTGGCATGGAAGTGTAGGACGAGTGTGTGTGCAACCTTTTATTCGCGTTAACTACACAGAAGCCTCGGTTCTGACCATTCTTCATAAATATATGTCCTCGAGGCAGTAGAAATCACAGCTCATGAGCTCCTGCTATCCTACTGCGTGTAAATACTCACGCAAAGCCAGTGTATAGCAACAGCGACGCGTCACCACCAGCAGCCCCTGCATCTCTTACTACAATTTGTACAATATAGAAAATGGCAGAAGGCGCAGAGACGAAGGCATGCAAGTGTAGGATGAGTGTGTGTACAACCTTTTATTCGCGTTAACTGCACAGAAGCCTGGGATCTGACCATTCTTCATAAATATATGTCCTCGAGGCAGTACAAATCACAGCTCACGAGCTCCTGCTAGCCTACTGCGTGCAAATACTCAGACAAAGCAAGCGTATACCAACAGCGACGCGTCACCACCAGCAGCCCCTGCACCTCTTACTACAATTTGTACAATATAGAAAAGGGCAGAAGGAGCAGAGACGTAGGCATGCAAGTGTAGGACGAGTGATTGTGCAACCTTTTATTCGCGTTAACTGCACAGAAGCCTGGGATCTGACCATTCATCATAAATATATGTCCTCGAGGCAGTACAAATCACAGCTCACGAGCTCCTGCTAGCCTACTGCGTGTAAATACTCACACAAAGCCAGCGTATAGCAACAACGACGCGTCACCACCAGCAGCCCCTGCATCTCTTACTACAATTTGTACAATATAGAAAAAGGCAGAAGGAGCAGAGACGTAGGCATGGAAGTGTAGGACGAGTGTGTGTGCAACCTTTTATTCGCGTTAACTGCACAGAAGCATCGGATCTGACCATTCTTCATAAATATATGTCCTCGAGGCAGTAGAAATCACAGCTCACGAGCTCCTGCTATCCTACTGCCTGTAAATACTCACACAAAGCCAGCGTATAGCAACAGCGACGCGTCACCACCAGCAGCCCCTGCATCTCTTACTACAATTTGTACAATATAGAAAAGGGCAGAAGGAGCAGAGACGTAGGCATGGAAGTGTAGGACGAGTGTGTGTGCAACCTTTTATTCGCGTTAACTGTACAGAAGCCTGGGATCTGACCATTCTTCATAAATATATGTCCTCGAGGCAGTACAAATCACAGCTCACGAGCTCCTGCTAGCCTACTGCGTGCAAATACTCAGACAAAGCAAGCGTATACCAACAGCGACGCGTCACCACCAGCAGCCCCTGCACCTCTTACTACAATTTGTACAATATAGAAAAGGGCAGAAGGAGCAGAGACGTAGGCATGCAAGTGTAGGACGAGTGTGTGTGCAACCTTTTATTCGCGTTAACTGCACAGAAGCCTGGGATCTGACCATTCTTCATAAATATATGTCCTCGAGGCAGTACAAATCACAGCTCACGAGCTCCTGCTAGCCTACTGCGTGCAAATACTCAGACAAAGCAAGCGTATACCAACAGTGACGCGTCACCACCAGCAGCCCCTGCACCTCTTACTACAATTTGTACAATATAGAAAAGGGCAGAAGGAGCAGAGACGTAGGCATGCAAGTGTAGGACGAGTGATTGTGCAACCTTTTATTCGCGTTAACTGCACAGAAGCCTGGGATCTGACCATTCATCATAAATATATGTCCTCGAGGCAGTACAAATCACAGCTCACGAGCTCCTGCTAGCCTACTGCGTGTAAATACTCACACAAAGCCAGCGTATAGCAACAACGACGCGTCACCACCAGCAGCCCCTGCATCTCTTACTACAATTTGTACAATATAGAAAAAGGCAGAAGGAGCAGAGACGTAGGCATGGAAGTGTAGGACGAGTGTGTGTGCAACCTTTTATTCGCGTTAACTGCACAGAAGCATCGGATCTGACCATTCTTCATAAATATATGTCCTCGAGGCAGTAGAAATCACAGCTCACGAGCTCCTGCTATCCTACTGCGTGTAAATACTCACACAAAGCCAGCGTATAGCAACAGCGACGCGTCACCACCAGCAGCCCCTGCATCTCTTACTACAATTTGTACAATATAGAAAAGGGCAGAAGGAGCAGAGACGTAGGCATGGAAGTGTAGGACGAGTGTGTGTGCAACCTTTTATTCGCGTTAACTGTACAGAAGCCTGGGATCTGACCATTCTTCATAAATATATGTCCTCGAGGCAGTACAAATCACAGCTCACGAGCTCCTGCCAGCCTACTGCGTGTAAATACTCACACAAAGCCAGCGTATAGCAACAACGACGCGTCACCACCAGCAGCCCCTGCACCTCTTACTACAATTTGTACAATATAGAAAAGGGCAGAAGGAGCAGAGACCTAGGCATGGAAGTGTAGGACGAGTGTGTGTGCAACCTTTTATTCGCGTTAACTGTACAGAAGCCTGGGATCTGACCATTCATCATAAATATATGTCCTCGAGGCAGTACAAATCACAGCTCACGAGCTCCTGCTAGCCTACTGCGTGTAAATACTCACACAAAGCCAGCGTATAGCAACAACGACGCGTCACCACCAGCAGCCCCTGCATCTCTTACTACAATTTGTACAATATAGAAAAGGGCAGAAGGAGCAGAGACGTAGGCATGGAAGTGTAGGACGAGTGTGTGTGCAACCTTTTATTCGCGTTAACTGTACAGAAGCCTGGGATCTGACCATTCATCATAAATATATGTCCTCGAGGCAGTACAAATCACAGCTCACGAGCTCCTGCTAGCCTACTGCGTGTAAATACTCACACAAAGCCAGCGTATAGCAACAGCGACGCGTCACCACCAGCAGCCCCTGCATCTCTTACTACAATTTGTACAATATAGAAAAGGGCAGAAGGAGCAGAGACGTAGGCATGCAAGTGTAGGACGAGTGATTGTGCAACCTTTTATTCGCGTTAACTGCACAGAAGCATCGGATCTGACCATTCTTCATAAATATATGTCCTCGAGGCAGTAGAAATCACAGCTCACGAGCTCCTGCTAGCCTACTGCGTGCAAATACTCAGACAAAGCAAGCGTATACCAACAGCGACGCGTCACCACCAGCAGCCCCTGCACCTCTTACTACAATTTGTACAATATAGAAAAGGGCAGAAGGAGCAGAGACGTAGGCATGCAAGTGTAGGACGAGTGTGTGTGCAACCTTTTATTCGCGTTAACTGCACAGAAGCCTGGGATCTGACCATTCTTCATAAATATATGTCCTCGAGGCAGTACAAATCACAGCTCACGAGCTCCTGCTAGCCTACTGCGTGCAAATACTCAGACAAAGCAAGCGTATACCAACAGTGACGCGTCACCACCAGCAGCCCCTGCACCTCTTACTACAATTTGTACAATATAGAAAAGGGCAGAAGGAGCAGAGACGTAGGCATGCAAGTGTAGGACGAGTGATTGTGCAACCTTTTATTCGCGTTAACTGCACAGAAGCCTGGGATCTGACCATTCATCATAAATATATGTCCTCGAGGCAGTACAAATCACAGCTCACGAGCTCCTGCTAGCCTACTGCGTGTAAATACTCACACAAAGCCAGCGTATAGCAACAACGACGCGTCACCACCAGCAGCCCCTGCATCTCTTACTACAATTTGTACAATATAGAAAATGGCAGAAGGAGCAGAGACGTAGGCATGGAAGTGTAGGACGAGTGTGTCTGCAACCTTTTATTCGCGTTAACTGCACAGAACCATCCGATCTCACCATTCTTCATAAATATATGTCCTCGAGGCAGTAGAAATCACAGCTCACGAGCTCCTGCTAGCCTACTGCGTGTAAATACTCACACAAAGCCAGCGTATAGCAACAACGACGCGTCACCACCAGCAGCCCCTGCATCTCTTACTACAATTTGTACAATATAGAAAAGGGCAGAAGGAGCAGAGACGTAGGCATGGAAGTGTAGGACGAGTGTGTGTGCAACCTTTTATTCGCGTTAACTGCACAGAAGCCTGGGATCTGACCATTCATCATAAATATATGTCCTCGAGGCAGTACAAATCACAGCTCACGAGCTCCTGCTAGCCTACTGCGTGTAAATACTCACACAAAGCCAGCGTATAGCAACAACGACGCGTCACCACCAGCAGCCCCTGCATCTCTTACTACAATTTGTACAATATAGAAAAGGGCAGAAGGAGCAGAGACGTAGGCATGGAAGTGTAGGACGAGTGTGTGTGCAACCTTTTATTCGCGTTAACTGCACAGAAGCCTGGGATCTGACCATTCTTCTTAAATATATGTCCTCGAGGCAGTACAAATCACAGCTCACGAGCTCCTGCTATCCTACTGCGTGTAAATACTCACGCAAAGCCAGTGTATAGCAACAGCGACGCGTCACCACCAGCAGCCCCTGCATCTCTTACTACAATTTGCACAATATAGAAAAGGGCAGAAGGAGCAGCGACGTAGGCATGGAAGTGTAGGACGAGTGTGTGTGCAACCTTTTATTCGCGTTAACTGCACAGAAGCCTGGGATCTGACCATTCTTCATAAATATATGTCCTCGAGGCAGTACAAATCACAGCTCACGAGCTCCTGCTAGCCTACTGCGTGTAAATACTCACACAAAGCCAGCGTATAGCAACAGCGACGCGTCACCGCCAGCAGCCCCTGCATCTCTTACTACAATTTGTACAATATAGAAAAAGGCAGAAGGAGCAGAGGCGTAGGCATGGAAGTGTAGGACGAGTGTGTGTGCAACCTTTTATTCGCGTTAACTGCACAGAAGCATCGGATCTGACCATTCTTCATAAATATATGTCCTCGAGGCAGTAGAAATCACAGCTCACGAGCTCCTGCTATCCTACTGCGTGTAAATACTCACGCAAAGCCAGTGTATAGCAACAGCGACGCGTCACCACCAGCAGCCCCTGCATCTCTTACTACAATTTGCACAATATAGAAAAGGGCAGAAGGAGCAGCGACGTAGGCATGGAAGTGTAGGACGAGTGTGTGTGCAACCTTTTATTCGCGTTAACTGCACAGAAGCCTGGGATCTGACCATTCTTCATAAATATATGTCCTCGAGGCAGTACAAATCACAGCTCACGAGCTCCTGCTAGCCTACTGCGTGTAAATACTCACACAAAGCCAGCGTATAGCAACAGCGACGCGTCACCGCCAGCAGCCCCTGCATCTCTTACTACAATTTGTACAATATAGAAAAAGGCAGAAGGAGCAGAGGCGTAGGCATGGAAGTGTAGGACGAGTGTGTGTGCAACCTTTTATTCGCGTTAACTGCACAGAAGCATCGGATCTGACCATTCTTCATAAATATATGTCCTCGAGGCAGTAGAAATCACAGCTCACGAGCTCCTGCTATCCTACTGCGTGTAAATACTCACGCAAAGCCAGCGTATAGCAACAGCGACGCGTCACCACCAGCAGCCCCTGCATCTCTTACTACAATTTGTACAATATAGAAAATGGCAGAAGGCGCAGAGACGAAGGCATGCAAGTGTAGGATGAGTGTGTGTACAACCTTTTATTCGCGTTAACTGCACAGAAGCCTGGGATCTGACCATTCTTCATAAATATATGTCCTCGAGGCAGTACAAATCACAGCTCACGAGCTCCTGCTAGCCTACTGCGTGTAAATACTCACACAAAGCCAGCGTATAGCAACAGCGACGCGTCACCGCCAGCAGCCCCTGCATCTCTTACTACAATTTGTACAATATAGAAAAAGGCAGAAGGAGCAGAGGCGTAGGCATGGAAGTGTAGGACGAGTGTGTGTGCAACCTTTTATTCGCGTTAACTGCACAGAAGCATCGGATCTGACCATTCTTCATAAATATATGTCCTCGAGGCAGTAGAAATCACAGCTCACGAGCTCCTGCTATCCTACTGCGTGTAAATACTCACACAAAGCCAGCGTATAGCAACAGCGACGCGTCACCACCAGCAGCCCCTGCATCTCTTACTACAATTTGTACAATATAGAAAATGGCAGAAGGCGCAGAGACGAAGGCATGCAAGTGTAGGATGAGTGTGTGTACAACCTTTTATTCGCGTTAACTGCACAGAAGCCTGGGATCTGACCATTCTTCATAAATATATGTCCTCGAGGCAGTACAAATCACAGCTCACGAGCTCCTGCTAGCCTACTGCGTGTAAATACTCACACAAAGCCAGCGTATAGCAACAGCGACGCGTCACCGCCAGCAGCCCCTGCATCTCTTACTACAATTTGTACAATATAGAAAAAGGCAGAAGGAGCAGAGGCGTAGGCATGGAAGTGTAGGACGAGTGATTGTGCAACCTTTTATTCGCGTAAGGCACAGAAGCCTGGGATCTGACCATTCATCATAAATATATGTCCTCGAGGCAGTACAAATCACAGCTCACGAGCTCCTGCTAGCCTACTGCGTGTAAATACTCACACAATGCCAGCGTATAGCAACAACGACGCGTCACCACCAGCAGCCCCTGCATCTCTTACTACAATTTGTACAATATAGAAAAAGGCAGAAGGAGCAGAGACGTAGGCATGGAAGTGTAGGACGAGTGTGTGTGCAACCTTTTATTCGCGTTAACTACACAGAAGCCTCGGTTCTGACCATTCTTCATAAATATATGTCCTCGAGGCAGTAGAAATCACAGCTCATGAGCTCCTGCTATCCTACTGCGTGTAAATACTCACGCAAAGCCAGTGTATAGCAACAGCGACGCGTCACCACCAGCAGCCCCTGCATCTCTTACTACAATTTGTACAATATAGAAAATGGCAGAAGGCGCAGAGACGAAGGCATGCAAGTGTAGGATGAGTGTGTGTACAACCTTTTATTCGCGTTAACTGCACAGAAGCCTGGGATCTGACCATTCTTCATAAATATATGTCCTCGAGGCAGTACAAATCACAGCTCACGAGCTCCTGCTAGCCTACTGCGTGCAAATACTCAGACAAAGCAAGCGTATACCAACAGCGACGCGTCACCACCAGCAGCCCCTGCACCTCTTACTACAATTTGTACAATATAGAAAAGGGCAGAAGGAGCAGAGACGTAGGCATGCAAGTGTAGGACGAGTGATTGTGCAACCTTTTATTCGCGTTAACTGCACAGAAGCCTGGGATCTGACCATTCATCATAAATATATGTCCTCGAGGCAGTACAAATCACAGCTCACGAGCTCCTGCTAGGCTACTGCGTGTAAATACTCACACAAAGCCAGCGTATAGCAACAACGACGCGTCACCACCAGCAGCCCCTGCATCTCTTACTACAATTTGTACAATATAGAAAAAGGCAGAAGGAGCAGAGACGTAGGCATGGAAGTGTAGGACGAGTGTGTGTGCAACCTTTTATTCGCGTTAACTGCACAGAAGCATCGGATCTGACCATTCTTCATAAATATATGTCCTCGAGGCAGTAGAAATCACAGCTCACGAGCTCCTGCTATCCTACTGCCTGTAAATACTCACACAAAGCCAGCGTATAGCAACAGCGACGCGTCACCACCAGCAGCCCCTGCATCTCTTACTACAATTTGTACAATATAGAAAAGGGCAGAAGGAGCAGAGACGTAGGCATGGAAGTGTAGGACGAGTGTGTGTGCAACCTTTTATTCGCGTTAACTGTACAGAAGCCTGGGATCTGACCATTCTTCATAAATATATGTCCTCGAGGCAGTACAAATCACAGCTCACGAGCTCCTGCTAGCCTACTGCGTGCAAATACTCAGACAAAGCAAGCGTATACCAACAGCGACGCGTCACCACCAGCAGCCCCTGCACCTCTTACTACAATTTGTACAATATAGAAAAGGGCAGAAGGAGCAGAGACGTAGGCATGCAAGTGTAGGACGAGTGTGTGTGCAACCTTTTATTCGCGTTAACTGCACAGAAGCCTGGGATCTGACCATTCTTCATAAATATATGTCCTCGAGGCAGTACAAATCACAGCTCACGAGCTCCTGCTAGCCTACTGCGTGCAAATACTCAGACAAAGCAAGCGTATACCAACAGTGACGCGTCACCACCAGCAGCCCCTGCACCTCTTACTACAATTTGTACAATATAGAAAAGGGCAGAGGGAGCAGAGACGTAGGCATGCAAGTGTAGGACGAGTGTGTGTGCAACCTTTTATTCGCGTTAACTGCACAGAAGCCTGGGATCTGACCATTCTTCATAAATATATGTCCTCGAGGCAGTACAAATCACAGCTCACGAGCTCCTGCTAGCCTACTGCGTGTAAATACTCACACAAAGCCAGCGTATAGCAACAACGACGCGTCACCACCAGCAGCCCCTGCATCTCTTACTACAATTTGTACAATATAGAAAAAGGCAGAAGGAGCAGAGACGTAGGCATGGAAGTGTAGGACGAGTGTGGGTGCAACCTTTTATTCGCGTTAACTGCACAGAAGCATCGGATCTGACCATTCTTCATAAATATATGTCCTCGAGGCAGTAGAAATCACAGCTCACGAGCTCCTGCTATCCTACTGCGTGTAAATACTCACACAAAGCCAGCGTATAGCAACAGCGACGCGTCACCACCAGCAGCCCCTGCATCTCTTACTACAATTTGTACAATATAGAAAAGGGCAGAAGGAGCAGAGACGTAGGCATGGAAGTGTAGGACGAGTGTGTGTGCAACCTTTTATTCGCGTTAACTGTACAGAAGCCTGGGATCTGACCATTCTTCATAAATATATGTCCTCGAGGCAGTACAAATCACAGCTCACGAGCTCCTGCTAGCCTACTGCGTGTAAATACTCACACAAAGCCAGCGTATAGCAACAACGACGCGTCACCACCAGCAGCCCCTGCACCTCTTACTACAATTTGTACAATATAGAAAAGGGCAGAAGGAGCAGAGACGTAGGCATGGAAGTGTAGGACGAGTGTGTGTGCAACCTTTTATTCGCGTTAACTGTACAGAAGCCTGGGATCTGACCATTCATCATAAATATATGTCCTCGAGGCAGTACAAATCACAGCTCACGAGCTCCTGCTAGCCTACTGCGTGTAAATACTCACACAAAGCCAGCGTATAGCAACAACGACGCGTCACCACCAGCAGCCCCTGCATCTCTTACTACAATTTGTACAATATAGAAAAAGGCAGAAGGAGCAGAGACGTAGGCATGGAAGTGTAGGACGAGTGTGTGTGCAACCTTTTATTCGCGTTAACTGCACAGAAGCATCGGATCTGACCATTCTTCATAAATATATGTCCTCGAGGCAGTAGAAATCACAGCTCACGAGCTCCTGCTATCCTACTGCGTGTAAATACTCACACAAAGCCAGCGTATAGCAACAGCGACGCGTCACCACCAGCAGCCCCTGCATCTCTTACTACAATTTGTACAATATAGAAAAGGGCAGAAGGAGCAGAGACGTAGGCATGGAAGTGTAGGACGAGTGTGTGTGCAACCTTTTATTCGCGTTAACTGCACAGAAGCATCGGATCTGACCATTCTTCATAAATATATGTCCTCGAGGCAGTAGAAATCACAGCTCACGAGCTCCTGCTATCCTACTGCGTGTAAATACTCACACAAAGCCAGCGTATAGCAACAGCGACGCGTCACCACCAGCAGCCCCTGCATCTCTTACTACAATTTGTACAATATAGAAAAGGGCAGAAGGAGCAGAGACGTAGGCATGCAAGTGTAGGACGAGTGATTGTGCAACCTTTTATTCGCGTTAACTGCACAGAAGCATCGGATCTGACCATTCTTCATAAATATATGTCCTCGAGGCAGTAGAAATCACAGCTCACGAGCTCCTGCTAGCCTACTGCGTGCAAATACTCAGACAAAGCAAGCGTATACCAACAGCGACGCGTCACCACCAGCAGCCCCTGCACCTCTTACTACAATTTGTACAATATAGAAAAGGGCAGAAGGAGCAGAGACGTAGGCATGCAAGTGTAGGACGAGTGTGTGTGCAACCTTTTATTCGCGTTAACTGCACAGAAGCCTGGGATCTGACCATTCTTCATAAATGTATGTCCTCGAGGCAGTACAAATCACAGCTCACGAGCTCCTGCTAGCCTACTGCGTGCAAATACTCAGACAAAGCAAGCGTATACCAACAGTGACGCGTCACCACCAGCAGCCCCTGCACCTCTTACTACAATTTGTACAATATAGAAAAGGGCAGAAGGAGCAGAGACGTAGGCATGCAAGTGTAGGACGAGTGATTGTGCAACCTTTTATTCGCGTTAACTGCACAGAAGCCTGGGATCTGACCATTCATCATAAATATATGTCCTCGAGGCAGTACAAATCACAGCTCACGAGCTCCTGCTAGCCTACTGCGTGTAAATACTCACACAAAGCCAGCGTATAGCAACAACGACGCGTCACCACCAGCAGCCCCTGCATCTCTTACTACAATTTGTACAATATAGAAAAAGGCAGAAGGAGCAGAGACGTAGGCATGGAAGTGTAGGACGAGTGTGTGTGCAACCTTTTATTCGCGTTAACTGCACAGAAGCATCGGATCTGACCATTCTTCATAAATATATGTCCTCGAGGCAGTAGAAATCACAGCTCACGAGCTCCTGCTATCCTACTGCGTGTAAATACTCACACAAAGCCAGCGTATAGCAACAGCGACGCGTCACCACCAGCAGCCATTGCATCTCTTACTACAATTTGTACAATATAGAAAAGGGCAGAAGGAGCAGAGACGTAGGCATGGAAGTGTAGGACGAGTGTGTGTGCAACCTTTTATTCGCGTTAACTGCACAGAAGCATCGGATCTGACCATTCTTCATAAATATATGTCCTCGAGGCAGTAGAAATCACAGCTCACGAGCTCCTGCTATCCTACTGCGTGTAAATACTCACACAAAGCCAGCGTATAGCAACAGCGACGCGTCACCACCAGCAGCCCCTGCATCTCTTACTACAATTTGTACAATATAGAAAAGGGCAGAAGGAGCAGAGACGTAGGCATGGAAGTGTAGGACGAGTGTGTGTGCAACCTTTTATTCGCGTTAACTGCACAGAAGCATCGGATCTGACCATTCTTCATAAATATATGTCCTCGAGGCAGTAGAAATCACAGCTCACGAGCTCCTGCTAGCCTACTGCGTGTAAATACTCACACAAATCCAGTGTATAGCAATAGCGACGCGTCACCACCAGCAGCCCCTGCATCTCTTACTACAATTTGTACAATATAGAAAAGGGCAGAAGGAGCAGAGACGTAGGCATGGAAGTGTAGGACGAGTGTGTGTGCAACCTTTTATTCGCGTTAACTGCACAGAAGCCTCGGTTCTGTCCATTCTTTATAAATATATGTCCTCGAGGCAGTAGAAATCACAGCTCACGAGCTCCTGCTAGCCTACTGCGTGTAAATACTCACACAAAGCCAGCGTATAGCAATAGCGACCCGTCACCACCAGCAGCCCCTGCATCTCTTACTGCAATTTGTACAATATAGGAAATGGCAGAAGGAGCAGAGACGTAGGCATGCAAGTGTAGGACGAGTGTGTGTACAACCTTTTATTCGCGTTAACTGCACAGAAGCCTGGCATCTGACCATTCTTCATAAATATATGTCCTCGAGGCAGTAGAAATCACAGCTCACGAGCTCCTGCTAGCCTACTGCGTGTAAATACTCACACAAAGCCAGTGTATAGCAATAGCGACGCGTCACCGCCAGAAGCCCCTGCTTCTCTTACTACAATTTGTACAATATAGAAAAGGGCTGAAGGAGCAGAGACGTAGGCTTGCAAGTGTAGGACGAGTGTGTGTGTAACCTTTTATTCGCGTTAACTGCACAGAAGCCTGGCATCTGACCATTCTTCATAAATATATGTCCTCGAGGCAGTAGAAATCATAGCTCACGAGCTCCTGCTAGCCTACTGCGTGTAAATACTCACACAAAGCCAGTGTATAGCAATAGCGACGCGTCACCGCCAGAAGCCCCTGCTTCTCTTACTACAATT
This sequence comes from Dermacentor andersoni, assembly GCF_023375885.2. Taxonomy (NCBI): domain Eukaryota; kingdom Metazoa; phylum Arthropoda; class Arachnida; order Ixodida; family Ixodidae; genus Dermacentor; species Dermacentor andersoni. The sequence continues at coordinate 12,923,640 of NW_027314752.1, forward strand.
TGTACAATATAGAAAAGGGCTGAAGGAGCAGAGACGTAGGCTTGCAAGTGTAGGACGAGTGTGTGTGTAACCTTTTATTCGCGTTAACTGCACAGAAGCCTGGCATCTGACCATTCTTCATAAATATATGTCCTCGAGGCAGTAGAAATCACAGCTCACGAGCTCCTGCTAGCCTACTGCGTGCAAATACTCACACAAATCCAGTGTATAGCAATAGCGACGCGTCACCCTCAGCAGCCCCTGCATCTCTTACTACAATTTGTACAATATAGAAAATGGCAGAAGGCGCAGAGACGTAGGCATGCAAGTGTAGGACGAGTGTGTGTACAACCTTTTATTCGCGTTAACTGCACAGAAGCCTGGCATCTGACCATTCTTCATAAATATATGTCCTCGAGGCAGTAGAAATCATAGCTCACGAGCTCCTGCTAGCCTACTGCGTGTAAATACTCACACAAAGCCAGTGTATAGCAAATGCGACCCGTCACCACCAGCAGCCCCTGCATCTCTTACTGCAATTTGTACAATATAGGAAATGGCAGAAGGAGCAGAGACGTAGGCATGCAAGTGTAGGATGAGTGTGTGTAGAACCTTTTATTCGCGTTAACTGCACAGAAGCCTGGCATCTGACCATTCTTCATAAATATATGTCCTCGAGGCAGTAGAAATCATAGCTCACGAGCTCCTGCTAGCCTACTGCGTGCAAATACTCGCACAAAGCCAGTGTATAGCAACAGCGACGCGTCACCCCCAGCAGCCCCTGCATCTCTTACTACAATTTGTACAATATAGGAAATGGCAGAAGGAGCAGAGACGTAGGCATGCAAGTGTAGGATGAGTGTGTGTACAACCTTTTATTCGCGTTAACTGCACAGAAGCCTGGCATCTGACCATTCTTCATAAATATATGTCCTCGAGGCAGTAGAAATCATAGCTCACGAGCTCCTGCTAGCCTACTGCGTGCAAATACTCACACAAATCCAGTGTATAGCAATAGCGACGCGTCACCCTCAGCAGCCCCTGCATCTCTTACTACAATTTGTACAATATAGAAAATGGCAGAAGGCGCAGAGACGTAGGCATGCAAGTGTAGGACGAGTGTGTGTGCAACCTTTTATTCGCGTTAACTGCACAGAAGCATCGGATCTGACCATTCTTCATAAATATATGTCCTCGAGGCAGTAGAAATCACAGCTCACGAGCTCCTGCTAGCCTACTGCGTGCAAATACTCGCACAAAGCCAGTGTATAGCAACAGCGACGCGTCACCACCAGCAGCCCCTGCATCTCTTACTGCAATTTGTACAATATAGAAAAAGGCAGAAGGAGCAGAGGCGTAGGCATGGAAGTGGAGGACGAGTGTGTGTGCAACCTTTTATTTGCGTTAACTGCACAGAAGCCTCGGTTCTGTCCATTCTTCATAAATATATGTCATCGAGGCAGTGGAAATCACAGCTCACGAGCTCCTGCTAGCCTACTGCGTGCAAATACTCACACAAATCCAGTGTATAGCAATAGCGACGCGTCACCCTCAGCAGCCCATGCATCTCTTACTACAATTTGTACAATATAGAAAAAGGCAGAAGGAGCAGAGGCGTAGGCATGGAAGTGTAGGACGAGTTATTGTGCAACCTTTTATTCGCGTTAACTGCACAGAAGCATCGGATCTGACCATTCTTCATAAATATATGTCCTCGAGGCAGTAGAAATCACAGCTCACGAGCTCCTGCTAGCCTACTGCGTGCAAATACTCACACAAATCCAGTGTATAGCAATAGCGACGCGTCACCCTCAGCAGCCCCTGCATCTCTTACTACAATTTGTACAATATAGAAAATGGCAGAAGGCGCAGAGACGTAGGCATGCAAGTGTAGGACGAGTGTGTGTGCAACCTTTTATTCGCGTTAACTGCACAGAAGCCTGGGATCTGACCATTCTTCATAAATATATGTCCTCGAGGAGTAGAAATCACAGCTCACGAGCTCCTGCTAGCCTACTGCGTGCAAATACTCGCACAAAGCCAGTGTATAGCAACAGCGACGCGTCACCACCAGCAGCCCCTGCATCTCTTACTGCAATTTGTACAATATAGAAAAAGGCAGAAGGAGCAGAGGCGTAGGCATGGAAGTGGAGGACGAGTGTGTGTGCAACCTTTTATTTGCGTTAACTGCACAGAAGCCTCGGTTCTGTCCATTCTTCATAAATATATGTCATCGAGGCAGTGGAAATCACAGCTCACGAGCTCCTGCTAGCCTACTGCGTGTAAATACTCACACAAAGCCAGTGTATAGCAACAGCGACGCGTCACCACCAGCAGCCCCTGCATCTCTTACTGCAATTTGTTCAATATAGAAAAGGGCAAAAGGAGCAGAGACGTAGGCATGCAAGTGTAGGACGAGTGTGTGTGCAACCTTTTATTTGCGTTAACTGCACAGAAGCCTGGGATCTGACCATACTTCATTAATATATGTCCTCGAGGCACTAGAAATCACAGCTCACGAGCGCCTGCTACCCTACTGCGTGCAAATACTCACACAAAGCCAGCGTATAGCAACAGCGACGCGTCACCACCAGCAGCCCATGCATCTCTTACTACAATTTGTACAATATAGAAAAAGGCAGAAGGAGCAGAGGCGTGGGCATGGATGTGTAGGACGAGTGTGTGTGCAACCTTTTATTCGAGTTAACTACACAGAAGCCTCGGTTCTGACCATTCTTCATTAATATATGTCCTCGAGGCAGTGGAAATCACAGCTCACGAGCTCCTGCTAGCCTACTGCGTGAAAATACTCACACAAATCCAGTGTATAGCAACAGCGACGCGTCACCACCAGCAGCCCCTGCATCTCTTACTGCAATTTGTACAATATAGAAAAAGGCAGAAGGAGCAGAGGCGTAGGCATGGAAGTGGAGGACGAGTGTGTGTGCAACCTTTTATTTGCGTTAACTGCACAGAAGCCTCGGTTCTGTCCATTCTTTATAAATATATGTCCTCGAGGCAGTAGAAATCAAAGCTCACGAGCTCCTGCTAGCCTACTGCGTGTAAATACTCACACAAAGCCAGCGTATAGCAACAGCGACGCGTCACCACCAGCAGCCCATGCATCTCTTACTACAATTTGTACAATATAGAAAAAGGCAGAAGGAGCAGAGGCGTGGGCATGGAAGTGGAGGACGAGTGTGTGTGCAACCTTTTATTCGAGTTAACTACACAGAAGCCTCGGTTCTGACCATTCTTCATAAATATATGTCCTCGAGGCAGTAGAAATCACAGCTCACGAGCTCCTGCTAGCCTACTGCGTCCAAATACTCACACAAAGCCAGTGTATAGCAACAGCGACGCGTCACCACCAGGAGCCCCTGTATTTTTTACTACAATTTGTACAATACAGAGAAAGGCAGAAGAAGCAGAGACCTAGGCATCGAAGTGTAGGACGAGTGTGTGTGCAAGCTTTTATTCGCGGTAACTGCACAGAAGCCTCGGTTCTGACCACTCTTCATAAATATGTGTCCTCGAGGCAGTAGAAATCACAGCTCACGAGCTCCTGCTAGCCTACTGCGTGCAAATACTCACACAAAGCCAGCGTATAGCAACAACGACGCGTCACCACCAGCAGCCCCTGCATCTCTTACTACAATTTGTACAATATATAAAAGTGCAGAAGGAGCAGCGACGTAGGCTTGGAAGTGTAGGACGAGTGTGTGTGGAACCTTTTGTACTTGTTCACTGCACAGAAGACTCGGTTCTGACCATTCTTCATAAGTATATGTCCTCGAGGGAGTAGAAATCCCAGCTCACGAGCTCTTGCTAGCCTACTGCGTGCAAAAACTCACTCAATCGCAGCGTATAGCAACAGCGATGCTTCACCGCCAGCAGCCCCCGCATCTCTTACTACAATTTGTGCAATATAAAAAAGGGCAGAAGGAGCAGAGACGTAGGCATGCAAGTGTAGGACGAGTGTGTGTACAACCTTTTATTCGCGTTAACTGCACAGAAGCCTCGGTTATGACCTTTCTTCACAAATACATATGTCCTCGAGGCAGTAGAAATCATAGCTCACGAGCTCTTGCTAGCCTACTGCGCGCAAAAACTCACACAAAGCCAGCGTATAGCGACAGCGACGCGTCACCGCCAGCAGCCCCTGCATCTCTTACTACAATTTGGATAATATCACTGCAAACGGAAATGAGCCGAAAAAGGCATTTTAAGGGATGTGACCTCCCTTGAGACTACGTGCCAGGAAACCGTGCTCTCCTACAGTGGTGTGGAAATGTTCAGCGTCCTCCATTTCTCTCCCTCGCAGAATGGGGATGAAAGAAGGAGAAAGAACCTCAATTCTACATCCTTCTTAAGAGTGAGTTTAGAAGATACAGGCCTCCCTTTAGCGTAAACGGAGTTCCGTTTCTTATTTTATGCGTTATTTTCTTTTCTTTTACACATCTGTGAGAAGGAAACAAGAAAGGGGAGACATATTGTCCAAGTGGTTCTTTTTCTTTCTTTTTTTTCTTTCTGCAAATTTATACATTTCCGGATTGCAAGCCAGCTTATTTAGGGCGATGTAATAGACGATTTGTTCGTCTCGTCGAGCACAATGTCCTGTCGCGCTGCCAGAACCCCCGGTCGGCATCTGACGAGCTGTCTTCGGAAGCGAGACCATGCAAAACATCGACGGAAACAGTAGCCGGTGACGGTGCACCTGTTTTGCTCATCGTAGTACAGCGTGTGTGTCTATATACGTGCTTACGAGGTAATTGTGGTGGCCGTCGGAGAGTGTTTCGTGTAGCGTGGAACCTCACTTTCGTGGTTCGCGCGGCCGTGCTGGGGCATTCCCTACTGCACCACGATATGACAGCGGCTAGTGAAAGCTCACCCACAGTCTTCACAAAATCGGACCGCGTACGGTGTCGACTGCTTTGGAAACGGCGCGTTTCGGATTACCGCTTGCCCAGTTTGCTCATGTTTCACGCGGCCTTTTCAAGCTGCGGTGGTGAGTATGGCGCGGAAGCTTTACGCTATGCGCATAATGCTCACACCTTTTATGTCGCGGTGTTGAGACTTATCGGTCCTCTCAAGAAAACTCAAGAAGCCAGTGCCACACAAAAAAGAGACTTTTCAACTTTTTTCTTTTTCTTTTTCAATTTGTCGTGTTTTACGTGTCAGAACCATGATCTGTTCCTGCGACCTCGTGCTTAATACCAAGCACAACTCCAAGGACGCTTATAGCAACCACGGCGGGTCAAAGAGTGTTCGAGTTTCGTCATCAGGTGTGTTTGATAACCATTTCGCCTTAAGTGTCGATATATGTTGTGACAGCCCACTTGAAAAACACAACAGGAAATTTTAGACTGTCGTTCTGTTGTCTGTAGTGTGACGACCTGTAGCTCTTGATCAATATTCAATTAAAAATTTACAGAGGCCTCTTTAAGGCTACGGTAATTTGTTAGTAGAAAAAGACAAAAAATTGGAGGACGCTTAAGCTTCGCCTTCAAGAGTGGAACGCGACAGCTTTCCCGACGACCCGCCAAGGGGTGTAAGACAGTGGGCTACGGCGCAGCGACTACGCGCCCCGCATCGGACGCGGTGAGCGTCGAGCAGCACCGCGTTCGGCGCGGCAACGAAATGTGCGCCTGAGCAAGCGACGGACGCCTGAGTCTTAGAAACAGCTCGTTTCTAAGGCAACACCGCATTCACTAGAGACGCTTTTGTACCGCTTTGAAGCATCGAGCTCGTGGCTGAGTGGTAGCGCCTCCGTCTCACACTCCGGAGACCCTGGTTCGATTCCCGCCCAGCCCATCTTGCAAGTTGTTTTTTATTCATGAAGTGCCTGCTGGGATTTATCGCTCACGGCCAACGCCGACGACGCCGACGACACCGGCTTTTCTGCGACATGAACCGCCCGCAGTGGATTCGAACGTCGGACCGGAGGACCCTGAGCCCAGCATCTTACCACTGCACCACGCTATGACTGCGTGCTTACGTACATTTTAGCTGTACAAATACTTTGCGTTTATGTTTACATTTGCATTTTAAGAGCCAAGATGCGCTTTCATTCCACCGCGTCAACTGCCACATCTCTAGAAAAGTGAAAGTATTCTTACCATCGACAGGTACACCGTGCAGTGCTAGAACATCACTTTTGCTGTAGGATATCCATATTAAATAAGAAATATAGAAATAGACAACGGTAACCGGGGACACTGTTAGGTTGTTACTGCTAATTTCGACAGTTGTCTCTCGCTCTACTATTTTGAGCGCGCATATAATTCTGTGTTTAATGCAAAATAGCTACATAAAGATTCGTGGATGATTGTTCATTCTGACAGCATACTGGCTTCTCTCGGCAGCGCTGTACCAGAATAATGAGACCCGAGCGAGACAGCTTTTCACGCAACTTTGTGGAACAACCCAAAACTTCTTTTTCGCTTTGTAAAAGTTTATGCAATATTTCTGGGTCGTTAACTGTGTCACCGTAACGGCACATGTAAGTCCACAGGCCTGTGTGCCGCATCTCACCAAATAACACAAAACGGATACGCAGTCATTCCCGTAGATGTGATTTTCATCAGCGGCCGATTTTGAGGAGGCCGGTAGGGCTTCGTCGTCACGGCACAATTATAACGATTGGCCACGTCGACTTCAATACCGGTGTCGGTGCTATCAGCATTGCCGGCTTCAGAGAAGCACGACTGAATACCGCGCAAGTGAAGACTACAGGGTACACCACCGATGCGGAATTGACATACAATTTTAAAGCGTCGGGACTGAAAGCGCTTCTGTCGCGGCATCTAAAATTATGTCGCTGAGAAAGAAAGTGGCACATTTCTAACGTCACGACCGAAAATGTGTAGTCCCGACAGAGAGTTCCTGTTGCGACGTCAGAATCGGTGTTGCGATAGAAAGTTGTTGCGACTTCAGAACTCTTGTTGCCCGACAGAACGTTTCTGTCCCGATTTAAGAACTCTTGGTCTTCACGGCAGGATGATTCTGTTGGGACATCAGAATTTCTGTCGTAATGTCAGAAATGTCTGTCGCAACTACAGAAGCATCACGAACTTCTGTCGTACAACAATTTCCGTAGTTGCGACAGGAATTCCTGTTGTCTTTTTCAACTGGGAGCGATTTGCGTCACAGCAAGATTATTTTTGAGCCGGCAAATTACTGTTATGCAGCATGAACAATGCGAACAGCCAGCCTGTTTCTGTGTTAAATGGAGGCACGCAGTGTGTGCACACAATTATGTTCATTTTTTCAGTTTTGTGAAATAAGCTTCAAACTGCATGCATTTTCACTGGGAAATCTGTACCAGCACTTCCTTGTATCAAATTGTCTATGCACAAAAGTTTGTGCATTAGAAATCAGTTTCAGGCAGTTGCAGCCTACAATTTTCTTTTCTGTATGCAGACACTAACTGCGTTTTCATAGTCATGTATTGCACGTTTGGCCACTGCAGAAAAGGACAAATGGAGTAAATTCAAACAAGCTTGCGAGTTTGTTTGCTCGGCCAGGCTTTGGTGTATTTTAGTAACGTGTTCATGTGCAGATGTCGTGTGAATGCATACTTGGACTTTGATTACGTTTCACTGCATCAAAAGAAACCACCCAGCCAATCTCAATTTTTTCCTTGTTTTTTGCCCTTGGTGTCCACATACCTGAATGTATTCTGAGTTTTTGTACCAAGACAACAGCAGGGCATCACACATGCTAGAAACACTAAAACAACAAGGAATGTGGCACAAACGATCCACGGAGTCACAACACAACAAAGAGGCTTCAAAGAAGCGGAGGCAGTCAGACTTGTGCGAGCATTCATTATTAGCAGGGTGACCTACAGCCTCCCCTTTCAAAAACTAAGTAAGGCTGAAATGTCTAAAGTGAGCTCCATCATCAGGACAGCTAAGAATGAATGAATGTGTGTTTAGTGGCGCAAGGGCCAGGTGTGGCCAAAGAGCGCCATGACTTATAATGTTGGGTTAAGCGCTGATTTGTGAGTGGCGATGGTGGGATGTAGCATGGCTGTAAAGTGGCCTAAAATCAATCCGTATCATAGAAGCGTAAAATGGTATATGGAATAAAATTATTATAGTGATACATGTAGTTGTCTATGGAGATAGTATGCATGATAAATGAACATGGTGCTAAAATGCAAGAACATGGAAATAGCACCTGTGCCTCCGGGAGGCCTTTGAGCCCAAAGGCTGGGAGGCAGGTGCTTTCTCTTAATGCAGTTACCGCAGCCGAGACCTCAGGTAAGAGGCCGTGCTACGGACTTCCTGGTGATATAACATGAAAATTTTGCACATCTTTTAAAAATTCTAACAAGGATTGATATTTAAAGAGCGGTTCTATGCCTATGATCATAAGAGGATGAAGTGGAATTTGTTGCCGGTGTGGTAATGGAAAATGCTTTTTCCTATTTGCGTCTAATTCAGTACATTGCAGCAGGATGTGAAGCATGGTAAGTGGCTCACCACATTTATCACACATGGGTGGATCGCCACCGGACAAGAGGTATGTGTGTGTGCTGTATGTGTGTCCTATCCTGAGTCTGCAAAGTGTCACTTCTGTATGGCGATTCTTTGATACCGGCGGCCAGTTACCAAGATACGACTTGATAACATGTAGTTTATTTTGTGTTTGTTCGTCCCACAAGCGCTGCCAGAAAGCCCTTAACGTTTTTCTTATTGAGGGCTTGAGGTCCATTACAGGGACAGTCGTGGAAGTGTTGGAAGCGTTCGCGTGGACGGATGTGGCTAGCTGATCAGCCAACACGTTTCCCTCTATCTCTCGGTGCCCCGGCACCCAGCATACCACGATTTGCTGCTTGGACGCATAGGTGGTTAGTAATGCTGAGTAAAGAGATACAATGATAGGGTTTTGATATTTTTTGACAGTTTTCAAAGCGTTTACGACGCTCAATGAATCTGTGTATATAACTGCCTTTGGGATATTATTTTCTTTAATGTGTTTAACGGCGGCCAATATCGCGTAGGCCTCTGCTGTGAAAATACTTGTGCTAGGATGCAGAACACCGTAATCCGAAAAGGTTGGGCCGACGGCTGCGTAAGACACGCCAGAATAACACTTCGATGCGCCAGTAAAAAATTCAGGAGAGGAATATTTGTGCTGTAATTCGAGGAAGTGCATTCGGATATGCGCGACAGGCACGCGCTTTGTAACAGCTACGAAAGATGTATCACAGTGTATAGGTAGCCACTGCCAGGGCGGCGGCCGTATAACAGGGGGCATAAGGTGGTATTCAAGCAGTGGAACCCTTGTTTCTTCAGCTATGTCTCTAACACGCAGTGAGAAAGGCTTTGCCACTGTGGGCCGGTTGCGGAAAAGTTGAGAACTGAACAAATCATTTATAGTGGAATGCGCGGGGTGGTCACTGTTTGCGTTCACTCTCAGAAAATACATGAACGACGAATATGTTCTCTGCAGATGAAGTGACCATTCATCCGATTCAACGTAAAGGCTTTCCACTGGGCTTGTTCTAAAGGCCCCTGTTGATAGGCGAATTCCTAAGTGGTGTACAGGGTCTAGCATCTTCAGAGCGGTTGGAGTAGCCGACTGGTAAACTATGGCTCCATAGTCTAGTCGTGTGCGTATGAGGCTTTTATACAGGTTCATGAGACATTTCCTATCACTGCCCCAGGTTGTGCATAACAGCACCTTTAAGATATTCATTGTTTTCATACAGTTGTTTTTAAGATACTTTATGTGCTGTATAAAGGTTAATTTCACGTCTAAGATTATGCTTAAGAATTTATGTTCCCTGTTTACGGGCAGAGCTCACCATGCAACACAATCACATGTGCAACACATGTACTTTTTTGTGGGTTCAATCTGAACCCGTTCTCATCAGCCCATTTGGAGACATTGTTAACACCAAGCTGGACCTGTCGCTCACAGATTGCGAGAGAACTTGATTGAAAACCTATCTGCACATCATCAACATATGTTGAATAGAAGATGTTACGTGGTATGTGTACACGAAGAGAATTCATTTTTACTATAAAGAGCGTGCAGCTGAGCACCCCGCCCTGCGGCACTCCAGTTTCCTGTACAAATTTCCGTGACAGAACGTTGCCCACTCAAACACGGAATGTGCGATTAGACAGATAACTTTCGATAATATTGAACATATTACCGTGTATACCTAACTGTGAGAGGTCTTTCAGTATCCCAAACCGCCACGTAGTGTCATATGCTTTCTCCATATCTAGGAATACTGATACGAAAAACTGCTTATGAACAAATGCTTCACGGATACGTGCCTCGATACGTATGAGATGGTCATTGGTGGATCGACCCTCCCGAAACCCACACTGGTATGGGTCGAGTAATTTGTTTGATTCGAGGAAGTGTAGTAGGCGACAGTTAATCATTTTTTCGAAACCTTTGCAGAGGCAACTTGTTAATGCTATTGGTCTGTAACTTGATACAGAGGAAGGATCCTTTCCGTGTTTTAGAATTGGAATTACAGTAGCCTCCTTCCAAACAGAGGGGATCTCGCCCGAAACCCATATAACATTCTAAAGGTAAAGGAGGGTTTTTTGTGTTTCGGAGGGTAGTTGCTTCAACATCTCATATATTACGCGGTCTGAACCTGGGGCGGATGTATTACAACCGTTCAGTGCTGCCTGCAGTTCTGCTATGGAGAATGGTTCGTTATACGCCACACTTTTATCACATTTTCTTTGTAACTTTTGCTGTTCTATTCGCGTTTTGTACTTTAGGAAGGTTTCGGAGTAGTGCGAGGAGCTTGATATGTATTCAAAATGTGCACCAAGAGAGTTGGCTTGATCTTCCAGGCTTTCTCCGTGGCTATTTACTAAAGGCAGGGAATATGTTTGTTGCCCATTGACTTTTTTCACTCTATTCTATACTTTGCTCTCATCTGTGTACGAGTTGATGCTTGCTATATACTTCGCCCAACTCTCTCGTCTTGCTTGTCGGCGCGTTCTCCTCGCCTGGGATTTGATATGTTTAAAGTTTTTCAGGTTTTCTGCTGTTGGAGAATCGCGAAACATCGCCCACGCTTTGTTCTGGTCCCTCCGTGCTCGCCTACATGCATCGTTCCACCAGGGAACACGCCGTTTGGAACCCATGCCGCTCGCTTGAGTAATACATTTGCATGCGGCATCAAGTATAAAAGCTGTAAAATATGCAACAGCGTCATCTAAGGTTATACCGGACCTCTCAGACCAGGTAATATGTGTAAGAATGCGGTACTGCTCCCAATCGGCTGAGTCAACCTTCCACCGCGGTACCTGCGGGGGAACTTGAGCTTGTTTCGGCGTAGTTAGGATTATTGGGAAGTGGTCATTCCCATACGGGTTGTTAAGCACATGCCATTTCAAATAGGGTAAAAGTGTCGGCGATAAAATGCTAAGATCTATGGCAGAAAATGACTTGTTAGCCAGGTTAAAATACGTAGGCTCCTTTGTATTCAAGAGGCATGCTCCAGTAGAGAAAAGCATCTGTTATATGACGCGACCTCGCGCATCACAGCGTGGATCGCCCCACAAACTACTGTGTGCATTAAAATCACCGAGAATCATATAGGGTTCTGGGAGCTCATCTATTAATGATTCTAAATCGCGTCTGTGAAGCTGATAATGTGGTGGTATGTACAAAGAGCAGATGGTAATGAGTTTACTTAAAAGTATGGCTCGAGCGGCCACGGCCTCAAGGGCCGTTTGGAGCTTTAAATGCTGACACGCTACACTTCTGTCAGCAATAATCGCTACACCGCCAGATGATGCGACAGCATCTTTGCGGTCTTTGCGAAATGTAACATACTTTCGGAGAAAGTTTGTGTGTATAGATTTTAAGTGTGTTTCCTGTAAACACAGCACTTTTGGATTGTGTTTGTGGATGAGTTCGTGTACATCATCAAGGTTTCTAAGGAGACCTCTGACGTTCCATTGAATTATCTGTGTATCCATGTTGATAGTAAATAGGTGCTGTGTGTACAGAAACAGAAGTAGTGATTGTGGAAATTACAGAGATTAAATTACAGAGCCCTTTCGAGGCCCTGTAATCGGGGTTTTGCCCTTTCTGGAGCGTTCGAGGGACCCTCGCCGCTCCTTAGGCGCTTGGCGCGCCGTGGGGATAGGTGTAGTGTCCATTGCCTCTTGTGAGGCGCCGGACATGTGCTCTTGTGAGCGAGAAGTTACCAGGGTAGGTCCCGCCTTGGGGGGCAAGACCCTCGTGCCCACCAGCCCGGAGGTCGATGGGGCTCCCTGAGTGATTTGGCTGCGCCGGCTGTTGCCAGCGCTGGAAGGGGCCGGGGAGGTTGGGGCAGCCTCGGCTGCGCCCACCTTCGGTGTTGATGGTCCCTTCTGCTCGGTTGGTGGGGCAGCGCTAGCTGCGACCACCATGGGGGTAGATGGCGTAACTGCCGACTCACTGCTTGTGGGTCAGACAGCCGCCGGAGGCCGTTGTGACGCTGCCCCCTGACGCGCCACATCGGCAAAGGTTTTCTTTGGCAGGTATGCTACCCGCCTTCGTGCCTCTTTGAACGATACATTCTCTTTTACTTTTATAGTTACTATTTCTTTTTCCTTCTTCCAGGAGGGGCACGACCGCGAGTACGCGGGGTGATCCCCGTCACAGTTTACACAGTGGAGAGAGTAATTACATGCTTCAGTGGCGTGTTCAAGGGCACTACATTTCGCACATGTTTGGCGGCCTCGGCAGCTCTGCGAGCTGTGGCCGAAACGCTGGCATTTGAAACATCTCAAGGGATTTGGCACGTACGCTCTTACACGAAGCTTGATGTACCCGGCCTCGATTGACTCGGGCAGGACACTTGAATTGAAGGTGAGTATTATGTGTTTGGTCGCAATTTCTTTACCGTCTCGCCTCATCTTGATTCTTTTGACGTTTATTACATTTTGTTCACTGAAGCCCTCCAACAGTTCAGCCTCAGTGAGCTAGAGCAAATCATCGTCGGAGACAACTCCGCGGGAGGTATTCATCGTGCGGTGCGGGGTTACTACTACTTGGGTCTCCCCAAATGATACTAGTTTAGGCAGTTTCTCAAATTGTTTCAGGTCGCTGAGCTCCAAGAGGAGGTCACCGCTAGCAATCCTCGACACCTTATATCCTGGGCCAAAAACTTCGGTAAGAGACTTAGACACAAGGAACGGGGAGATTGTTCATACTTGTTTAGCTGGTTTTTCTGCGTGCATGACATGAAAACGAGGAAAATTGTGGACTTGGCGTCCGAAAAACTGAAAGACCTCTTCGGTGCGCCCTCGTTTCTGAGGACGATCAAGGATTTTAGGAAAAGTGTTTTCCATAAGTACAGTTGGGTTTTCGGCCGCGATGCCGACCACCCACCATGGAGCCCAACAGGGGGACGTGACAGGGGCTCCTGCAATAGAAACCCTGCCAACGCCAGCCGTACATCGCTGCTATAACCAAATACAGCATAACCACGGCTGGCCAGCTACACAAGGTTAACCCTTGCCGTCGGGAAACTAGGAAGTGAGGAGAAGTGATGAGAAGACAGGAAAGATGAAAAAGACGAGAGAGAAAGACGAAGATTGGAGAGGAGGACAGGAAAAGGCGACTGCCGATTTCCCCCGGGTGGGTCAGTCCGGGGGTGCCGTCTATGTGAAGCAGAGGCCAAAGGGGTGTGTTGCCTCGGCCGGGGGGCCTTAAAGGTCCAAACACCCAGCATCGGCTCAACCCCCAGGATCCCCTTTTCCCCAGACACGGCTAAGCCGCGCACGGCTACACGCGGGAGGGTCCAACCCTCATGTGCTCGGGTCCGTGGTGTCGCAACACACCAAACGCCTGCTCACGCAGACGCCCCTGCGGGGATCAGGACAGCTAGGGCTCCCAAATACACAAGTGCCAAAAAGCTGGAGGCTCTTGGTATTCACAACACATAGGAACAACATGACACGGCATGTGGTCATGCCTCAGAGAGAACATCTGAATTCTACAAAACAAGGAAAGGCTCTGTTACAAAAGGTGGGGTATCCCCTGATAGCGCAGTATGGCTGAGAAAAAAGTTTTGCTACCCAGACAAACAAGAGAGAAAATTCTAGTTTCACGAATCCCAAAGAATATGAGCACGGAACACCACCAAAGCAGAAGGAAAGCGCAATCAAATGCTTTACAAAAGAAATGTGAAAGAAATCCAGATATATACTACACATATGCGGGTAGAGTGGCAACAGACAAATTCAAAATAGTGTCCTTCAGTCGGTCCACAGGGATAACAACCTCCATTCGGAACCCTTAAACGTGCACCGTGGCCAGCCATAGCGCTGGCCTATTGAGATGCAGAAGCAAAAGAAACAATCTGAATTGGCCATGATGTACTCTAAGGCAGCATGCTGTTCGTGCATGACGGGTACCGCCCCACACAAAATTCACAGAATTGCACCAGGTGGTAATTTGGTGCCCGGTGCACTCTAGACTCGAGGAAAATGAGAGGGTGGACCGAACTGCTCGAGCAATAAGCCTCCGAGCACTAGCCAGTCCTTTCAAGGAACTCCCATTGACCCACACAACACCTTCGAAAACCAGGAAAAAGAGACAAAAATACAGCCGCCCGCACTCCAACCTTATGGAAGAACAGGCCAGGGATTGGCACTGTGTACAGACTAACACATATCTACACCTACAAATACTCAGTAAGATACACCCTGCATTCTATGAAAGTGTGTGTTCTTGGTGCGGGGAGCTGCCAACTCTTGCCCACGCAACATAAATATATAAACTACAGCCTCCAAATTCCATTTCGCCCCTTACAGCGCAAGTGCCAAGTAACAGGCACTGCGATGTTTGGCTTGCTAGCGGAGATGCTTAGAGCCAGAGAGCTCTTCTCGATCAAGCCCAGCAAACCACAGAGATCAGTGGAGCCCTGGACTGAGGGACGCACCGACCGTCCAAACCACTAAGAGAAATAAAGTTTATACTACTATTCCTTGCCCTTAGTGCTATCAGCCATCATGTTTACCTGCAACTACAAATGAGCCACATGTCACTTGATTCACTCAGTTTCCATTCAGAAAATGCACTCTTTGTAGGAGGGCATTGCATGACTGATTGCGTATGTGCAACATTTTGTTGCCACAGAGGGGCATGTAATACGGAAACCGACATAAACATTAATACACTCTGTAGTAACTTGTTCTGAATTGAACTTTTAAAAATAAAGAACAATTTCAATAAATGACATGCGTTTTTTTTTTAACTCGGTGAGTAGTGTGCTACCGTCTGGGATTTTTTTTATTCCACGTGGTAGAGGTGTGTGGCTGTCACTGTACTGCTTTCAAGCTTCTGCATTAAGTGTGCTTGTGGCACCTGGGACAAATTCTCAAAGCAAATATGCTTCAGGTAATTATGAATTCTCGTCAAACATGACACGCATATTGCCGTATTTGTCTTGGAAAATTTATTCAGAAAAGCAGCTTTTATAGCTTCAGTAAAGTATTCATTGTGGCCAATTCAGCCGACCCTTTCCGAGATTGAACCATTAATTTTACAGCATTGGCTTTCTATAATTCTAGTATTCAGTGTGTATACTGCTTCTTTTCAGATATGTTAATATCATACAAGTCTGCATTCCTAAGAACATAAACAGCCAGAGGCCACATTGCAAAGACGGGGATCTGAGTATCAAGAAAAGAAATCAGTAATAAAGGTAGCAAGAAGTACTCACAAGCAATTGTTTGCTGTCAGAGGGATGCAAAAATAATACAGCCCAACCAGGTGGTGCACGAAAGCCAGATAATGGCCACAACAAACAAAGCCTACTCATATGTCACAGCCATCTTGATCAAAAATGACATTTAACTCCAGTGTATGCATAATGAAGCCTTGCTAATTATGTAAGTTTACTAGCACTACCGTCCAGTACTGCTGTGCTCCTGAATGGTGGGTCACAATTGCAGGCAGCAATAGGTGCAGCGACATCCATCATTCGTGCATCACTCACTTTGCACAATACACACCTTGCTGCTAGGAAAAGTAGCCCCAATATAGCTTTCTAACAATTATTGGCGATTAGCTTAAGAAAGGTGTTTCTAACCACACCAGGATAGACCAGCATTGCCTTGCAGCATGCTCTTCACTGGGAACGTAACTCCTTGCCCCCGAACCCAACATTTCTGTTTACCTGGCATAGGACGATGTGCAGACGATGCTCACCTCCCCCTGCCCTCCTCAACTCCCCCCCCATCCAATACACGCACCAAAATATTCCTGGCTACCAGCACTGGTCCTTGTTACAAGAAATAGAAGTACGGATCCTTGGTCTCGATGTTCGCCAATCTGGAACAAGATCAAATTGGCTAGGTGAAATAAAGAACACACCAATGTCAACCTTCCACGTGATATGTAGGATTGCGTCTAAATGTGGAGAAGATTGTACCGAAATAGCCAGTAATGTTGTTTGGTCTGTACTCCAGCCGCATATTATTTATCAGGCTCAGTTTTACTGGCCCTCACCGAAGCAGAGGGACCAGATTGAGATTATTATTCAAAACGTGATGAGGGCAATAGCTGCTCTCCCTCTGTTCGCTCAAGAACATGCCCAGGTGAACATCATGGCAGCATTGCTAATTCAATGTGAATGAGCATGTGAATTAAAGAGGTTGCATGTTGCAGTCACTTCTGATTGCTTGGATGCAAGAACAGACTTAAGGCCATGGCATGGCTGTACACTGATGTTCCTTTGGACCAATGTATTTTGTACAGACGCTGCTATTACAGGAGATGTTTATAAATATAAGGAATATACAATGGATGTCTGCTACTCTACTTGAGCTTCACGCCATACATGACAAGAGTCTGCAGAACGGGGCTGGTACAGGGTAAAGTCGCACAAGACACCAATGAGGCAGCCTCATTTTTATCAAACATCACCCAAATACAGACACACCAATTCCTTGAGTGCCATTTAACAGCTGAAGCAAGACAGTAAAGCCACATAGCTTTGTCAGAAGATACACAAGATTCACAACTACTCACTCTTAATGCTTGCTTACACTAGGTACAGGGACAGATCTCTGGCTTTTTCAATGCCATGGTAGATAACAAAGAACACAACAACATCAAGAACATGTATCTACTCACACCTCTTGTGCCAGGCTCACTTACCCTCTTTCTACCCCGAAAAGTTTGCTCTGATGTGACACATGCTTTTACGCTCAAATTTGACAACCATTGCTGCATCAATTTTGCAAGCACTGTCAAAGACGCAGTATTTTTAACTGCAATTTGTCATCAGGAAATATGTAATTTTAATAATGTGAGCACAGGCATCTTGACTCACTTATTATGAACGGAAAGAAATGTCACTGCTGCCTGAACGAAAAGAGTAATCTTCTGCAGTTGTAGAGAGTCAGTGTAGCTTCATGCAATACTGTTTCACAGCAAGTTTGTACCAAGTATCATTACAGGCAGGGAATTATAGGCATAATTCTGCTTTTCACTTGCTTTGAATATGACCTTAAACAAAGCATTGTGTGTAAAAAGAGCAAATGTTCATGAAGCATCTATCAGCGAGTAGCATTTTGCCTTTTGAGACTTTTTAGCATCCATGGTGGAGAGAATAAATTGCCAGGGTATCTCTATAAGTCATGCCTCTAAAGATGTACATGGTGTTCAGGAAGGTAAATTTTTTTGAACCAGGGAGGGACGTACGGAAATAACTTTGATGAGAAAAGGATCTGCAAGGTTTCCAGCCCAGGCTCAGGCCACCCGGGCATTATGTGCGGTGAGGCATAGCCTTTCCACCGCTGCCTGGGCCCACTGGATAGCCCATAGTTGGTCGTGTAGTTCCGAGCTATTCAGAACGCTTAGCTATCGCTCCTCGAGAAGGTCCGGTTCTATCTTGTCCTCTGCATATATCGATCTGATATGCGTGCACTTCCATGAGATCTGTGCCATGTCTGCGTGATCGTGCTTGCAGAGCTTGCAGCTCGCCTCTGGGTAGTGTGTTGAATTTACTCTGTTTAAATGTACTGGGTTTCGGAATGTTCTGGTTTGCAACCTCCTCCAATCTGTTTCTTGAAACCTGTTGAGTTGTTTGCGGGGTTGTGGGTATGTTTCTCCTTGTTTCGTATAGTGTGTCAGTATGTCGTGGTACGTGACCAGTCTGTCCCTGTTGTCTAGTATCGCTACTTCGTTGTCGTCGCCTCCCCGCAGTCCTTCCCCTTTCCCCGGGGGTTGCGGGGTGTTGGGTCGTCACTGTCCGAGACGCGGTGGGTTAGTTCTCGTGCGGCTCCGTCGGCCTTCTCATTGAGGTTGGGAGGGCCATTCATGGTTACTTCTCCCATATGTGCCGGGATCCATTTGAGGTATTTGGGTCATGTCAGAGAAACACAAATGTATTGTTCCAAAATGGTACAGTGTTACTCCACTGTTAGAAAGGTGATTTAGAAGAGCTCTCTATTGACTAAATTTTCAGAGGTGATTGGAATGGGTGATTCCCCTGTTACTCTGGTATTGGTAGTCTGGCGCTTACTGTCAGTGATATACACAGCATGCCAGTTTTGGAGCTCCACTTTCAAGAGCCAATTAAGACGCATGTCATGGGTGATTTAATAAGTTTATTAGGCTTTTCTTTAAACAAACAAATAATTTATTCTTTATTTTTGCTGTCATTTTGATGGCCGGTCTATGCTTTTTGTTCTCAATGGTCACATTATTTTCATAATTATGGCCTTCAATGTTTAGTTGTAATATCCCTTATAATCCACCGTGATTACTCATAAAAGAGAAATCAATATAGAACAAACAGTAGATGTGGGCAAATGTATGTGCATTGACTTGAACAGTCACCTGCGAAAGTTTAAAGTCAGGTTGCTCAATGGATTGAATAATCTCAGTTGGAAAGCAGCACTAAGTATGTTCATATGCCCCTCAATCATCCAGTATACGTAATTGTAACCAAATGTAGTATATGTAACCAACACACTCTCAGACTTTAGCGCAATAAGTTAATATGTTTTGTTATGCTGTAGGGTTGAGACTGTGAATGAAACCATTATTAAAATGAGCAAGCTAGAGACAACTATTCCACTGTTTATAATTTGTGGCAAGTGCAGCATGATATTGCAAAAGAACATAAATAATGCTCCTTTCAATGTTTCTATCTATGCCTTTCGTTCATCTCTTAGTCTCTCTGAAATTAAGCAGCAGGGCATCGCTCAAGCACTGCTGCTTACGTTTATAATGGAGTCATCAGTGGGTTTCAGACAGAGGCAACTCCTGTCCCTTACGCACGCTGTTCCTGTCATACCAAAGCCAAGGCTCACTGGCCCCTCATGGTATTGAAGCTTGCTCACCAATTACTTGGAGTGGATGGCACGTTTTCTGGATTTTGTCAGGTGCATCTGTCTTGCCCTAATCATGGTGTCAAAGGTCGGTCCTGCTCGCCCAATGCAGCTATCTTAATAAAATATTATTATAATTTGCATGTTTCTTCTCTTGGCCACAGAAGTGCATCATCCAAACCAAACTCAAACACTTTTCTTCATAGGTGCACTCTTGAAAACAAAGGCTTGCAGCCACATGCAGAAGAAAGTACAAAACAGATTATGCAAATTGATGCTCTGCAGTGTGCAGATTATGCAATGTGTACAGTAACTAAGGCTGCACCTCTAATGCATTAACTGTACTCAAGATTATGGAAGCTTTTTGCTAATTAAGCCGTGTTCTAAAATTGGATTGCATACCCTAGCTGCATATGTGACTAAAATGTGGTAGCTCAGTTGAAAAAGCTACAAGTGGCATTCCTGTGGGGTATGTTTGTTCATTTGAAAAGCAGATTTTACTCAGTTGGTCATATGACAAGAAATTTTGTTGTATTCTTAATACTTCATTCCTAAATTGCATATTACACTACACCCTAAAGGTCCACACAGCCCACATATACCATCATTAAATTAATAAAATGTGAATACTATGTGCACATTTGTAATGTTCCTCTTCAGGCGAATATGTGCGATACTGTACCTATATGCCTCCGTCATCATTCGTCTACTCACTAATAGGAAGTTCGTTTACATAGTTGTGTGCGAGAAAAATACTAAACAGCACTTCATCGGCATGTCGCCGGCGAGCATACCTCATGAGAGCCTCTCAACTGTACGTGCTAATTCGACCGAGTCATACCTACATACATACGGGGTGATTCGACAAACATGAACCTATCTTCAGGGCCAGTATGTCAATGAATTCCTTTCTCGGGGTTATCGTTATTGTTATTACCTACCGTCCATATAAACGACCTATCGGTGATAGTGTACGCGCAGCACGGCAAGGAAAGGCCCTAGCGAGTACGGCACCTCGATCCGGCCTGGCTGCTCTATCATAACATATAGCATACCCGTCGGAATAAAGTGATCGCAATCGCACCTATTGTGTAACACAAGAAGAAAAAAACAGCTAATGCCAACAGAGCTGCGATATGGAAGCGACCGACGTTTCACGTACCGTCAACACGCTAACTTAATTGTTGACAAAACCTGATTTTACGACCAGTGCTGGCCAGACAGAAAGCGCTGTCGGCCGCATATGCCAAACACGGTCCAAGGATGCGCGGGGCGGCCAAGCAATTGCCGACTCGGGCCCGGGCCGGGCTTCGACCTAGGAGCGTCTGGTCGGGGAACATTCATTGGCGACAGCGAGTCAGCGAGTCGTGGAAAGTTCTTGCGCGAGCGAAACGCAAGCGAAATTTCAAAAACTGGAGGCGTATCCTTAGCGCTTGGAGGCATCTTGACCGCATACACGCCCGGCGCAAAGACGCTGGCGCGGTTGCGGGCACAGAGACCGACGCGATGGCGGGCGCGCGCCGCTTCATCCCTGGCGTGACGTCACATATCACGTGATATAGCGATGGTGGCGCCGCCGCCGCGTCGCGCACGATGGCGCGAACCGAAGCGTGGAGGCCTCCGCCGGGCGACGTCCGACGGCGCGATATGAGGCCCCATCTGCAGCCGGTGTGACGTCATCACGTGATGTCACGTCATGTGATCTCACTTCAGGGTCAATGGTGGCCACCGCCGGGAGGCGACCGACGGCGCGATATGAGGCTCCATCTGCAGCCGGTGTGACGTCATCACGTGACGTCATGTCACGTGACCTACTTGAAGGTCACTTGAAGGTCAATGGTGGCCACCGCCGGGAGGCGACCGACGGCGCGATATGAGGCCCCATCTGCAGCCTGTGTGAAGTCATCCCGCGACGTCATGTCACGTGACCCTACTTCAGAGTCAATGGTGGCCACCGCCGGACGTCGCGCGAAGGCCCGAAACCTACGTTAATATGCTTCGCATAATATGTTACAATGTCCACGGTCTACAATCGGGCAGCGCGAAGCATTGCGCCGCGCAACAGCTACGCAGTTAATCTAAGAACCCTCGGGCTGATCACAGGTCACATATCGAACCGCGCGTCGTAAGAATGGGCTATTTTCCCATGCCATTCACATGCGGGGTGCCCTCACGCAGCGAGCGTACGCACCATCCAAAAGTCAATCTATTATTGCGCGGCCAGCATCGCGTACGGTGGACGTGAGGTGGCACACAACGACGGGAGCTTTGCCGATCATAACCTACGCTTATCCATGCCGGTCTGCTCGCTGTGGACGCGGATATAACACATAGCGTTACAGAAAAGTGTTCACAAACCATTAACAGCCCTGCTCGTGTATTTAATAACTTTTTCTACTCATCGTACCTTTGCGCTAGCTGTTACGAAAACTAAGATAAATCCTAACCAATTCGCCCACCTTGCTGTCTTCCTGACTTAATATGACTGGTGAAAGTTATTCTAATGGATGCACATATCCTATTCACATGTGCATTTATTGATTGTTTACTTCAGCATGAAAAAAAGAATGCTCCATCTGTATAATTTCACGTAATAACATTTTCCTTCCTTTCTTTCCCTCCTTTTACTGTTGCAGTGGGTTGAGTACAATATGTACAAATAAAATATGTTAATTTCGCACTACTCCATCACTTAGGAACAGCAAATCAGCAATCCGGATGACAGATATATTTGTTTTCTTATAAATTTTTTTTTAATTTGTAGTCAGTATGAGACAGCTCACACTTAGCTTGCTTGGTTTTTAACAAGCTCTTGGTCAACAACGACACATATGTTTGGGACTCGGAAAAAAACTGTGCAGTGCGTCTGTCTCAGCATGCTTTTGAATGACAAGCGAAACCTTCATCTTATGCAAGTGTGGAAAGTGACAGCTTATGCGACCACACACGCATAACACGTCTACAAACCTGTCATTCTTATGCACAAGCGGTTGAAGTGTGATGTCAAAATATATGTCACTTCCATCACTCATTGATTCATGCGTGACATCTCTTCTTGTATTAATCAAGACATGGCTAAACGATACCATTTCCTATAAAGTTTTTCTTTTCACATCTGCATACAACACTTTTTGTGCCGAATTAGTCGAAGCTCATAAAGCCAGTCAGTTAGAATGACTTAAGCTCATGCCCACCGGGAGATCAGTGCTGCAACGGCTGAGCTACAGTGAAACCTTTATAGGCCACCACGGACAGAAAAGAAAGAATTCCTCCAAACATCTGCAAATCCCTGTGCATAGCACCAATTACATGCAACATGCACCTCACGTGCCACAAGGAAAGAAGACAAGCCCGAGTGGATGCCCTACGGCAAAGACACAGGCAAGATCCGAATGCCAGATACACCGACACAGCCAAATACCTGCAAATAAATGCTTACGCCTTGAACGTCATATATTCTAAGGGCAGAGAGCTAGCGTCTGCCACAGTCCGTGCACAAAACTCTGAGACTGCAGAAGAGACGGCGATCGCCCTAGCAACTACCATGTGCATGGACGCAGCTGTAGTTTTTTCCGATTCTGAAGCAGCTGTCAGGAACTATGCTAAGGGTCTAGTGTCAGCAGAAGCACTAAAGATATTGAAGCACGACAGCGCTCCGATCCGCTACACATGCGTGACCTGGGTTCCTGGGCATGACGGGCTTGAGGGGAACGAATCAGCACACGCTGTGGCCCGAGGCCACACCTGCCGGGCCAACCCTTCCTACTCTCAAGATGCCGGTCTGCGTCAGCGGAGGCAGAGACCGTACCCATCACCTACTCAGCGATCCTTCAATATCACAGGCTGGAACGCAGGGTGCACCCACCACCTCACCCAAAGCTCACCGAAGAAGAAAGTGCCACACTCAGAAGACTACAGAGTAACAATTACACCCAGGGAATACTCATGCACAGACTGTACCAAATGCTACAAGGAAATACTCATGCACAGACTATGCCTAATGCTACACGGGTAACACTGCCCAATGTGCGGCTTACCAGACACCTTGGGGCACCTGATCCTCGGGTGTCCATGGCATCTAGATACAGACGCATCGCCTTCACCGAAAGAATATAACGCCAGACAAGAAAGCAACGACCTCATTGAAACGTGAGAGGCCATGCTCGTCTCCGAGGGCCTGGAACAGCAATGACACCTCGTCGCCAGGGCCAAGGAGGCAGCGAAGGCCAGAGGGTTCCTGGAATGAGGAGACCTCCCACCTAGAGTAGAACTGGGGCATAACCCGGGATACTGTGTCAAAAATAAATGTTCATTCCTCCTCCTCCTCATCTCGACCAGCGATCCTCTAATCTGTTCCGGCACTACACACCTGGACGGGCTGTCTGATCATGCAGTTATAGTAGGTCTGCTTAACTTCTCTTTAACAATAAAGAAAACACTACTAAACACATTAGGCGCTACAATATGGCCAACATTACTCGGCATAATCGTTAATTTGCCACCTTTGCAGACACAGTCGGGCTATTGAAGAGAACTAGGTTATGTTTAGAGCCACTTTGCAAATCTTATCAAAATGTTCGTCCTTTTTCTCAGCATTAGATGAAATAAAACATTCAATAAACGCCTGCAGCACCTCATAAATAAAATGAAGCGCTCTATAGAATGGCAAATAAAAAAAATCCAAGAAATATGGCAAAGATACATATTATGTGTCAAAGAATGCCTAATGCTACTAAAATCCACACGTCAACAGGTTTACAGCTATGATTTATTATGAATAACAGTGATTATGGCACGTAATAAACCCCTATTCACAGCCTGACATAATCCTGATTCTGGTGGTGATGTAGTTCCGGAGTTATAGTGTGTACAGTTACTGAATGATATGTTTTGTTGAGTGTCCAAATGCGAAGACATCACTGCATGCCCTGACTTCCCCATGCAATCTGACATGTCTGAAATTGTTATTAGTGGGTCGGGCATTTTTACCTTACTAAACAGATTAAAAACTTCATCTACAACAGGTCACAGCAAATTTAATAACAAGCTATTCAAGAATGTGGCCCAGCTAGTGTCACAACATACCCCCTGGGTTCATTCTTAAGACTGGTGAGGGGCTAAAGTCATCCCATTCTACAAATCCAGCGAGTGTTTCTCACCCCTTAACTACCAATGACTATCACTAACCAGTACAATTCGCAAACATATGGAACACATTATTATATCACAAGTCATCACTATCTCGAAGTTCCCAGTTTAACATTCAACTACCAGGTTTTCACTTACATTAGGAATTAACATGAAACCATCACATTTACTCCATCTTTGCAGCAGCTCATCACTCTCTTGGCATCATCAAATGAAACCTAAAGCATGCTTTTGTCAACGTTCATAAGCTTGCTTACACTGCACTAATCCACACAAAGCTCGAATATGCATCGCTAATATAGCACTCTGGTAGGTAAACATTGTTGACGAGATTGCATTTGTTCAAAACTGGGCTGCTCACCTACATATTTTCCAACTATTCATCTTACACTTCCGTGTCATCATTAAAAGCACGTACTGATTTACAAGCACTATCCCTTCGCAACAAATCAGTGCGTCTTTGCCTGCTTGACAAACTTTAAAATCATACTTCTCTTCACAATGACTTCTTTCAGTCACCACCTGTCGTCTTTTCATGCCGGGATCACCACCTCATATTCAAGCGTACACCATCTCACACGTTACAATATGCATGCTCCTTTATACCCTGCACCATCACTGAAGGGAACTGCTTTCCCTCTGATATTGCCACAGGATATGACAGTAAAATTTTACGACGTGCTACGCTTTGGTAATTAGTTGCCTTTTTTATTACATTCTTGTTTAGTTGTTTTTGTGAGTTACTAATAAATACCTGTATTAACACCGTAGTTTATGTGTGCATGCATATTTTCAACATTTGATTTTGCTGTGTGCATAACATTCGTTTTGCAATTCTTATGATTTCATACATTCTGTTTTTTAATACCTAAACAATGTTAGCATACTTTTGTTCTGTACTTTGTCCTATTATTTCTTGTAACTATTTCTTTGTAATCTCATTTATGTTTGTACACCCCCCTCCCCTGTTATGTGATGCGCGCAACTGAATGCCTTTAAGGGCACCGTTGAGCGCTGCAACACTGCTACTTTGATGTAGCAGTGTTGTGAGGCATATTGCCACACAAGTCAAACTACTGCACTCCTCTCCACTCTAGCCCCAAATTTAGGTGCATCATATGAAGAATTTTAAAACACATTGTAAGGCATTATAGTAACTAATATAGGAAGAAAGTTGGTACACAGGTTTCCAGGCATCACTTCATTGTTCTTTCAAAAGTCAGTCATCCATAGTGCATTTGAAATCGAATATTTTACGGAATCCAACATTGTCCTTTGCCATTGGTGAAATGTAAATGTTAAAATGGGGTGAGGAACGACTAGATGCGATGTGCCCATCTAGAGCTGCAAAATCTAAGTGGCCACCTGTTTCGCCTACTGCACAACATACCTCTGCTTGGCTGTGTTGCTGGTCAAAAAGATACATACAAAATAACAAAAGGTGCTGCTGTGTCAATATATTCACAAACGTCTTACATGATTATAGAGGTGCCATCCATTAGCGTCAGAACTTGGCCTGCACAACAAGCACAGTATCTTCAGCGGAAATTGTAGTGCTATATCTTGCATACAGAAATGCAGAAAAGTGTAAACAAGGTGCACTGTGCTAAAATTTGTCTTGTGAATTCCTACTGTGCCAACTGTGCAGATTGATGACATATAGTTTGATGTGGGAGCTAGCCCAATGCACATGTACACAAAGGAAAATGATTCACCTCTTAAATATGTGAAATGACGCCCAGGTAGGCACAATAAATTTTCAGCTCTGTATGCTTCAGTGTTATGCTAGAAGAAAACATTTTTTTACTGTGTTGCTGATTCACAATTACATACCAACTATGCATATAGGAGAAGAATCTGCAATCCTTTAGGCTGCGTGTTAAAATACCATGTATACAAACCCAGGGAAAACACGGGGAAGGCGGGGAATGGAAGTTCAAGACGATATGAGCAAACCGAGAGCAAGGTGAAAGCAGGAGCCAACGTTTCAACAAGTGGACTTGTCTTCTTCAAGGCGACATATGCTTTCCTCACCACAGTTACAGATATTAAGAATCAGTTTGGTTGATGCCCAGCCTGATACTCCGTTATTACGCTGATATATATGCATACAATTGTTTATCCTTTTTCTGTGGATAGCATTTCACCTACTAACAATTGAAAGATATCTGTCAACATGAGATCTTTGCGGAAGGTATGTATATATATATATATATATATATATATATATATATATATATATATATATATATATAGCACCAGCGATTATGTTACGACCTTTGACAAGTCATGTGACGCGCTTGACCCACCATGCTCGCCGCTGGGTTGTTGTGCTTTGATTGCCACATGTTTTTCTGAGCACAGGTTTGACCGATAAAGAGTTAATGCTGCGAAGTGTTGTTGCCAGTGTCTTATTCTACACTGTCACGACAACGCAACAATGCTCTGAAGTCTATTTATTGATTTGACAGCAAGAATTCCATAGACATTAACTGTGGCATGAAGCAAGGAGCTGCAGATATGGTAGCAGATTTGAATCATATTTATTATTATATATACATATTATTACTGTAATAATCATTAATATACATCGTTGTACTGTGTGGTAGTACAATATATAGTATACCGCTCAACACAGTCAGAGCTCAAAGTTAGCCGGGGCTCTAGAGAGTTCGGCCTCTCTTCCATTTTATAAGCAGGGGTTTGGCGCCGTCTTTGCAGATCAACTGTAGCACTGCGGCACCCAGTCGACAAGCACTGTAGGTGATTTTATTGCCAATAGTGCCTTGTGAGGGGAAATTCCAACTCTCAAATTTTTGGAATAATGACTTAAATAAATAATAAATCGGTTTACTACCTCTGTCCGAGCGGCGTGATCATGAATGCCTAAATTGTAACATTATTCAAATAATACACCACACTACTCATTAAAGAACAACACTGTGTCTCCTGATAAATTTAAACCTACTAGGAATAGCCACAAACTTAACCTTGCACCATTTCAACCGCATATTAACCTGTTTAAGTATAGCTTTCCTCATACAAGTGAAAAACGGAACTTATTCCCAGGTGAAACTAGGTCACTGCCTTTAGAGAAATTTTTGTATCAATTAACTTCATTCATGCTGTGTTTATTATACTGATTGTATCTTTGATTTTGAAGTTATCATGTTTCTTTTGGCATTCAAGTTGATTTGTGCAGAAAAATGTTTTGTTATATGTAATGTACAAACCCACTCCTGCGATAGCCCAATTGGGCTACAGTATGTGAAAAGAAAAATAAATAAATAAATAAGTGATTAATCAGTTGATAGGGCATGAGCAAAGACAGAGCAACAGCTATTGTCCTACTTCTGCATGCATTTCCCCAAGGCATTGCACATGACAGTCACCACCCTTAATTGCTCGACTAATTAAGATTCTTGGCACAGCTACCATACTGTTTCATGAGTCAGTTGAGTGTGAAGCTACCTGCTCGTGAATTATGGAAGGTTCACCTTGGTTTCTTAGTTTACCAATTAATTTTAATTCATTTATTTTTGCATTGTGAGTACAGACTTGTGCTATACCAAAGATGCATGTACTTTGTACACTTATGCAGCAAGCAGGTATGAAACCATGAAATATATTCTTGTAGAGCCGTGAGGTTCTAGGTCCTTTCGGCTCCCCTTATTACCACCAGTACCACCATAGCCGTTACCACCAGTGGTGCGGCTGGTATGTCGATACCGCCGGAGTGCTTTATTGAGCGATATATGTGCAAACGTGACACGCGCGGCTTGCCCGTTAATCCGTTTCACTTGCGCGTGCCGCCTAAACAGAAACACGCCGCTTTTCTTTCTTTCTTTTTCTGGTGGAAATGGGACACAACAGCGAATAAACAAAGTTTTGCACAACACGTTTACAAACGGACAAACACGAAATAACAATCAGTCTGACTCATCATTAACATGTATGATTGACCAACGATTTGGCGGCTGTCCATTGTATTTGTTAGGTTGTTAATTATGCTGTTTCTCACTTGTCAACCAAGCGAGACTGTACTAGTAATCATGCAAGCCGTTCGTTTTTTTGCATTTCGTGACCTGCTCGTCCGGCTCCTTTTGCCGACGAGAAGCAGCCTATTTCTCGCTTTATCTCCAGCAGCAATACCCTACAAAACGAAATATTGTCCCACCATTTAAACCCCATTCAACCAGGTTCAATGTCCTCAACATTGAGCCACAATGTGTAAGAAATATCGTTTAAAGGCCGCAGGCAAGCTGACAATGGACATAAATCGGAGGGGAAGAGGGGCCAAAGAAACTAAACTAAAACATTGTTTGCCATGAGTATTTTCTAAACAGCATGTGCCTTATATCATAAATAAATAAATATAAAAAATCTACACGGACATATGTTAGAACTTTGTTTCGTTTTGTCCATATTCAAACTCTTCTAGGTGGCGCCCCAACAGCTCATCGAAATGCACGTAGCGCGAATTCGAATCCCCAGCGAGATTTGAGCACGGGAAGCTGCTATGTGCCGGTATGCCGGGGTAGGCTTCACAACTCAAAATTTTCTATTTGTTCTTACGAGGCAGCAGTATTTGACAGAAAATAATAATACTTTGATGCTCTTCTCACGCCTACAAGCGAGGGCGGCGTGATGAACAACACAGAGTAATGCACAACGGTGAACGCCAACGAACTGCGTGCCGCCACCAACCTGGACGAAGCATTTTGGTAAGCTCGTATTTTATTTCTTGTTTGCAAACTTTGTCGCAGGCAAAAATTTTTTTTCTTTATTTCTAAAAGGATCGCATTCGACTTCGCTATCGTGAGTCTCACGCCATGAACAACGGCTTCTGCGATATCCGGAATGTATTGATGTGTTCAGTGCGCATGCATGATGTAAGACGACAGAATAAGCAGAACTGTGTAACCTCTATTTCATACAGGGGGGAAAAGACGCGAAGATAATATGTCAGTTAAATAAAAAGGTCAGGTCTCATTTGTAGGCGTCCTTTTGTTTTAGTTACTCTATATTTTGTTAATGTATCGTCATATGGTTTACCAGCCCATGGCCGGACATGGTGCTCTCGCTCTCGCGTGCGAATGCTCCGGTTTGCTGAGGTGGCACTGTGAACAGCGCCAGACAGGGCGCGATTCCCCCGGTTCTTGAGCCCCTGGCCAAAAACTTATTTCTGGTATAGAAAAAATTTTCACAGCTGTGCACTGGTTGCTTAGGGGTTATGGTGTTGGGCTGCAAAGCACAAGGTCGTAGGATCGATTCCCGGCCACGGCGGCCGCATTTTGATGGGTTCGGAATGCGGAAACACCCGTGTACTTTCATTTAGGTGCAGGTTAAAGAACCCCAGGAGGTCAAAATTATTTCGGAGTCCCCACACTATGGCGTGCCTCATAATCAGATTGTAGTTTTGGCAAGCAAAACTCCATGATCAATTTTTTTACCTCAGCACTATGTGTTTTGAAATGTTCTCCCTTGTTTAAGCGTGTTGGTACAAACCTTTACCGTAACTTTAGCTTTAAGATTTGACCATATTCTCTCGGTGCGTAATGCATTTATAAACAACAACCGCGGATAGAAGCTGCGACTGAGATCGTAGAGCCTTTCCTCTAAGTTGTAGTGATTAGATGTCATTGGAAATGTGTAAGGTTGGAAATGCTTGTTTTCATCCTTCACATTCTAGAATACGAATTTATACTAGAGTAATTGAAACTTGCAAAATGCAGTGTGAAACTTAAACTAA
The DNA here is from genome assembly GCF_023375885.2 of Dermacentor andersoni. Taxonomy (NCBI): domain Eukaryota; kingdom Metazoa; phylum Arthropoda; class Arachnida; order Ixodida; family Ixodidae; genus Dermacentor; species Dermacentor andersoni. The sequence continues at coordinate 12,953,847 of NW_027314752.1, forward strand.
ACTTTATTTACTCAACGAAAATAAACAATATTTTCAATGTCCCTTTATAATAGCATCATTGTGCACTGTGGCGGTGAACTGGCTCGAAGGCAGAAACTGACTGAACGGATTCTTGTCTTGCTTTAGCATAACTCAGTTTGAGTATGGAAGGAAAAGTACAGGTGACAGGATGAGCACTAACTTCTAACTGGTCTTATTCCACGACTCTACTGCACATTATATACGCTGCTCATAGCACACATGAGAAAAACAACTGAAACAACAAAGCTTACAAGAAGCAGACGGCTGCAGTTAACTGAAAACGTGCTGACCAACTTAGAAAGTGAAGTTCCTTGCCTGATAAAGATAAGGAGGGTGTACTCACGCACACCCTAACGTATTTGGCAATGGCATTAGCCTGATCAGTAATCTCGCGCATCAGTTGAGTGTTACTGCATCCTATGATGACACATTCTTTAAAAAAACTACTTTGCATCCACAAGTCTTGCAATGCATGGCAAGGGACCTACTTTGTAAACTTTTATGAAGGTTGTAACTATGCTCGCCCAAGCAATCATTGATACTGCATCAGAATGGCAAGTTGTGCCAGTTGGTTGGGTTTCATACTAAGGTTTGTTACAGCGCAACGTAAGACAAGGACAACAGAAGGTACGAAACAGCGCCATGTCGTCATTTTGTACCTTCTGTTGTCCTTGTCTTAGGTTGCGCTGTAACGAACCTTATTATGAATCACTGATACCCCTTCCCGTCTGTCTAATGTAGACGCCCTTGCACAACAAGGGAAACTTGTATACCACAGTTCAAGTGCATCAACATGAACTTTCATGTCTTTTTTCCAACCAGTGTGTCAAAACAGATGTAAAATACTGGCAAACATGCAATTACCAGTACGTCAGTTCACATTTATTCTGTGATATTCTATCAAGGCAGAAAGCTGGGCTAGTTGGTGTGTCATCATTATTCAAAAGACTAGCGCAAATTAGCAGGGACAAAGACAGAAAGGACGACAGGACGAGCGCCATCTGCCATCTCAACAGCAGGTTGCTAAGAATTAAAAATTACCAGAGGGTACTACTCGAATGGTGTTCACTGTATCTTGATGAGTGTTGTTCATGGCAGTCGCTGCAAATTTTTCTCATTCATTGTGCACGAATATGATTCATTAGCTAAATTTTTAAATTTACCCAATCGTGAGATATCAGTGAAAAAGTTTTGTATGATGTTACAAATGGCCGGTAACAGCATTTAAAACAGTCTAGGATTTATGAAGACACGAGAATGAAAGCCGGTGAAATAAATAAAAGGTGAAAATAAACTACCCTGACCATGACAATGCTTCTGCGCACCAACTATAGCGTCAATCTTTACAAAAACTTTGTCAAATAGGGGCACTGGGAAAGAGCAGCTGCAGTTTTTTTTTCGACATGTCAGCAGCTTTTGGCGTGACAAGTACAGTCCCTACCAAACGCGAAGTAGCGCGATCTTGGTAAGAGTTCTCTTTGCGAACCTTTACAAGACTGTGCCCCAGGTTTGCACATTAATAATATATGCAGTGCACTGGTCACACTGTTTCCGTCTGAGACCACTTATATTACTGATGCGGGGCGCATTGTCACGTGAACTTCTAAAGAAAAATTTGCTTGTTTGGTATTCCTTTCTTTTTTTTTTGGAAAAAAAAGACCACGCATGACCTAGGTCGTTGCAACGCTGTTATTGGTCATTTCTCGGCGTATTCCACAACCTTTGCATTGGCACCGTATACGATAAGTAAGGAAATAAACATTCCTTACAAGTACATATTAATTGCTTGTTCACAGTGGAAAAAAAAACTTGAGTAGCACAAACATAAACCTATCAACATAGAGTGGGTGATGTTCACGGAAAGCACTCATTAATTTTTTTCTTGGCCACAGTTAGTTGTCACATCCAGTGTGTAATTTAATGGTGGTTTCCAAGAAACCTGCACAGGTCTCCTTCGTAGTTTCATGCTAAATTAGGGTGCGTGAAAATTCTTCCAGTCGTGAATTTTACTTGCCTTGCAGGCTTCCGCAGAACGGATCTGCCATAATCAAATAGTGGTCTGTAAAGTAAAATAAGGAACACCTTTTCTTCATATACCTGTATTTCACTCATTGACCTTTACCAAGCTACTCATGTAAACCTGTATTTACTGCTCCAAAACGGGCAATTCATGCTCCAGTGTGTCAAATTTGCCACTCCCAGAGCTGCTCCAAAACGTCTTTGACTGCTTCCATCCCTGTATGAGCGGCCCATATGATGTTTAATGAAATTATCACTGGCATCCCAGAAACTTCAACATTTAACATCCGTCTGCCAAAGTGCCTACATCTCAACATTTTGGTTAGAACTGATCACTTTATTTGCTGCAGGACTGAAGCTGTCTTGATATCTACAATACATTGGACACTACATGCAGGATTATGAATGGATACCTGAACACTGCTTGAAGGAACAAGCTCTCCAGCATCACTTATGCGCCTTTCCATGGGTTGGCAAGAAGAACCGCGGCACGCAACTCTACAGGCACCTGTGCTCTTCACTACCTTGGGAGGAGAGATGCATTGGTAGGCTCTACATATATTTGACTGTGGGTTCCAGCTGCATCTCTTGCATTGTCATTCGATGTGCAGGTAGAGGAGTTACCTATTGGACGCACATGTTTAACGATACAAAAGGAAGGTGCTTCTTTGAACACCGATGACCCTGTCCTCCACTTATTTATTTTAATTTTCTTGTTACCTTATTTTTGCTGATTATATAAAAGTCGGTATAAAGGTTGGTGTAATTAGCTGTGGTTGAAATTTAAATGTAGAAAATATTGAAAAAAAGACATGAAAGCAGACGAAAAGACCTTGCCTCTGGTGGTGACTGAACCCACAACCTTTACAGTACACACGCGATGCACTACCAATCGTGCTAACTTGGGTATTTATGGTATTTATGCCGTGGGATTGTTAGCCCGCGCCATTTAGAGCCATGGTGGGCAGATGTGGAACATCTTTTTTTGCACGATGGTGTCGCGTAACACCTAAACTGAAGAGAGCAGGCATGTGGCTAATAAACACATGCATGCTACCCAAAGGCATCAAGGCTATGAGGTTTCAAAGCCTCACATGAATGAATGAGAACGAAAACGGGCTTCATTTATTAAAAATCACGACCAATAAAGCCACCAGGCAATGAAGCCAACAAAAGCATAGGGGTAACTAGATGTGGTTGAAACTGAAATGTTGAATTGGCTCCGCGGCCATCTATCAAATATCACCGCAATGCATTATCATAACTCAGTGGGCTGCACATTTAAAAATTATAATTCAGAAGACTGCCGGAATTTCAACAAATGAGCAGTAAGCAAGAATGAGAGTGTATGCCCTTCTAATATTCTTCGTATTTATGGCACTTATTCGTAACTTTTCCGCTGTGTTATATCAGTGTTTTAATTCGGACCAAAACCGTGCTATAATGTAGCAAGGAGGTTACAGTCTAGTGGCGTAAATGTGCATGTTAATAAGAGGGCAAATCGCCTTAACGTTAAGTGAGAGTTGTTTAAACTTGGGCAGCCTCCCGAAATATACTTTTTTTTTGAAGTTGCTGTCCATTGAGTTACACTGGTGCACTGTGTCATGCGAGCTACCGCAACGAGATGGCGCTATGTACATGGTCATGTAAGATGCGGAACATGCCTCTGGGAGAGCGGACCAGACCGTGTAAGCCGCGCTGGCATGTAGCCGTGCATGTTTTGCATACCCAACCCAGTAAACAGTTCCCAGTTAACATTTACGTTTTGTCAATCGCGTATGCTCGTCAGCCGACCATGACATGGAGGCAGTGGTGGGATACTCGACAACGCTGTGAGAAATGCACCACGCAAGTAGAAGTCTACACCTGCAGCACACTGCGGTAAATACGAAACTTTGCTACCCATGGCTTCACCTACAGTGTCCACAGCCCAGCACGCAGCTCCGCTAAACTCGTTCGTCGTCAAACTGCCGGAAAAACTTGATTTTCGGCGACCCGAGGAGTAGAAATGGTGGTTCACGAGAAGGGAGTGCTATAGAGCTATCTCCAGACTAAAGAAGCAAGACGACGAGATGCAGGTGAACACACTCATTTATGCCATGGGTCGTGAAGCCAGAGACGTCCGAGCCTTGCTCAGGCTCTGTGATGCTGAGGAACTCGACTACAACACAGTAATGCAATGGTTCATAAAAAATGTCCTGCCAAGGATGAACGTGATATACGAGTGTGCAAAGTTCAACAGAAGCAGGACACGCTTGAGACAGCCGATATGTTCACCGAACTCTTCAGACTAGCTGAAGCCTCTGAGTGCCGCACCCTGAAAGAGGAACTGATCTGTGATAGACTCGTGGTCGGTCCCACAGACACGCAGGTAAGTCAGAAGCTGCAACTTAACCTGAGCTTACTCTGGAAGCCGCTGTCAACGCTGCTCGCAACATGGCAAAAATCAAACAGCAGCAAAAGGACCTATGGCCACAGCTACAATCACTTGAAGCCGTAGACACCATGCAAAGCTTCTCGAAGAGCAAAGGAAAGTCAAATAATTCTCGTAAAAACCCGCGTGACCAAACTGCGCTGACATGCAAGTGGTATGGTTCAAGAAGACACTTATGGTTCACCATCACACACTATGTGCACAGCGAATGGTAAAACATGCAGTGCCTGCAGTAAAAAGGAACACTGCTGCCATATGCTTTTCCGCTTCCAAAAAGCAAAACAAAAAGCACATACCAAGCTGTTTTTGAAGAGGTTTACTTGGGCAATTAACTGACCAACTGGATCCTGGGCCATGAAAAATCATTGTGATGGTCAATGGCTTCAAGGTAGACACTGGCGCAGATGTAACTGCCATGCCAACAAGCCTCTACGACGAACAAGTCATGGGAAACCTGAAGCAAGCAAAAGAACAGCTGCTCGGGCCCGGCAGGACCAAAAAAGCAATGGTTAGACTGCTACCCTGTGCTGAAACGGCTGGTTGCGTCAAGAACAAATTTATGTAATAGACAAGCTGCATGACGCATTTTTGACGTCCCGCAATCAAATCATTCAATGTCCTGCCAAGTCTCCTAGAAGTAGCGGAGTCAACAGGCAAGGTCAGCGACCCAGCCAACATATTATGCCACTACGTCTACCTGGCTACAGACCTGGGCCTGCCTTCTCAATACCGATTACAAAATATCAACACTCCCTGATGCCAAGCGGTGTGCTACTATGTACTCGGGGCGAGTACCTCTGCCCATGTTGCCGAGTGTCCAATGTGAGTTTGAGAGAACGGAGAGCCTGGGTGTCATCATAAATGTCGAAGAGACCAGAGAGTGGCATGCACCTATGGTAGTTGCGAAAAATAAAGGAGGCGAGCTTCAAATCTGTAGTGACTTTGGAGGGTTGAATAGAACATTCGGTGAGAATGAGTCTTAGTGCCCACCATCGATGATTGCCTGGCCAAACTCACCGGAGCTGCCTGGTTTAGCAAACTTGATGCTATAGCCGGATATTAGTGACTGGTTACCCGAGTTCCAGTAGTACAACACTTTCCTGACGCCAATTAGCCATTTAAGTTACTCCGATCGCCCTTCAGAATTTCCACAGCAACTGAGTTTATCCACAGGGAAATGCTAAGACTGCTAGAAGGCCTGGACGGCCAAGCATGTCTGCAAGACGACATAATAGCGTTCGGCAACACGAAGGCAAAACTTTATGCACGACTGCACAAAGTACTTCAGCACCTGCCAGAAGCTGGCATCACCCTAAGTGCAGGAAAATGTGTACTACACCAGCAGTCGAAAATCGGGCCCCTTGGTTAACCCCCTTCTCGTTCATTACATAACGAGGGTCTCGATTCTGGCAACATTGGTGGCTTCAGGTACTGCGTGTGGGTTTATTGACCAGTTGCCTTCCCCCAATAAGATCACATACTCGTAATGCCTGCGACAGAAAGGATGCTCTACATCCATCGCCAAGGTTTCTGAGTGGTGGTACTGGCTAACAATCCCAGGGTTAGTTCTAGTAGTAACATAAATACCCCAGAAAATAGATGGGAAGACGGTGCTGTGGTAGCTCGATTGGTAGAGCATCACCAACGTAATGCGTAGATGTGGAATTGTTCCCCACCTGCGGGAATTTGTTTCTTCATCCACTTTCAGTTGCATTAAGTTATAATTTCTTTATTTCAATTAGTAAGTACAAGTAATTTTTCCTGTGTTGCCCTTGGTGCCTTTGTTTGTTGGTGTCTTATGATATGATATGATTAATAAAAATCGGGCCCCTCGGTTAACCTGCTTTCTTCTCGTTCATTACATAACAAGGGTCTCGATTCTGGCAACATTGATGCCTTCAGTTGGCATGTGGGCTTTATTGACCAGTTGCCTTCCCCCTAAAAGATCACGTACTTGTGACGCCTGCAGCAGAAAGGATGTTCCACATCCATCGCATGTGTGCCAAGTTTTCTAAGAAAGCAGGAACTATTCATATAATCTCTCAGGAAGTTCATAAAAAAGGGGGAGGGAGGAAAGATTGCAAAGAAGGGAACAGGGTCAAACAAATTGAGGTGTAGCAATCTGTGTAAACCGAAAGCAAAAAACATTGATACACACACTTGTGCGAAATAGAAAAAAAAGAATAATTACACAGTCACTCCCACTCTTTGATATTAAAAGAGCTTCTGATATCAGTTGTGAATTCATGTTTCTACTTCTGCCAAGAATATATTACAAGTTGTGGATGACAAGTGTATGTGTTACAATGCTCACCTACATTGGTCTTACTTTGTTGTTATATACTGCAAATGTTCTCTTGCCCTTTCATCAGTGCAGCATCCAATATGGCTTGTGTAGAGCTTACCAGAAGTAAGAGGTTATTTGGTAAACCATTCCAATAACACAATTCATGAACGGTGTTGCATGCCTTTTGTTAAAAGCAGCTGTATTTTAACACTCAAGCGTGGGAAAAAAGCTTATATAGCTTCTTCGGAACCAGCAGCACAAATGGGGCCCCATATTTGTCATTAACCTTCTTCAGTGAGAGCAACTGCTGTGCTCATGAGGCAGTGCCTCTGGCTGCTTCAAACTGCGCACTGTTGCCTTTGCTGCTTTCAACTCCTGAAGTTTTTGCAGTAGGGATTCTGAGATCCTAATGATGAGAGTGAGGGAGGCCAGCTGTTATGAACCTGCCAACATGAACACAAAATCTATTGCGCATTGTGTTAATACAGATTTTTAGAGCCTATTCAAGGCACATCGGGGCAATAGTGGCCTTAACATTGATGTAAGCTGGTTCATACAGTAGCTAACCTTTCTTTGCTCTTAGCTGGTAACTTCGGGAAACATGCTTTAGGGTGAGCATCAGATGTTTACTTAAGATATGCAGCATATTGTCAATGGGTTAATGAAGTTGAGTCTGACGAAGTCTTATCCGGTTACAAAGAGTCAAGGGGAAAAACAGAACTGACACCGACCAAGGTGAAAAATTATTTTTAAAAAAAAGTGGGAGCCTTGCTTACAACGCTTTCGCCATGCGTGTCTCATGTGTAGAGGTTATTACTTTTCCGTGCCCATTAAAAACATTTCAGATGTTATCTACTGTATTCTCATGTGTCATATTAGAGTTAGGTTGAAGCAGAAAAAAGATATCGATGTATCTAAAAACACGTAGATCCACGTCGTTGTCAAATATCTAGTGATGTAATGTCACAAAGCAAAGGAGCCATTGTGATTATCACATCTGAATGCCCCTACTGCAAAAGCTTAAATTTCAAATGCAATGAAATTTCACTTTGGCTTTATTTGTAATAAATTTGTAGTAAATACTACTGTAGTGATCTTGGCAAAGCTGCAGGGCTGGTATCTAATTTTCTTTTTGATATTCTTTTAATACTGTATTAGCAGACGACGCATGAACCCGGTGGTTAGTGGCCATGACGAGATCCTACTTCGCCTCCAGGTTTTTATCGCACTGCAGGCAGCTGCAGGTGGTCCCTTATCTCGTAGGCCACACTAAGGTGCCCTGCAATCTGAGTCATGCCTCACTACCAGTTACTGGTAATTGTGGTATTTATTTCAGTCTCAGTATCAAGATTGCTAGAATGCTGCTTTGTATTTCAACTGTTTGAATCATTTTTTTATGCAGCCCTAACTTGTGTGGTAGTTGGGCTTTAAGGGCTGTAAAACAGCAAAAGCCAGCAGTGCACACACTTTAAACAGCTGAAGCAGCTGGAAGTACTGCCTCATGAGCACCAAGTGATGCACTCACTGCAGAAGGTTGGTGACAAGCATGGGCTCTGAGTTGGGCTGTTTGATGTTGCGCTGCCAAGCCTGATGGTGGATGATCAAATTGTAGCTGTGGCAGCTGCATTTTGATAGGTGTGAAATGCAAAAAACGCATGTGTGTTTTGCATGCTCAAAAGAGTAACCAAAGGGGTCAAAATTATTCCAGAATCCCTCGTACTTCATGCCTCATGATCATATTGTGGTTTTGGCACATAAAACTACAGAATTCGGTTCAATATATTAGTTGGTGCCCTTTGATATTCCTGTTCTCTAATTTCCTTGCTTATAAAAGCTTTGTTCTTGTTAGAAATGATGAATTTGTTATTACAAAAGGCTAACCTTTAATCTAACTTAACTCATTAATTTCCTTTAGTGTCCCTTTTCCATGCATTAAAAGCATGGAACACTAATACATTTGCATTAATTTTTATTTGACTCGTGCTCAACAGCTAGATGCCATAGAAGATGAACTACTACCGTGGGCTTCAAGTTGTTAGGTTGCCGTATAAAAGCTTGCCTTTTCTTTTAGAGATAAAAATACCACCTGAGCCTAGTTTTCTGTCTTTATATAGACTATTGAGATAGGCAAACACCACTTGCATGATAGATCAGTGATTAGTTATGTGTTCAGTTCTTGTCCCCACCCCAAAAAAAGAAAGTTCCCCACTTGTGGCAAGTTGTTTTTCCATCCACTTTCATTTCGATTAATTTATCATTTCGTTATTTCATTTATTAGGCTCAAGTAATTTCCCCTATGTTGTCCTTGGTGTTTGTTGGCTTCTTATGATATTACTAATAAAAATTGGGCCCCTCGGTTAACCTTCTTTCTTCTCATTTATTACATAACGAGGGTCTCGAATCAGGCAACATTGATGCCTTCAGGTAGCATGTGTGGGTTTATTGACCGGTTGCCTTCACCCAAAAAAGATCACGTTCTTGTGACGCCTGCGGCACAAAGGATGTTCCACGTTCGCCGCCAAGGTCTGTGAGTGGTAACGCTGGCTAACACTGCCAGGGTTCTACAAGGAAACATAAATACCCAAAAAAGTGGGTCAGTAAACGGCGCCACCGTAGCTCCATTGGTAGAGCATCGCACGCGAAATGCGAAGGTTGTGGGATCGTTCCCCACCTGCAGCACGTTGTTTTTTCATCAACTTTCATTTCCATTACCTTTTCGTTTCATTATTTCATTTATTAGCTGAAGTAATTTCCCCTATGTTGTCCTTGGTGTCAGTGTTTGTTGGCTCCTTATGATATGACTAATAAAAATCGGGGCCCTCGGTTAACCACCTTTATTCCTGCAAAAGAATGTTTCATGGAGGATAACAAAAGCATGCTTGACTTTCCTAAAAAAAATATGCTTCATGTAGACTGTTTCTGCGTCCTTGTCTGTTTGTAACCTAAAAACATGAAAAACATCTTGTAAAAGGCAGCAAAGATTTTAAACAAACTGCTGATATAGCAGTAATGATAACTCTTCACAAAGAATAGCTAATAAAAATATTTTGGAACTTTAACTGGTTTTCTGAAAATAAAATTGGCATGGAAAAGGTTAATATTGTATGGGGCACTAAGAGCAGTAGCGAAACATATTAGTCACCTAAAGCAATGTTTGTAATGAATCGAGGATAAGTGCTATATAAAAATACATGTTTTTGATGAGAGATGGTGATTATCTTCCGACACATGTCGATCTTTATTTGCTAATGTGGAAAACCACAATCACTTCCCTCTCAGCTCTGTCAGGGCTCTTTGCAACTAACCTCATGTGCCGGAAGATAGGGAAACACCGACGGCTCATATGTAACGCCATGTGGCTACTGTAGTTATTCTTTGTGCAAGTTCTGGGTTCACCCACTCCCTCATTGAAACATTGATAATGATTACGGTTACTAATACTCGTTTCCATCCAGGAGCAAAATCAGCTTGTAGTTGGTGGTACTCCTGTTGACAGGTCTTTATCCTTGTTTCTTCATGCTATCATACTTCTAAGAACAAATAATCTTGCATACTATTGCTGAAAGCTGGGAGAGTTGGTTACTGGCATTAGGAAACATAGTTACTACACTATAAGATGAAACACATGAGCCTTTTATTCGCGTTAACTGCGCGGAAGCCTCAGTTCTGACCATTTTTCCTAAACATATTTCCTGAAGGCAGTAAAAACAATGTCCCACGAGTATTTCCTAGCCCACTGCGTGCAAGAACTCGCACTAAGCCGACGTATACCAACAACGATGCGTCACCGCGAGGAGCCCCTGCATCTCTTCGTACTAATTATACAATATCTTAAAGGGCAGAAAGAGCAGCGACGTAGGCTTGAAATGCTGGGACGAGTGTGTGTGCATCGTTTTATTCACGTTAAGTGAGCGGAAGCCTGCGTTCTGACCAGTCTTCATGAAAATATTTCCTGAAGGCAGTAAAAACAATTTCCCACGAGTTTTTCCTAGACCACTGAGTGCAAGAACTCGCACTAAGCCAACGTATAGCAACAGCAAAGCGTCACCGCGAGGAGCCCTTGCATCTCTTAGCATTATTTATACAATATTTTAAAGGGCAGCGGGAGAAGCGACGTTGGCTTGAAATGATGGGACGAGTGTGTGTGCAACCTTTTATTCACGCTAACTGAACGGAAGCCTCGGTTCTGACCATTTGTCATAAAAAAATTTCTTGAAGGCAGTAAAAACAATTTCCCGAGAGTTTTTCCTAGCCGACTGCGTGCAAGAACTCGCCCTAAGCCAACGTATAGCAACAACGAGGCGTCACCTCGAGGATCCCCTGCATCTCTTAGTATTATTTATACAATATTTTAAAGGACAGAAGGAGCAGCGACGTTGGCTTGAAATGCTGGACGAGTGTGTGTGCAACCTTTTATTCACGTTAACTGAACGGCAGCCTCGGTTCTGACTATTCTTCGTAAAAATATTTCCTGAAGGCAGTAAAAACAATGTCCCACGAGTTTTTCCTAGACCACTGAGTGCAAGAACTCGCACTAAGCCAACGTATAGCTACAACGAGGTGTCACCGCGAGGAGCCCCTGCATCTCTTAGCGCTATTTATACAATATATAAAAGGGCAGCAGGAGCAGTGATGTTTGCTTGAAATGCTGGGACGATGTGTGTGCAGCCTTTTATTCACGCTAACTGAACGGAAGCCTCGGTTCTGACCATTTGTCATAAAAAAAATTCTTGAGGGCAGTAAAAACAATTTCCCACGAGTTTTTCCTAGCCGACTGCGTGCAAAAACTCGCACTAAGCCAACGTATAGCAACAACGAGGCGTCACCGCGAGGATCCCCTGCATCTCTTAGTACTATATATACAATATATAAAAGGGCAGCAGGAGCAGCGACGTTGGCCTGAAATGCCGGGGCGTGTGTATGTACAACCTTTTATTCCCGTTAACTGAACCGAAGAGTCGGTTCTGACTATTCTTCATAAAAATATTTCCTGAAGCAGTAAAAACAATGTCCCAAGAGTTTTTCCTAGCCCACTGCGTGCAAGAACTCGCACTGAGCCAACGCATAGCAACAACGAGGCGTCACTGTGTTGAGCCCCTGCATCTCTTAGCACTATTTATACAACATATAAAACGGCAGAAGGAGGAGCGACGTTGGCTTGAAATGTTGGGGCGTGTGTATGTGCAACCTTTTATTCGCGTTAACTGCGCGGAAGCCTCAGTTCTGACCATTCTTCATAAAAATATTTCCTGAAGCAGTAAAAACAATGTCCCAAGAGTTTTTCCTAGCCCACTGCGTGCAAGAACTCGCACTGAGCCAACGTATAGCAACAACGAAGCGTCACTGTGTTGAGCCCCTGCATCTCTTAGCACTATTTATACAACATATAAAACGGCAGAAGGAGGAGCGACGTTGGCTTGAAATGTTGGGGCGTGTGTATGTGCAACCTTTTATTCGCGTTAACTGCGCGGAAGCCTCAGTTCTGACCATTCTTCATAAAAATATTTCCTGAAGGCAGTAAAAACAATATCCCGCGAGTTTTTCCTAGCCCACTGCGTGCAAGAACTCGCACTGAGCCAACGTATAGCAACAACGAGGCGTCACTGTGTTGAGCCCCTGCATCTCTTAGCACTATTTATACAACATATAAAACGGCAGAAGGAGGAGCGACGTTGGCTTGAAATGTTGGGGCGTGTGTATGTGCAACCTTTTATTCGCGTTAACTGCGCGGAAGCCTCAGTTCTGACCATTTTTCAGAAACATATTTCCTGAAGGCAGTACAAACAATATCCCAGGAGTTTTTCCTAGCCCACTGCGTGCAAGAACTCGCACTGAGCCAACGTATAGCAACAACGAGGCATCACCGTGTTGAGCCCTGCATCTCTTCAGACTATTTATACAACATATAAAACGGCAGAAGGAGGAGCGACGTTGGCTTGAAATGTTGGGGCGTGTGTATGTGCAACCTTTTATTCGCGTTAACTGTACGGAAGCCTCGGTTCTGACCATCCTTCAATAAAATATTTCCTGAATGCAGTAAAAACAATATCCCACGAGTTTTTCCTAGCCCACTGCGTGCAAGAGCTCGCACTCAGCCAACGTATAGCAACAACGAGGCGTCACCGCGTTGAGCCCCTGCATCTCTTAGTCCTATTTATACAATATATGAAAGGCAGAAGGAGCAGCGACATTGGCTTAAAATGCCGGGAGGAGCATGTGTGCAACCTTTTATTCGCGTAACTGCACGGAAGCCTCGGTTCTAATCATCCTTCAATAAAATATTTCCTGAAGGCAGTAAAAACAATATACCACGAGTTTTTGCTACACCACTGCGTGCAAGAACTCGCACTAAGCCGACCTATAGCAACAACGAGGCGTCACCGCGAGGAGCCCCTGCATCTCTTTGTACTAATTATACAATACATAAAAGGGCAGAAGGAGCAGCGACGTTGGCTTGAAATGCTAGGACGAGTGTGTGTGCAACCTTTTATTCGCGTTAATTGCACGGAAGCCTCAGTTCTGACCATTCCTCAAATAAATATTTCCTGAACGCAGTAAATACAGTATCCCACGAGTTTTTCCTAGCCCACAGCGTGCGAGAACTCGCACTAAGCCAACGTATAGGAACACCGAAGTGTCACCGCGAGGAGCCCCTGCATCTCTTAGTGCTATTTATTCAATATATGAAAGTGCAGGAGGAGCGACGTTCGCTTCAAAGTCTGCGACTAGTGTGTGTGCAACCTTTTATTGGCGTTAACTGAACGGAAGCCTCAGTTCTGACCATTCTTCATGAAACTATTTCCTGAAGGCAGTAAAATCAGTATCCCACGAGTTTTTCCTAGCCCACTGCATGGAAGAACTCGCACTAAGCCAACGTATAGCAACAACGAGGCGTCACTGCGAGGAGCCCCTGCATCTCTTAAGGCTCAACCAGACGTACGCGTTCCAATGCGCCCGCACACGCCGCACCACGCCTAGGCGCGTACGGCGTCAGGCGCGGAGGCTGTTTCGCGTGTAGGTGCGCGGCGGCGTGGAGACCTTCAACCATAGAATAAAGAACAAACTTAGAGAAGGGAAACTGTACCTTCCGCCGTGGTTCGAAAATAAGCAGCGGCAGCGCATGCTACTTACTTTGGCGGACGCCAGATGACGTTGCTCAATCCGGAAGCGGAAGTGCAAATTTATTTTTAGAGCGAAATTCAATATGGCCGTTTTTTGCCGGTCGCGTAGGCTGGTACGCGCCGTGCTTGCCCTGCAGGCTATGCGGCATGCCTCAATGCCTTCGCTGCCGCGTAGCTGGTGCGTTCTAATTGCCAAGAGCCTCTGCTGACGCCCATACAAACAAGCCACAAGTGAGTGAACAGAACGCGCGACTTTATTGGCAGAACACAAGTAGTGTACATTCTCGTGCAGTAGCAGAAATAAAATTTGCATGTCGAGATACGCTGGAATCATTGACGCGACCTCGTAAACGGCTCACCATCGTCGTCGCACGTGGTGGTCAGGTTAACGAGCAAGAACCAGCAGCGGAAACATATTGGACAGAGTGTGCCCCTCATTTGCAGCGACAGTCGCCGTTAAAAATGCCCAAATTGCATTGCGAATCAATCGGGAGACGCAGGCATCTGCTGCCGCAGCCTACACAGCGACATGGGCTACCCCAGATTTTAGCCGTTCACTCCTTTCCAACTTGCACGTTTCTTTTTATTCGGGGGCCGCTAATGTGTGGCTCACACTTGGTGTCTCACATTGTCTCGCTATGGACAAGTCGCTTTCTTGGGCATCGCCTCCATCAGCTACTTTTGCGGGCCTTTCCAACCATCTGGCTATCAACTTCATACGCATCGGACTATGTAAGCACGTATGCTGGTCTCCGTTCATGCCTAATCGCGGCCGAGAAAGGCCAGATGCACAATATGCCCATTGTTGCAGCAGGAAAGCGCGAACGGGGAGCACGAATCACGGTGCATGAAAATTGGGAGTCTATGTCGCTGTGCAGGCTGCAGGAGCGAATGCTTACTTCGAGAGACTGCTTCCCAGTGCAACCGACCAGGCCGCAATATTCTAAAAACATAACACTGCGACCATAACCAAGTGACATAACAGCAAAATTAAACAGCGATCAGTCACCACATGAGGTTCAGACAATACATTATACATTGGAGACGAACCATATGGCAACAGTGAGCATTCACATGCACGGGTCTCTTAGGGTACATTGAGCTGCCTACCTACAGGCGTAGTGCCGGACTTCGTCGCACGTGGTGGTCTACTAACGAGCAACAACCAGCAGCAGAAACAGATTCGACAGAGTGTCCCACCTGTTTGCGGCGACAGTCGCTGTTAAAGATGAGCAACTTGCAGTGCAAAGCAGTCGGGTGACGCAGGCATCTTCTGCCGCAGCCTACACAGCGACATGGACTACCCATCATTTTAGCATTGACTCCTTTCCAGCCTGCATGTTTCTTTTCTTTAGGAGGCCGCTAATGTGTGGCTCACACTTGGTGTCCCACATTGTCTCAATATGGACAAATCGCTTTTGTGGGCATCACCTTCATCAGCCACTTTTGCGGGCCTTTCCACCCAACTTCATACACGTCCGACCATGTAAGCACTTATGCTGGTCTCCGTTCATGCCTAATCGCGGCCGAGAAAGGCCAGGGGCACAATTTGCCCATGGCTGCAGCAGGAAAGGGTGAACGGGGAGCACGAATCACGCTGTGCGTAAATTGGGAGTCTATGTAGCTGTGCAGACTGCAGGATCAAATGCTTACTACGAGAGGCTGCTTCCCAGTGCAACCGACCAGGCCGCAATATTCGAAAAACATAAAACTGCGACCGTAACCAAGTGACATAACAGCAAAATTAAACAGCAATCAGTCACCGCATGAGGTTCAGACAATACATTATACGTTGGCTACGAACCATCTTACAGGCATAATGCTTGCCTTTGTCACATGTGGTGGTCTGGTAACGAGCGACAACCTGCGGTACAAACAGATTCGACAGAGCCTCGCACCTGTCTGAACCAACAGTTGCCGTTGAAGATGAGCAACTTCCATTGCGAAGCAATCGGGTGACGCAGGCATCTGCTGCCGCAACCAACACAGCGACATGGACTACCCGGCGTTTTAGCGTTAACTCCTTTCCAACCTGCACATTTATTTTCTTTCGGGGGCCGCTATGTGTGGCTCACACTTTGTGTCCCACTTTCGGCAGCGATTCTTGCGGGCCTTTCAACCCATACGGCTATCAACTTCATACACTTCGAACCATGTAAGCACATATGCTGGTCTCCGTTTTGAGCAAATCATGGCCGAGGTAGGCCACAAGCACAATTTGCCCATGGCTGCAGCAGGCCAGAACGAATGGGGCGCACCAGTTACGGTGTGTGTATACTGGGAGTCTATGACACTTTGCGGACTGCAGGAGCAAATGCTTACCTCGAGGGACTTTTTACCAATGCAACTGACCAGGCCCCCACATCTGAGAAAGGTAACACAGTTACCACAACCAAGTGTTGCAGCAAAACCAGATTCTGCAATCAATCACTTGACTGTAGCTTGCACAAAGACCCAGGCTATCAAGGAAGAGGAGCAATCATCAACGAGACTAGGAATATGGAAAATGAGAAAGCTTGCATTCAAGAGAGAAACCACTCTGCTCTGCAAGCATTGAAGGCTAAAAACATCAAGAAAAGTAAAATGGTGCATAGCACATGTGCATAGGCTAATAGGCATAGGCTGCATCAACTATTTCAGGAGAGTAATTGCGCATGACAACATACACTAGAAGATACTGCTACAGATATGTTAGGCTGCTAGACAGTGACTGGTATTAAGTATCAGCGAAGAATCGGTTGACCTTTATATTTGGATGAGGATGAATGACCTCTAACAAAAATGGGCAATGAGAAAGCTCGCATTTATAGAAGAAAAATTACACTTGGCGTAAACGGAATAAACATGGCTAGGAAGCTGATTAAGGGCAAACTGATGGACTCAGCGGTGCAGCGGTGGCGTAGAGGTAGAACACCCGCCTCGCGTGCAAGAGGTCCGTGGTTTGAATCCCGGTGCCGGCAATTTTCCACCGGATAAAAAAAAATCCGCGTGTTGATGAAATTGCACAAACAGGCCTGGAGTGTGGCCTGATCCCGGTGACCAGAACCGGTAACGCACTCCCTCACCAGAGCAGGATTGGCCACCCTGGTGCAGTACTTGGCCACAACCTCCTATATGAGCACAACAATCAAACCCCGGCCCTCAGTCCCCAGCAGCTGCGAAGCAACTGACCACGGCGGCGGTCAGACCTGTGGCGCAGCAGAGGGTGCTAAGAATCACTGGCTCCGGACAGGCCGCCATTGGAATATGAACCTGGCAACGTTTAACGCTAGAACGTTATCTAGTGAGGCGAGTCTAGCAGTGCTATTGGAGGAATTAGAGGGCAGTAAATGGGATATAATAGGGCTCAGTGAACTTAGGAGGCCAAAAGAAGCATATACAGTGCTAAAAAGCGGGCACGCCCTGTGTTACCGGGGCTTAGTGAAGAGAAGAGAACTAGGAGTCGGATTCCTCATTAATAAGAATATAGCTGGTAACATACAGGAATTCTATAGCATTAACGAGAGGGGGGCAGGTCTTGTTGTGAAACTTAATAAGAGGTACACAATGAAGATTGTACAGGTCTACGCCCCTACATCCAGTAATGATGACCAGGAAGTCGAAAGCTTCTATGAAGACGTGGAATCGGCGAAGGGCAGAGTGAAAACTAAATACACTATACTAATGGGCGAATTTCATGCCAAGGTAGGCAAGAAGCAGGCTGGAGACAAGGCAGTGGGGGAATATGGCATAGGCACTGGGAATAGCAGGGGAGAGTTATTAGTAGAGGTTGCGGAACAGAATAATATGAGGATAATGAATACCTTCTTCCACAAGCGGGATAGCCGAAAGTGGACGAGGAGGAGCCCGAATGGCGAGTCTAGAATTGAAGTAGACTTCATACTCTGTGCTAACCCTGGCATCATACAAGATGTGGACGTGCTCGGCAAGGTGCGCTGCAGTGACCACAGGATGGTAAGAACTCGAATTAGTCTAGACCTGAGGAGGGAACGGAAGAAACTGGTACATAAGAAGCCGATTAATGAGTTAGCGGTAAGAGGGAAAATAGAGGAATTCCAGATCAAGCTACAGAACAGGTATTCGGCTTTAACTCAGGAAGAGGACCTTAGTGTTGAAACAATGAACGACAATTTTGTGGGCATCATTAAGGAGTGTGCAATGGAAGTCGGTGGTAACTCCGTTAGGCAGGATACCAGCAAACTATCGCAGGAGACGAAAGAGCTGATCAAGAAACGCCAATGTATGAAAGCATCTAACCCTACAGCTAGAATAGAACTGGCAGAACTTTCGAAGTTAATCAACAAGCGTAAGACAGCTGACATAAGGAAGTATAATATGGATACAATTGAACATGCTCTCAGGAACGGAGGAAGCCTAAAAACAGTGAAGAAGAAACTTGGAATCGGCAAGAATCAAATGTATGCGTTAAGAGACAAAGCCGGCAATATCATTACTAATATGGATGAGATAGTTCAAGTGGCTGAGGAGTTCTATAGAAATTTATACAGTACCAGTGCCACCCACGACGATAATGGAAGAGAAAATAGTCTTGACGAATTAGAAATCCCAACGGTAACCCCGGAAGAAGTAAAGAAAGCCTTGGGAGATATGCAAAGGGGGAAGGCAGCTGGGGAGGAAAGGTAACAGCTGATTTGTTGAAGGATGGGGGACAGATTGTTCTAGAGAAACTGGCCACCCTGTATACGCAATGCCTCATGACCTCGAGCGTACCGGAATCTTGGAAGAACGCTAACATAATCCTAATCCATAAGAAAGGGGACGCCAAAGACTTGAAGAATTATAGACCGATCAGCTTGCTGTCCGTTGCTTACAAACTATTTACTAAGGTAATCGCAAATAGAATCAGGAGCACCTTAGACTTCTGTCAAACAAAGGACCAGGCAGGCTTCCGTAAAGGCTACTCAACAATAGATCATATTCACACTATCAATCAGGTGATAGAGAAATGTGCCGAATATAACCGACCCTTATATATAGCTTTCATTGATTACGAGAAAGCGTTCGATTCTGTGGAAACCTCAGCAGTCATGGAGGCATTACGGAATCAGGGTGTAGATGAGCCGTATGTAAAAATACTGAAAGATATCTATAGCGGCTCCACAGCCACCGTAGTCCTCCATAAAGCAAGCAACAAAATCCCAATAAAGAAAGGCGTCAGGCAGGGAGATACGATATCTCCAATGCTATTCACAGCGTGCTTACAGGAGGTATTCAGAGACCTGGATTGGGAAGAATTGGGGATAAAAGTTAATGGAGAATACCTTTGTAACTTGCGATTCGCTGATGATATTGCCTTGCTTAGTAACTCAGGGGACCAATTGCAATGCATGCTCACTGACCTGGAGAGGCAAAGCAGAAGAGTGGGTCTAAAAATTATTCTGCAGAAAACTAAAGTAATGCTTAACAGTCTGGGTAGAGAACAGCAATTTACAATAGGCAGCGAGGCACTGGAAGTCGTAAGGGAATACATCTACTTAGGGCAGGTAGTGACTGCGGATCTGGATCATGAGAAGGAAATAATCAGAAGAATAAGAATGGGCTGGGGAGCATTTGGCAGGCATTCTCAGATCATGAACAGCAGGTTGCCATTATCCCTCAAGAGAAAAGTATATAATAGCTGTGTCTTATCAGTACTCACCTACGGGGCAGAAACCTGGAGGCTTACGAAAAGGGTTCTACTCAAATTGAGGACGACGCAACGAGCTATGGAAAGAAGAATGATAGGTGTAAGGTTAAGGGATAAGAAAAGAGCAGATTGGGTGAGGGAACAAACGCGAGTTAATGACATCTTAGTTGAAATCAAGAAAAAGAAATGGGCATGGGCAGGACATGTAATGAGGAGGGAAGATAACCGATGCTCATTAAGGGTTACGGACTGGATCCCAAGGGAAGGGAAGCGTAGCAGGGGTCGGCAGAAAGTTAGGTGGGCGGATGAGATTAAGAAGTTTCCAGGCACGGCATGGCCATAATTAGTACATGACCGGGGTTGTTGGAGAAGTATGGGAGAGGCCTTTGCCCTGCAGTGGGCGTAACCAGGCTGATGATGATGATGATGATGATGATGATGATTATGATGATGATGATGATGATGGAACTCAATCTTTTGGCCAGCGTCGTCCGTGCTTAGTCAGATTTTGCAGGTGCATCTGAAGTCGAAGAATTTCTAGAAAGTCCTTTTTGAGTTACCTGGATGACTCAGCCAAATGTCCGTACTGGTGGAATGGTGGATGAAGCTCTTTGCAGTCTTAACACAGTCCTTTGCAGACTTGATATCTCATCCATATTCTTGTGCATGTGCTTCTTTGTTCTTGGTGTAAAAGCCTTGCAAATTCGGCTCCAGCCCCTTCCTGTTGGTGCAGATAGGAGCTCCTGTGATGACCTAGATGTGCTTGGCATAGACTTTATTGGGGCAAAACGGTGACACATGAGATACAGCACAGATTAGCCAAATTTATGTGTGTTTTATATGTTCGAACGAATAATACTGAACCATAAATATGAACAAACATTCATATCTGCTGCAAACAGCAAGCCAATACAGCATAGATCAAACATATTTATTTCTGAACCATGTGTTGTTTACCTTGTAGTAGTAGCCAATGTCCACACCATGACCTTGTTGTAGCAGGCAGCAGCTTCTGTTTAGTGCGTGGAGTGTGTTGCTTTATACTGGTGCCATCCTCATTACTGCATGTCTGGAACATAAATTTTGACTGAATCAGAAATTGAAAAAGTGAAGTTTTGCAATATGGAATGCAAGAAGGTGTGACATATATGTTGTAATGATTTGCGACTACAGAACACATGCAAATGTACACTGTCTGTTCTAGGGTGCTTAAGCAGCATGGTAAATAAATATTGCTATTGTCCATAAAAGTAATGTCTGCCTAACTACAATGCATGTCAACAGCGCAAGTACTATTAAGATCACAAATGAGAACATTTGTGGGTTCGTTCATACACTAGAAGTGATCACACTGCTAGTTCCACAAGCAAATGCATGAAAGTCATGAAGCTATTAGGACTTATGCATTATTTTTCTGCACGAACGTGATGCACCGCTTCACTACTGCAAAAATAAATGCCCTACGGTAAACCAATCTGAACAGCAAGAACATTTGGAACCAACAAGTACAAAATATGGGTGAATTATCATGCTTGCAACTGTTTAATACATTCGATTCTGTACTTTCACTTCATTTTACCAAAGGATTATTCGGTTGTGTGGACGAAAGACGTTGCCGGCCGACTCGAAAAAAAGTTTAATATGGATATTGATAAGGCTACTCAGTCACCTACAACCACGGCTACAATAACATGAAAAATGGGACGCGAGTTCTGATATCGCTCTTTCTTTCCTGGTTGTGTGTGTAAACCAAACGACAGCCTCGCAAGTAAAGGTTTACTTAGGAAACAGCAACTGAGATCCTCACTGCCCATATGTAATGCAGGATCTAGTTCGTTAACCTGTGCCCGCCTGGAAGGTAATGAGACGGATATTATATAACGATTCAAGCAGCGGTGTTAAACGACTCACCGTTATTGCCGTTGTCAGCCGCAGCAAAATCCAGCTCCCGTTTCGATGCAGACCTGTTCCGAATGGCTCACGACCGAAACCCAACTGCCGGGCTTACATGTCCGCTTGCAAACACGTAACTTCACCCCAAGGTAAATAACGCGAGACAACGAAGCGCAAGAAACTAGTTTTAGAAACAAAGAAGCAACCAGTCTTGAGTGTACGAACGAATGAATCCGTGCCGCCGTGCACTCGGAAATACCGGTAAAATTTTAAATCCAGGCCAGAGGTCACGTGAAAGATCGATGATGCTGAACGCTATTTGAGTTTATAATGGCGAAGAAACAATAAGCTTACTAACAAAGAGTACAATATCTAATTAGCAATGGTAATTTTGCCCTGTTTTTATGTAAAAGAAAATGCTTCGCTAATTGTAAGAGAAAGTTTGTAAGACAAAATTGCGCCTATTACGACGCCTCTACCGGGAAATGTTGGAACTAACCAACGCACCCCGAAGTAATGCTATTAGGTCGGCTTTGTTAGCAGCGGCACGCGGTCGATTTTTTTTCGCCCTCTGTGGCCATTTGTTGAACTTGAGAGTGTGCTACCCCTGCTTCAACCGCTAGGATTTTTGCGCTCGCGCCGGAAGCTGCCGCTCGCGTTAGTAGCATGACGTACCTCACATGACCACGGCAAGCAACGTCACTTCCGGAACGACTCTTCGCGCGACGTTCAGGCAAGCCCGGTAGTGTGGCTAGAATGGGAGGTGTCATCATCATCGACTGGGCTGCGCCGCGTATGGCGGTGTGGCATTTTTTCATGACAGCGACAGGTGGCGCGCTCGTCGTCTCCGAAATGCCTAGCGTGATGTGTTTGAGCCGTTTGAGCAATCTCTCCGGCTCCCAGCGCGCGTCGTGAAGTCTGTGGTGAAGTTAGCTTCGCCTTCTCCGCTTTTGTTTGCTCCTCATAAGGAGTTCTGAGTAGCCTTCTTGACCCACGCCACTGGTAAAATTTGGTCGGTATGCAGAGTAAGCTAGTGGATCTCCTGGATGTGGGCCACCTAAAGGAAGTTCACGAGATGGTAAAGCATTGTGATGCGATGCCAGATCATCGTGAAATGGTGGGACGAAATGGCGACTCACGCATACCCTACTACGTTAGCGGGTATGTTAGCAGGAAAATGCTAATGAGAACAAAGTGCGAAGAGTGTTCTCTAGCTGTTGCTTCAAGCGAAAGGCTCACGCCTGCTTCCGGAAGAGCCGTGCCTTACCAACCATATGGATAGAGGTGGCCTACTTTACCCATCTCAAGCACTAAAAGACTTGGTTGCTGTAATGGAAGATGCCTTCACGCATTGTTTCAGTTTTAACATGTTGAAAGCTGACAACATCATGGGCCTTATTTTCTGCCTGTCAATAAATAAGCTGGATGTGGTTGGCTGTGCGCAGCATAGCGTGGAAATCACCAACCAAGTTA
Organism: Dermacentor andersoni; assembly: GCF_023375885.2. Taxonomy (NCBI): domain Eukaryota; kingdom Metazoa; phylum Arthropoda; class Arachnida; order Ixodida; family Ixodidae; genus Dermacentor; species Dermacentor andersoni. Next base: position 12,976,742 of record NW_027314752.1, read on the forward strand.
TACGGCTTTTTGTCATCACGAGGTTGCACGTCCTTGTCGCAGGAGAGAACGCATCGAAGCAAGGGAAGCGAGTAAAATGAAGTACCTCAAGTTGAGGCGCACAAAATAACTGCATAATTGCAAAGTTTATATCAGCAAGACCAACATAAAGCGTTTATTATGTAAAACAGGAAGTGTTCCCATCACATTGTATGCACAAAAATATCTGCATATCTGAACAGAATTTCCCACCCGACAAATTATTGTTTGCACTGCACCTTGTTCACCATTTCTGGGTATATACCTCCATTATACATTGGATTTGCGCTCCATTTCGTGTCATATTGTTTGTTTGAGAGCTAAGCTATGTATATAGAGTCGTGTGTATTATCTTATTAACAATATATATTCTTTAGTTTTTGTAAGGCATTTTTGGCGTCATCTGAGGGGTACTAAATACGCGAACTTAGTTCTTTGCAGGTTTCTAATATTGGAAACCAAAATTTCCTTAGCGCTCTCATCATGCTGAGTTTTGACCATTGGTGCCTACAGTTCTACCTTTCATCGGAAAATTTAAAAGAAACTTGAAATAATTATGTTACACTCGAGCGGCCCGTTTCAACTGATGAGGCGCGCACCAACTAGTAGACGTTTGGGACAAGCGCCTGTAGCTCAAGACACTAATAATGTCACGACAAACAAAACTTCATACGGCACCCCATAATAGTCCCTTAAAATGTAAAAGCGGCACTGGCAAACTGCAAACAACCACCTACTGCGGAAGCTTTCTCTGTTTGGTGCAATTATGAGTTTCACAAGTGTTGCAATGAGCGCGAAGCTAAAGCGCACCGATAAAATGACCAAAATTTAGTACATAGTACGTTTGGCCAGCTGCAGTGATAAAGCCGCCTAGCCTTTTAAATGATTTTCCGATGCGCGTTTTGCGCCCCAACAAGCCGCGGAGCGAGAAAGCACTTCACAGCGGAACCAAGTAACCGCAGCGAACCTAATAAGCCAGCGTACGGGAGGCATCTCGGAGCCGACAGCAGCGCCGCCGCATCGTCCTGAAAAAATGCTGCCTCTCCGGCGCTCCGATGCCGCCACCTCCCCCTCTAGCCACTATAGCCCGGGCAAGCTGCTTCAGTACCTGGTGATGCTATGCCGATGCTGCTGTAGGTTTCGCCGGGCTCACAATACTCATATTAGGTCGCAGTTGAGCTGAATGACCCACAAGGAGTCGTAAAATATGTTTGTGAAATATAAAAACAAATTTTAGGCTAAAATTATTGTGTTTTCTTGCAATATGTAACACATTGCTTAACATGGCCGTTAAGCGAAGGCTAGACTGCCTTGAACATGGCAAGCTAGCAACACTGCGCCGCCGCGACGAGACGCGCGGCTACGCGCGGCAACTCGTGCATCGTTTGTGTGCGCGCCCTCTTCCTCCGTCGGGCGCGACGCGACGTTGAGTCAGCGCGGCTTGTGCGGACGCATTGGAAAGCGTACATCTGGTTGAGCCTTTAGTACTAGTTACACAATATATAAAAGGGCAGAAGAAGCAGCGACGTTGGCTTGAAATGCTGGGAGGAGTGTGTGTGCAACCTTTTATTAGCGTTACCTGCACGGAAGCCTCGGTTCTGACCATTCGTCATAAAAATATTTCCTGAAGGCGGTAAAAACAGTATCCCACGAGTTTTTCCTAGCCCACAGCGTGCGAGAACACGCACTAAGCCAACATATAGCAACAATGAGGTGTCACTGTGAGGAGCCCCTGCATCTCTTAGTATTATTTTTACAATATCTAAAAGGGCAGCAGGAGCAGCGACGTTGGCTTGAAATGCTGGGACGAGTGTGTGTGCAACCTTTTATTCACGTTAACTGAATGGAAGCCACGGTTCTGACAATTTTCATACAAATATTTCCAGAAGGCAGTAAAAACAATATCCCACGAGTTTTTCCTAGCCCACTGCGAGCAAGAACTCGCACTAAGCCAACCTATAGATAAAACGAGGTGTCACCGCGAGGAGCCCCTGCATCTCTTAGTACTACTTATACAATACATAAAAGGGAAGAAGGAGCAGCGACGTTGGCTTGAAATGCTGGGACGAGAGGGTGTGCAACCTTTTATTCGCGTTTACGGCACGGAAGCCACTGTTCTGACCATTTTTCACAAACATATTTCCTGAAGGCAGTAAAAACAATATTCCACGAGTTTTCCTAGCCCACTGCGTGCAACAACTCGCACTAAGCCAACCTATAGCAAAAACGAGGCGTCACCGCGAGGACCCCCTGCATCTCTAAGTGCTACTTATACAATACATAAAGGGCAGAAGGAGCAGCGACGTTGGCTTGAAACGCTGGGACGAGTGTGTGTGCAACCTTTTATTCGCGTTAACTGAACGGAAACCTCGGTTCTGACCATTCGTCATAAAAATATTTCCTGAAGGCAGTAAAAACAATATCCTACGAGATTTTCCTAGCCCACTGCGTGCAAGAACTCGCACTAAGCCAACCTATAGATAAAACGAGGTGTCACCGCGAGGAGCCCCTGCATCTCTTAGTACTACTTATACAATACATAAAAGGGCAGAAGGAGCAGCGACGTTGGCTTGAAATGCTGGGACGAGTGGGTGTGCAACCTTTTATTCGCGTTTACGGCACGGAAGCCACTGTTCTGACCATTTTTCACAAACATATTTCCTGAAGGCAGTAAAAACAATATCCCACGAGTTTTCCTAGCCCACTGCGTGCAAGAACTCGCACTAAGCCAACCTATAGCAAAAACAAGGCGTCACCGCGAGGAGTCGCTGCATCTCTAAGTGCTACTTATACAATACATAAAGGGCAGAAGGAGCAGCGACGTTGGCTTGAACCGCTGGGACGAGTGTGTGTGCAACCTTTTATTCACGTTAACTGAACGGAAACCTCGGTTCTGACCATTCGTCATAAAAATATTTCCTGAAGGCAGTAAAAACAATATCCCACGAGTTTTTCCTAGACCACTGCGTGCAAGAACTCGAACTAAGCCAAACTATAGCAAAAACGAGGCGTCACCGCGAGGACCCCCTGCATCTCTAAGTGCTACTTATACAATACATAAAAGGGCAGAAGGAGGAGCGACGTTGGCTTGAAATGTTGGGGCGTGTGTAAGTGCAACCTTTTATTCGCGTTTACTGCACGGAAGCCTCAGTTCTGACCATTCTTCATATAAATATTTCCTGAAGGCAGTAAAAACAATATTCCACGAGTTTTTCCTAGCCGACTGCGTGCAAGAACTCGCACTAAGCAGACCTATAGCAACAACGAGGCGTCACGGCGAGGAGCCCCTGCATCTCGTAGTACTATTTATACAATATATAAAAGGCAAAAGGAGGAGCGACGTTGGCTTGAAACGCTGGGACGAGTGTGTGTGCAACCTTTTATTCGCGTTTACTGCACGGAAGCCACGGTTCTGGCCATTTTTCATAAAAATATTTCCTGAAGGCAGTAAAAACAATATCCCACGAGTTTTTCCTAGCCCAACTGCGAGCAAGAACTCGCACTAAGCCAACGTATAGCAACAACGAGGCGTCACGGCGAGGAGCCCCTGCATCTCTTAGTACTAATTATACACTATATAAAAGGGCAAAAGGAGCAGCGACGTTGGCTTGAAACGCTGGGACGAGTGTGTGTGCAACCTTTTATTCGCGTTTACTGCACGGAAGCCACGGTTCTGGCCATTTTTCATAAAAATATTTCCTGAAGGCAGTAAAAACAATATCCCACGAGTTTTTCCTAGCCCACGGCGAGCAAGAACTCGCACTAAGCCAACGTATAGCAACAACGAGGCGTCACCGCGAGGAGCCCCTGCATCTCTTAGTACTATTTATACAATACATAAAAGGGCAGAAGGAGGAGCGACGTTGGCTTGAAATGTTGGGGCGTGTGTATGTGCAACCTTTTATTCGCGTTTACTGCACGGAAGCCTCGGTTCTGACCATTGTTCATAAAAATATTTCCTGAAGGCAGTAAAAACAATATCCCACGAGTTTTTCCTAGCCCAACTGCGAGCAAGAACTCGCACTAAGCAGACCTATAGCAACAACGAGGCGTCACCACGAGGAGCCCCTGCAGCTCTTAGTACTATTTATACAATATATAAAAGGGCAGAAGGAGGAGCGACGTTGGCTTGAAATGTTGGGGCGTGTGTATGTGCAACCTTTTATTCGCGTTTACTGCACGGAAGCCACGGTTCTGGCCATTTTTCGTAAAAATATTTCCTGAAGGCTGTAAAAACAATATCCCACGAGTTTTTCCTAGCCGACTGCGTGCAAGAACTCGCACTAAGCAGACCTATAGCAACAACGAGGCGTCACGGCGAGGAGCCCCTGCATCTCGTAGTACTATTTATACAATATATAAAAGGCAGAAGGAGGAGCGACGTTGGCTTGAAACGCTGGGACGAGTGTGTGTGCAACCTTTTATTCGCGTTTACTGCACGGAAGCCACAGTTCTGGCCATTTTTCATAAAAAAAATTTCCTGAAGGCTGTAAAAACAATATCCCACGAGTTTATCCAAGCCCACTGCCTGCAAGAACTCGCACTAAGCCAACGTATAGCAACAACGAGGCGTCACCGCGAGGAGCCCCTGCATCTCTTAGTACTAATTATACAATATATAAAAGGGCAGAAGGAGCAGCGACGTTGGCTTGAAATGCTGGGACGAGTGGGTGTGCAACCTTCTCTTAGCGTTACCTGCACGGAAGCCTCGGTTCTGACCATTGCAGATAAAAATATTTCCTGATGGCAGTAAAAACAATATCCCACGAGATTTTCCTAGGCCACTGTGTGCAAGAACTCGCACTAAGCCAATGAGTAGCAACAACGAGGTGTCACGACGAGGAGCCGCTGCATCTCTTAGTGCTATTTATACAATATATAAAAGGGCAGAAGGAGCAGCGACGCTGGTTTGAAATGCTGGGACGAGTGGGTGTGCAACCTTTTATTGGCGCTACCTGCACGGAAGCCTCGGTTCTGATCATTTTTCATAAAAATATTTCCTGAAGGCAGTAAAAACAATATCCCACGAGTTTTTCCTAGCCCACTGCGAGCAAGAACTCGCACTAAGCCAACGTATCGCTACAACGAGGCGTCACCGCGAGGAGCCCCTGCATCTCTTAGTACTATTTATACAATATATAAAAGGGCAGAAGGAGCAGCGATGTTGGCTTGAAATGCTGGGACAAGTGGGTGTGCAACCTTCTATATGCGTTACCTGCACGGAAGCCTCAGTTCTGACCATTTTTCATAAACGTATTTCCTGAAGGCAGTAAAAACAATATCCCACGAGTTTTTCCTAGCCCACTGCGTCCAAGAACTCGCTCTAAGCAGATGTATAGACATGACGAGGCGTCACCGCGAGGAGCCCCTGCATCTCTTAGTACTATTTATTTATACAATATATAAAAGGGCAGAAGGAGCAGCGACGTTGGCTTGAAATGTTGGGACAAGTAGGTGTGCAACCTTCTATATGCGTTACCTGCACGGAAGCCTCAGTTCTGACCATTTTTCATAAACGTATTTCCTGAAGGCAGTAAAAACAATATCCCACGAGTTTTTCCTAGCCCACTGCGTCCAAGAACTCGCACTAAGCAGATGTATAGATATAACGAGGCGTCACCGCGAGGAGCTCTGTCTTTCTTATTACTATTTATACAATATATGAAAGTGCAGAAGGAGCAGCGACGTTGGTTTGAAATGCTGGGACGAGTGGGTGTGCAACCTTCTCTTAGCGTTACCTGCACGGAAGCCTCGGTTCTGACCATTCCTCATAAAAAGAATATCCTGAAGGCAGTAAAAACAATATCCCACGAGCTTTTGCTACACCACTGCGTGCAAGAACTCGCACTAAGCCGACGTATCGCAACAACGAGGCGTCACCGAGAGGAGCCCCTGCATCTTCTATTACTATATATACAATATATAAAAGGGAGAAGGAGGAGCGACGTTGGCTTGAAATGCTGGGACGAGTGTGTGTGCAACTTTTTATTCACGTTTACTGAACGGAAGCCTCGGTTCTGACCATTCTTCATAAAAATATTTTCTGAAGGCTGTAAAAACAATATCCCACGAGTTTTTCGTAGCCCACTGCGTGAAAGAACTCGCACTAAGCCAACTTATAGCAACAACGAGGCGTCACCGCGTGGAGCCCCTGCATCTTTTATTACTATATATACAATATATAAAAGGGAGAAGGAGGAGCGACGTTGGCTTGAAATGCTGGGACGAGTGTGTGTGCAACTTTTTATTCACGTTAACTGAACGGAAGCCTCGGTTCTGACCATTCTTCATAAAAATATTTTCTGAAGGCTGTAAATCAATATCGCACGAGTTTTTCGTAGCCCACTGCGTGAAAGAACTCGCACTAAGCCAACTTATAGCAACAACGAGGCGTCACCGCGTGGAGCCCCTGCATCTTTTATTACTATATATACAATATATAAAAGGGAGAAGGAGGAGCGACGTTGGCTTGAAATGCTGGGATGAGTGTGTGTGCAACTTTTTATTCACGTTAACTGAACGGAAGCCTCGGTTCTGACCATTCTTCATAAAAATATTTTCTGAAGGCTGTAAATCAATATCCCACGAGTTTTTCGTAGCCCACTGCGTGAAAGAACTCGCACTAAGCCAACTTATAGCAACAACGAGGCGTCACCGCGTGGAGCCCCTGCATCTTTTATTACTATATATACAATATATAAAAGGGAGAAGGAGGAACGACGTTGGCTTGAAATGCTGGGACGAGTGTGTGTGCAACTTTTTATTCACGTTAACTGAACGGAAGCCTCAGTTCTGACCATTCTTCATAAAAATATTTTCTGAAGGCTGTAAAAACAATATCCCACGAGTTTTTCGTAGCCCACTGCGTGAAAGAACTCGCACTAAGCCAACTTATAGCAACAACGAGGCGTCACCGCGAGGAGCCCCTGCATCTTTTATTACTATATATACAATATATAAAAGGGAGAAGGAGGAGCGACTTTGGCTTGAAATGCTGGGACGAGTGTGTGTGCAACTTTTTATTCACGTTAACTGAACGGAAGCCTCGGTTCTGACCATTCTTCATAAAAATATTTTCTGAAGGCTGTAAAAACAATATCCCACGAGTTTTTCGTAGCCCACTGCGTGAAAGAACTCGCACTAAGCCAACTTATAGCAACAACGAGGCGTCACCGCGAGGAGCCCCTGCATCTTTTATTACTATATATACAATATATAAAAGGGAAAAGGAGGAACGACGTTGGCTTGAAATGCTGGGACGAGTGTGTGTTCAACTTTTTATTCACGTTAACTGAACGGAAGCCTCGGTTCTGACCATTCTTCATAAAAATATTTTCTGAAGGCTGTAAAAACAATATCCCACGAGTTTTTCGTAGCCCATTGCGTGAAAGAACTCGCACTAAGCCAACTTATAGCAACAACCAGGCGTCACCGCGAGGAGCCCCTGCATCACTTAGTACTAATTATACAATATATAAAAGGGTAGAAGGAGCAGCGACGTTGGCTTGAAATGCTGGGACGAGTGGGTGTGCAACCTTCTCTTAGCGTTACCTCCACGGAAGCCTCGGTTCTGGCCATTATTCATAAAAACATTTCCTGAAGGCAGTAAAAACAATATCCCACGAGTTTTTCCAAGCCCACTGAGTGCAAGAACTCGCACTAAGCCAATGTATAGCAACAACGAGGCGTCACCGCGAGGAGCCCCTGCATCACTTAGTACTAATTGTATAATATATAAAAGGGCAGAAGGAGCAGCGACGTTGGCTTGAAATGCTGGGACGAGTGGATGTGCAACCTTCTCTTAGCGTTACCTGCACGGAAGCCTCGGTTCTGACCATTGTTCATAAAAATATTTCCTGAAGGCAGTAAAAACAATATCCCACGAGATTTTCCTAGCCGACTGCGTGCAAGAACTTGCACTAAGCAGACCTATAGCAAAAACGAGGCGTCACCGCGAGGAGCCCCTGCATCTCTTAGTACTATTTATACAATATATAAAAGGGCAGAAGGAGCAGCGATGTTGGCTTGAAATGCTGGGACAAGTGGGTGTGCAACCTTCTATATGCGTTACCTGCACGGAAGCCTCAGTTCTGACCATTTTTCATAAACGTATTTCCTGAAGGCAGTAAAAACAATATCCCACGAGTTTTTCCTAGCCCACTGCGTCCAAGAACTCGCTCTAAGCAGATGTATAGATATGACGAGGCGTCACCGCGAGGATCCCCTGCATCTCTTAGTACTATTTATTTATACAATATATAAAAGGGCAGAAGGAGCAGCGACGTTGGCTTGAAATGTTGGGACAAGTAGGTGTGCAACATTCTATATGCGTTACCTGCATGGAAGCCTCAGTTCTGACCATTTTTCATAAACGTATTTCCTGAAGGCAGTAAAAACAATATCCCACGAGTTTTTCCTAGCCCACTGCGTCCAAGAACTCGCACTAAGCAGATGTATAGATATAACGAGGCGTCACCGCGAGGAGCTCTGTATTTCTTATTACTATTTATACAATATATGAAAGTGCAGAAGGAGCAGGGACGTTGGTTTGAAATGCTGGGACGAGTGGGTGTGCAACCTTCTCTTAGCGTTACCTGCACGGAAGCCTCGGTTCTGACCATTCTTCATAAAAAGAATATCCTGAAGGCAGTAAAAACAATATCCCACGAGCTTTTGCTACACCACTGCGTGCAAGAACTCGCACTAAGCCGACGTATAGCAACAACGAGGCGTCACCGAGAGGAGCCCCTGCATCTTTTATTACTATATATACAATATATAAAAGGGAGAAGGAGCAGCGACGTTGGCTTGAAATGCTGGGACGAGTGTGTGTGCAACCTTTTATTCACGTTAACTGAATGGAAGCCACGGTTCTGACAATTTTCATACAAATATTTCCAGAAGGCAGTAAAAACAATATCCCACGAGTTTTTCCTAGCCCACTGCGAGCAAGAACTCGCACTAAGCCAACGTATAGCAACAACGCGGCGTCACCGCGAGGAGCCCCTGCATCTCTTAGTACTAATTATACAATATATAAAAGGGCAGAAGCAGCAGCGACGTTGGCTTGAAACGCTGGGACAAGTGTGTGTGCAACCTTTTATTCACGTTAACTGAACGGAAGCCACGGTTCTGACCATTCGTCATAAAAATATTTCTTGAAGGCAGTAAAAACAATATCCTACGAGATTTTCCTAGCCCACTGCGTGCAAGAACTCGCACTAAGCCAACCTATAGATAAAACGAGGTGTCACCGCGAGGAGCCCCTGCATCTCTTAGTACTACTTATACAATACATAAAAGGGAAGAAGGAGCAGCGACGTTGGCTTGAAATGCTGGGACGAGAGGGTGTGCAACCTTTTATTCGCGTTTACGGCACGGAAGCCACTGTTCTGACCATTTTTCACAAACATATTTCCTGAAGGCAGTAAAAACAATATTCCGCGAGTTTTCCTAGCCCACTGCGTGCAACAACTCGCACTAAGCCAACCTATAGCAAAAACGAGGCGTCACCGCGAGGACCTCCTGCATCTCTAAGTGCTACTTATACAATACATAAAGGGCAGAAGGAGCAGCGACGTTGGCTTGAAACGCTGGGACGAGTGTGTGTGCAACCTTTTATTCGCGTTAACTGAACGGAAACCTCGGTTCTGACCATTCGTCATAAAAATATTTCCTGAAGGCAGTAAAAACAATATCCCACGAGTTTTTCCTAGACCACTGCGTGCAAGAACTCGAACTAAGCCAAACTATAGCAAAAACGAGGCGTCACCGCGAGGACCCCCTGCATCTCTAAGTGCTACTTATACAATACATAAAAGGGCAGAAGGAGGAGCGACGTTGGCTTGAAATGTTGGGGCGTGTGTATGTGCAACCTTTTATTCGCGTTTACTGCACGGAAGCCTCAGTTCTGACCATTCTTCATATAAATATTTCCTGAAGGCAGTAAAAACAATATTCCACGAGTTTTTCCTAGCCGACTGCGTGCAAGAACTCGCACTAAGCAGACCTATAGCAACAACGAGGCGTCACGGCGAGGAGCCCCTGCATCTCGTAGTACTATTTATACAATATATAAAAGGCAAAAGGAGGAGCGACGTTGGCTTGAAACGCTGGGACGAGTGTGTGTGCAACCTTTTATTCGCGTTTACTGCACGGAAGCCACGGTTCTGGCCATTTTTCATAAAAATATTTCCTGAAGGCAGTAAAAACAATATCCCACGAGTTTTTCCTAGCCCAACTGCGAGCAAGAACTCGCACTAAGCCAACGTATAGCAACAACGAGGCGTCACGGCGAGGAGCCCCTGCATCTCTTAGTACTAATTATACACTATATAAAAGGGCAAAAGGAGCAGCGACGTTGGCTTGAAACGCTGGGACGAGTGTGTGTGCAACCTTTTATTCGCGTTTACTGCACGGAAGCCACGGTTCTGGCCATTTTTCATAAAAATATTTCCTGAAGGCAGTAAAAACAATATCCCACGAGTTTTTCCTAGCCCACGGCGAGCAAGAACTCGCACTAAGCCAACGTATAGCAACAACGAGGCGTCACCGCGAGGAGCCCCTGCATCTCTTAGTACTATTTATACAATACATAAAAGGGCAGAAGGAGGAGCGACGTTGGCTTGAAATGTTGGGGCGTGTGTATGTGCAACCTTTTATTCGCGTTTACTGCACGGAAGCCTCAGTTCTGACCATTGTTCATAAAAATATTTCCTGAAGGCAGTAAAAACAATATCCCACGAGTTTTTCCTAGCCCAACTGCGAGCAAGAACTCGCACTAAGCAGACCTATAGCAACAACGAGGCGTTACCACGAGGAGCCCCTGCAGCTCTTAGTACTATTTATACAATATATAAAAGGGCAGAAGGAGGAGCGACGTTGGCTTGAAATGTTGGGGCGTGTGTATGTGCAACCTTTTATTCGCGTTTACTGCACGGAAGCCACGGTTCTGGCCATTTTTCGTAAAAATATTTCCTGAAGGCTGTAAAAACAATATCCCACGAGTTTTTCCTAGCCGACTGCGTGCAAGAACTCGCACTAAGCAGACCTATAGCAACAACGAGGCGTCACGGCGAGGAGCCCCTGCATCTCGTAGTACTATTTATACAATATATAAAAGGCAGAAGGAGGAGCGACGTTGGCTTGAAACGCTGGGACGAGTGTGTGTGCAACCTTTTATTCGCGTTTACTGCACGGAAGCCACAGTTCTGGCCATTTTTCATAAAAAAAATTTCCTGAAGGCTGTAAAAACAATATCCCACGAGTTTATCCAAGCCCACTGCCTGCAAGAACTCGCACTAAGCCAACGTATAGCAACAACGAGGCGTCACCGCGAGGAGCCCCTGCATCTCTTAGTACTAATTATACAATATATAAAAGGGCAGAAGGAGCAGCGACGTTGGCTTGAAATGCTGGGACGAGTGGGTGTGCAACCTTCTCTTAGCGTTACCTGCACGGAAGCCTCGGTTCTGACCATTGTAGATAAAAATATTTCCTGATGGCAGTAAAAACAATATCCCACGAGATTTTCCTAGGCCACTGTGTGCAAGAACTCGCACTAAGCCAATGAGTAGCAACAACGAGGTGTCACGACGAGGAGCCGCTGCATCTCTTAGTGCTATTTATACAATATATAAAAGGGCAGAAGGAGCAGCGACGCTGGTTTGAAATGCTGGGACGAGTGGGTGTGCAACCTTTTATTGGCGCTACCTGCACGGAAGCCTCGGTTCTGATCATTTTTCATAAAAATATTTCCTGAAGGCAGTAAAAACAATATCCCACGAGTTTTTCCTAGCCCACTGCGAGCAAGAACTCGCACTAAGCCAACGTATCGCTACAACGAGGCGTCACCGCGAGGAGCCCCTGCATCTCTTAGTACTATTTATACAATATATAAAAGGGCAGAAGGAGCAGCGATGTTGGCTTGAAATGCTGGGACAAGTGGGTGTGCAACCTTCTATATGCGTTACCTGCACGGAAGCCTCAGTTCTGACCATTTTTCATAAACGTATTTCCTGAAGGCAGTAAAAACAATATCCCACGAGTTTTTCCTAGCCCACTGCGTCCAAGAACTCGCTCTAAGCAGATGTATAGACATGACGAGGCGTCACCGGGAGGAGCCCCTGCATCTCTTAGTACTATTTATTTATACAATATATAAAAGGGCAGAAGGAGCAGCGACGTTGGCTTGAAATGTTGGGACAAGTAGGTGTGCAACCTTCTATATGCGTTACCTGCACGGAAGCCTCAGTTCTGACCATTTTTCATAAACGTATTTCCTGAAGGCAGTAAAAACAATATCCCACGAGTTTTTCCTAGCCCACTGCGTCCAAGAACTCGCACTAAGCAGATGTATAGATATAACGAGGCGTCACCGCGAGGAGCTCTGTCTTTCTTATTACTATTTATACAATATATGAAAGTGCAGAAGGAGCAGCGACGTTGGTTTGAAATGCTGGGACGAGTGGGTGTGCAACCTTCTCTTAGCGTTACCTGCACGGAAGCCTCGGTTCTGACCATTCCTCATAAAAAGAATATCCTGAAGGCAGTAAAAACAATATCCCACGAGCTTTTGCTACACCACTGCGTGCAAGAACTCGCACTAAGCCGACGTATCGCAACAACGAGGCGTCACCGAGAGGAGCCCCTGCATCTTCTATTACTATATATACAATATATAAAAGGGAGAAGGAGGAGCGACGTTGGCTTGAAATGCTGGGACGAGTGTGTGTGCAACTTTTTATTCACGTTTACTGAACGGAAGCCTCGGTTCTGACCATTCTTCATAAAAATATTTTCTGAAGGCTGTAAAAACAATATCCCACGAGTTTTTCGTAGCCCACTGCGTGAAAGAACTCGCACTAAGCCAACTTATAGCAACAACGAGGCGTCACCGCGTGGAGCCCCTGCATCTTTTATTACTATATATACAATATATAAAAGGGAGAAGGAGGAGCGACGTTGGCTTGAAATGCTGGGACGAGTGTGTGTGCAACTTTTTATTCACGTTAACTGAACGGAAGCCTCGGTTCTGACCATTCTTCATAAAAATATTTTCTGAAGGCTGTAAATCAATATCGCACGAGTTTTTCGTAGCCCACTGCGTGAAAGAACTCGCACTAAGCCAACTTATAGCAACAACGAGGCGCCACCGCGTGGAGCCCCTGCATCTTTTATTACTATATATACAATATATAAAAGGGAGAAGGAGGAGCGACGTTGGCTTGAAATGCTGGGACGAGTGTGTGTGCAACTTTTTATTCACGTTAACTGAACGGAAGCCTCGGTTCTGACCATTCTTCATAAAAATATTTTCTGAAGGCTGTAAATCAATATCCCACGAGTTTTTCGTAGCCCACTGCGTGAAAGAACTCGCACTAAGCCAACTTATAGCAACAACGAGGCGTCACCGCGTGGAGCCCCTGCATCTTTTATTACTATATATACAATATATAAAAGGGAGAAGGAGGAACGACGTTGGCTTGAAATGCTGGGACGAGTGTGTGTGCAACTTTTTATTCACGTTAACTGAACGGAAGCCTCAGTTCTGACCATTCTTCATAAAAATATTTTCTGAAGGCTGTAAAAACAATATCCCACGAGTTTTTCGTAGCCCACTGCGTGAAAGAACTCGCACTAAGGCAACTTATAGCAACAACGAGGCGTCACCGCGAGGAGCCCCTGCATCTTTTATTACTATATATACAATATATAAAAGGGAGAAGGAGGAGCGACTTTGGCTTGAAATGCTGGGACGAGTGTGTGTGCAACTTTTTATTCACGTTAACTTAACGGAAGCCTCGGTTCTGACCATTCTTCATAAAAATATTTTCTGAAGGCTGTAAAAACAATATCCCACGAGTTTTTCGTAGCCCACTGCGTGAAAGAACTCGCACTAAGCCAACTTATAGCAACAACGAGGCGTCACCGCGAGGAGCCCCTGCATCTTTTATTACTATATATACAATATATAAAAGGGAAAAGGAGGAACGACGTTGGCTTGAAATGCTGGGACGAGTGTGTGTTCAACTTTTTATTCACGTTAACTGAACGGAAGCCTCGGTTCTGACCATTCTTCATAAAAATATTTTCTGAAGGCTGTAAAAACAATATCCCACGAGTTTTTCGTAGCCCATTGCGTGAAAGAACTCGCACTAAGCCAACTTATAGCAACAACCAGGCGTCACCGCGAGGAGCCCCTGCATCACTTAGTACTAATTATACAATATATAAAAGGGTAGAAGGAGCAGCGACGTTGGCTTGAAATGCTGGGACGAGTGGGTGTGCAACCTTCTCTTAGCGTTACCTCCACGGAAGCCTCGGTTCTGGCCATTATTCATAAAAACATTTCCTGAAGGCAGTAAAAACAATATCCCACGAGTTTTTCCAAGCCCACTGAGTGCAAGAACTCGCACTAAGCCAATGTATAGCAACAACGAGGCGTCACCGCGAGGAGCCCCTGCATCACTTAGTACTAATTGTATAATATATAAAAGGGCAGAAGGAGCAGCGACGTTGGCTTGAAATGCTGGGACGAGTGGGTGTGCAACCTTCTCTTAGCGTTACCTGCACGGAAGCCTCGGTTCTGACCATTGTTCATAAAAATATTTCCTGAAGGCAGTAAAAACAATATCCCACGAGATTTTCCTAGCCGACTGCGTGCAAGAACTTGCACTAAGCAGACCTATAGCAAAAACGAGGCGTCACCGCGAGGAGCCCCTGCATCTCTTAGTACTATTTATACAATATATAAAAGGGCAGAAGGAGCAGCGATGTTGGCTTGAAATGCTGGGACAAGTGGGTGTGCAACCTTCTATATGCGTTACCTGCACGGAAGCCTCAGTTCTGACCATTTTTCATAAACGTATTTCCTGAAGGCAGTAAAAACAATATCCCACGAGTTTTTCCTAGCCCACTGCGTCCAAGAACTCGCTCTAAGCAGATGTATAGATATGACGAGGCGTCACCGCGAGGATCCCCTGCATCTCTTAGTACTATTTATTTATACAATATATAAAAGGGCAGAAGGAGCAGCGACGTTGGCTTGAAATGTTGGGACAAGTAGGTGTGCAACCTTCTATATGCGTTACCTGCACGGAAGCCTCAGTTCTGACCATTTTTCATAAACGTATTTCCTGAAGGCAGTAAAAACAATATCCCACGAGTTTTTCCTAGCCCACTGCGTCCAAGAACTCGCACTAAGCAGATGTATAGATATAAGGAGGCGTCACCGCGAGGAGCTCTGTATTTCTTATTACTATTTATACAATATATGAAAGTGCAGAAGGAGCAGGGACGTTGGTTTGAAATGCTGGGACGAGTGGGTGTGCAACCTTCTCTTAGCGTTACCTGCACGGAAGCCTCGGTTCTGACCATTCTTCATAAAAAGAATATCCTGAAGGCAGTAAAAACAATATCCCACGAGCTTTTGCTACACCACTCCGTGCAAGAACTCGCACTAAGCCGACGTATAGCAACAACGAGGCGTCACCGAGAGGAGCCCCTGCATCTTTTATTACTATATATACAATATATAAAAGGGAGAAGGAGGAGCGACGTTGGCTTGAAATGCTGGGACGAGTGTGTGTGCAACTTTTTATTCACGTTAACTGAACGGAAGCCTCGGTTCTGACCATTCTTCATAAAAATATTTTCTGAAGGCTGTAAAAACAATATCCCACGAGTTTTTCGTAGCCCACTGCGTGAAAGAACTCGCACTAAGCCAACTTATAGCAACAACGAGGCGTCACCGCGTGGAGCCCCTGCATCTTTTATTACTATATATAAAATATATAAAAGGGAGAAGGAGGAACGACGTTGGCTTGAAATGCTGGGACGAGTGTGTGTGCAACTTTTTATTCACGTTAACTGAACGGAAGCCTCGGTTCTGACCATTCTTCATAAAAATATATTCTGAAGGCTGTAAAAACAATATCCCACGAGTTTTTCGTAGCCCATTGCGTGAAAGAACTCGCACTAAGCCAACTTATAGCAACAACGAGGCGTCACCGCGAGGAGCCCCTGCATCTTTTATTACTATATATACAATATATAAAAGGCAGAAGGAGGAGCGACGTTGGCTTGAAATGCTGGGACGAGTGTGTGTGCAACTTTTTATTCACGTTAACTGAACGGAAGCCTCGGTTCTGACCATTCTTCATAAAAATATTTTCTGAAGGCTGTAAAAATAATATCCCACGAGTTTTTCGTAGCCCACTGCGCGAAAGAACTCGCACTAAGCCAACTTATAGCAACAACGAGGCGTCACCGCGAGGAGCCCCTGCATCTTTTATTACTATATATACAATATATAAAAGGGAGAAGGAGGAGCGACGTTGGCTTGAAATGCTGGGACGAGTGTGTGTGCAACTTTTTATTCACGTTAACTGAACGGAAGCCTCGGTTCTGACCATTCTTCATAAAAATATTCTCTGAAGGCAGTAAAAACAATATCCCACGAGTTTTTGCTACACCACTGCGTGCAAGAACTCGCACTAAGCAGACGTATAGCAACAACGAGGCGTCACCGAGAGGAGCCCCTGCATCTTTTATTACTATATATACAATATATAAAAGGGAGAAGGAGGAGCGACGTTGGCTTGAAATGCTGGGACGAGTGTGTGTGCAACTTTTTATTCACGTTAACTGAACGGAAGCCTCGGCTCTGACCATTCTTCATAAAAATATTTTCTGAAGGCTGTAAAAACAATATCCCACGAGTTTTTCGTAGCCCACTGCGTGAAAGAACTCGCACTAAGCCAACTTATAGCAACAACGAGGCGTCACCGCGAGGAGCCCCTGCATCTTTTATTACTATATATACAATATATAAAAGGGAGAAGGAGGAGCGACGTTGGCTTGAAATGCTGGGACGAGTGTGTGTGCAACTTTTTATTCACGTTAACTGAACGGACGCCTCGGTTCTGACCATTCTTCATAAAAATATTTTCTGAAGGCAGTAAAAACAATATCCCACGAGTTTTTGCTCCACCACTGCGTGCAAGAACTCGCACTAGGCCGACGTATAGCAACAACGAGGCGTCACCGAGAGGAGCCCCTGCATCTCTTATTACTATTTACACAATATATAAATAGGAGAAGGAGGAGCGACGTTGGCTGGAAATGCTGGGACGAGTGTGTGTGCAACCTTTTATTCATGTTAACTGAACGGAAGCCTCGGTTCTGATCATTCTTCAAAAAAATATTTTCTGAAGGCAGTTAAAATAATATCCCACGAGTTTTTCGTAGCCCACTGCGTGAAAGAAATCGCACTAAGCCGACGTATAGCAACAACGAGGCGTCACCGAGAGGAGCCCCTGCATCTTTTATTACTATATATACAATATGTAAAAGGGAGAAGGAGGAGCGACGTTGGCTTGAAATAATGGGACGAGTGTGTGTGCAACCTTTCATTCACGTTAACTGAACGGAAGCCTCGGTTCTGACCATTCGTCATAAAAATATTTCCTGAAGGCAGTAAAAACAATATCCCACGAGTTTTTCCTAGCCCACTGCGTGCAATAACTCAAACTAAGCCAACGTATAGCAACAACGAGGCGTCACCGCGAGGAGCCCCTGTATTTCTTAGTACTATTTATACAATATATAAAAGGGCAGAAGGAGCAGCGACATTGGCTTGAAATGCTGGCACGAGTGTGTTTGCAACCTTTTATTCGCGTTAACTGCGCGGAAGCCTCAGTTCTAACCATTTTTCATACAAATATTTCCAGAAGGCAGTAAAAACAATATCCCACGAGTTTTTCCTAGCCCACAGCGAGCAAGAACTCGCACTAATCCAACGTATGGCAACAGCGAGGCGTCACCGCGAGGAGCCCCTGCATCTCTTAGTACTAACTTTACAATACATAAAAGGGCAGAAGGAGCAGCGACGTTGGCTTGAAATGCTGGGACGAGTGGGTGTGCTGCCTTTTATTCGCGTTAACTGCGCGGAAGCCTCAGTTCTGACCATTTTTCATACAAATATTTCCAGAAGGCTGTAAAAACAATATCCCACGAGTTTTTCCTAGCCCACTGCGAGCAAGAACTCGCACTAAGCCAACGTATAGCAACAACGAGGCGTCACCGCGAGGAGCCCCTGCATCTCTTAGTACTAACTTTACAATACATAAAAGGGCACAAGGAGCAGCGACGTTGGCTTGAAATGCTGGGACGAGTGGGTGTGCAACCTTCTCTTAGCGTTACCTGCACGGAAGCCTCGGTTCTGACCATTGTTCATAAAAATATTTCCAGAAGGCAGTAAAAACAATATACCACGAGTTTTTCCTAGCCCACCGCGAGCAAGAACTCGCACTAAGCCAACGTATAGCAACAACGAGGCGTCACCGCGAGGAACCCCTGCATCTCTTAGTACTACTTGTACAATACATAAAAGGGCAGAAGGAGCAGCGACGTTGGCTTGAAATGCTGGGACGAGTGTGTGTGCAGCCTTTTATTCGCGTTAACTGCTCGGAAGCCACGGTTCTGACCATTTTTCATACAAATATTTCCAGAAGGCAGTAAAAACAATATCCCATGAGTTTTTCCAAGCCGACTGCGAGCAAGAACTCGCACTAGGTCAACGTATAGCAACAACGAGGCGTCACCGCGAGGAGCCCCTGCATCTCTTAGTACTAATTGTATAATATATAAAAGGGCACAAGGAGCAGCGACGTTGGCTTGAAATGTTGGGACGAGTGTGTGTGCAACCTTTTATTCGCGTTACCTGCACGGAAGCCTCGGTTCTGACCATTGTTCATAAAAATATTTCTTGAAGGCAGTAAAAACAATATCCCACGAGTTTTTCCTAGCCCAACTGCGAGCAAGAACTCGCACTAAGCCAACGTATAGCAACAACGAGGCGTCACCGCGAGGAGCCCCTGCATCTCTTAGTACTAATTATACAATATATTGAAGGGCAGAAGGAGCAGCGACGTTGGCTTGAAACGCTGGGACGAGTGTGTGTGCAACCTTTTATTGGCGTTTACTGCACGGAAGCCTCAGTTCTAACCATTCCTCATAAAAATATTTCCTGAAGGCAGTAAAAACAATATCCCACGAGTTTTTCCTAGCCCAACTGCGAGCAAGAACTCGCACTAAGCCAACGTATAGCAACAACGAGGCGTCACCGCGAGGAGCCCCTGCATCTCTTAGTACTATTTATACAATATATTAAAGGGCAGAAGGAGCAGCGACGTTGGCTTGAAACGCTGGGACGAGTGTGTGTGCAACCTTTTATTCGCGTTTACTGCACGGAAGCCACGGTTCTGACCATTTTTCATACAAATATTTCAAGAAGGCAGTAAAAACAATATCCCACGAGTTTTTCCTAGCCCACGGCGAGCAAGAACTCGCACTAAGCCAACGTATACCAACAACGAGGCGTCACCGCGAGGAGCCCCTGCATCTCTTAGTACTAATTATACAATATATAAAAGGGCAGAAGGAGCAGCGACGTTGGCTTGAAACGCTGGGACAAGTGTGTGTGCAACCTTTTATTCGCGTTTACTGCACGGAAGCCACGGTTCTGGCCATTTTTAATAAAAATGTTTACTGAAGGCAGTAAAAACAATATCCCACGAGTTTTTCCTAGCCCACTGCGAGCAAGAACTCGCACTAAGCCAACGTATAGCAACAACGAGGCGTCACCGCGAGGAGCCCCTGCATCTCTTAGTACTACTTGTACAATACATAAAAGGGCAGAAGGAGCAGCGACGTTGGCTTGAAAGGCTGGGACGAGTGTGTGTGCCGCCTTTTATTCGCGTTTACTGCACGGAAGCCACGGTTCTGGCCATTTTTAATAAAAATGTTTCCTGAAGGCAGTAAAAACAATATCCCACGAGTTTTTCCTAGCCCACGGCGAGCAAGAACTCGGACTAAGCCAACGTATACCAACAACGAGGCGTCACCGCGAGGAGCCCCTGCATCTCTTAGTACTAATTATACAATATATAAAAGGGCAGAAGGAGCAGCGACGTTGGCTTGAAACGCTGGGACAAGTCTGTGTGCAACCTTTTATTCGCGTTTACTGCACGGAAGCCACGGTTCTGGCCATTTTTAATAAAAATGTTTCCTGAAGGCAGTAAAAACAATATCCCACGAGTTTTCCTAGCCCACGGCGAGCAAGAACTCGCACTAAGCCAACGTATACCAACAACGAGGCGTCACCCCGAGGAGCCCCTGCATCTCTTAGTACTAATTATACAATATATAAAAGGGCAGAAGGAGCAGCGACGTTGGCTTGAAACGCAGGGACAAGTGTGTGTGCAACCTTTTATTCGCGTTTACTGCACGGAAGCCACGGTTCTGGCCATTTTTCATAAAAATGTTTCCTGAAGGCAGTAAAAACAATATCCCACGAGTTTTTCCTAGCCCACGGCGAGCAAGAACTCGCACTAAGCCAACGTATACCAACAACGAGGCGTCACCGCGAGGAGCCCCTGCATCTCTTAGTACTAATTATACAATATATAAAAGGGCAGAAGGAGCAGCGACGTTGGCTTGAAACGCAGGGACAAGTGTGTGTGCAACCTTTTATTCGCGTTTACTGCACGGAAGCCACGGTTCTGGCCATTTTTCATAAAAATGTTTCCTGAAGGCAGTAAAAACAATATCCCACGAATTTTTCCTAGCCCACGGCGAGCAAGAACTCGCACTAAGCCAACGTATACCAACAACGAGGCGTCACCGCGAGGAGCCCCTGCATCTCTTAGAACTAATTATACAATATATTAAAGGGCATAAGGAGCAGCGACGTTGGCTTGAAACGCTGGGACGAGTGTGTGTGCAACCTTTTATTGGCGTTTACTGCACGGAAGCCACGGTTCTGCCATTTTTCATAAAAATATTTCCTGAAGGCAGTAAAAACAATATCCCACGAAATTTTCCTAGGCGACTGCGTGCAAGAACTCGCACTAAGCAGACCTATAGCAACAACGAGGCGTCACCGCGAGGAGCCCCTGCATCTCTTAGTACTAATTATACAATATATTAAAGGGCAGAAGGAGCAGCGACGTTGGCTTGAAATGCTGGGACGAGTGTGTGTGCAACCTTTTATTCGCGTTACCTGCACGGAAGCCTCGGTTCTGACCATTGTTCATAAAAATATTTCCTGAAGGCAGTAAAAACAATATCCCACGAGTTTTTCCTAGCCCAACTGCGAGCAAGAACTCGCACTAAGCCAACGTATAGCAACAACGAGGCGTCACCGCGAGGAGCCCCTGCATCTCTTAGTACTAATTATACAATATATTAAAGGGCAGAAGGAGCAGCGACGTTGGCTTGAAACGCTGGGACGAGTGTGTGTGCAACCTTTTATTGGCGTTTACTGCACGGAAGCCACGGTTCTGCCATTTTTCATAAAAATATTTCCTGAAGGCAGTAAAAACAATATCCCACGAAATTTTCCTAGGCGACTGCGTGCAAGAACTCGCACTAAGCAGACCTATAGCAACAACGAGGCGTCACCGCGAGGAGCCCCTGCATCTCTTAATACTAATTATACAATATATTAAAGGGCAGAAGGAGCAGCGACGTTGGCTTGAAATACTGGGACGAGTGTGTGTGCAACCTTTTATTCGCGTTTACTGCACGGAAGCCACGGTTCTGGCCATTTTTAATAAAAATGTTTCCTGAAGGCAGTAAAAACAATATCCCACGAGTTTTTCCTAGCCCACGGCGAGCAAGAACTCGGACTAAGCTAACGTATACCAACAACGAGGCGTCACCGCGAGGAGCCCCTGCATCTCTTAGTACTAATTATACAATATATAAAAGGGCAGAAGGAGCAGCGACGTTGGCTTGAAACGCTGGGACAAGTGTGTGTGCAACCTTTTATTCGCGTTTACTGCACGGAAGCCACGGTTCTGGCCATTTTTAATAAAAATGTTTCCTGAAGGCAGTAAAAACAATATCCCACGAGTTTTTCCTAGCCCACGGCGAGCAAGAACTCGGACTAAGCCAACGTATACCAACAACGAGGCGTCACCGCGAGGAGCCCCTGCATCTCTTAGTACTAATTATACAATATATAAAAGGGCAGAAGGAGCAGCGACGTTGGCTTGAAACGCAGGGACAAGTGTGTGTGCAACCTTTTATTCGCGTTTACTGCACGGAAGCCACGGTTCTGGCCATTTTTCATAAAAATGTTTCCTGAAGGCAGTAAAAACAATATCCCACGAATTTTTCCTAGCCCACGGCGAGCAAGAACTCGCACTAAGCCAACGTATACCAACAACGAGGCGTCACCGCGAGGAGCCCCTGCATCTCTTAGTACTAATTATACAATATATTAAAGGGCATAAGGAGCAGCGACGTTGGCTTGAAACGCTGGGACGAGTGTGTGTGCAACCTTTTATTGGCGTTTACTGCACGGAAGCCACGGTTCTGCCATTTTTCATAAAAATATTTCCTGAAGGCAGTAAAAACAATATCCCACGAAATTTTCCTAGGCGACTGCGTGCAAGAACTCGCACTAAGCAGACCTATAGCAACAACGAGGCGTCACCGCGAGGAGCCCCTGCATCTCTTAGTACTAATTATACAATATATTAAAGGGCAGAAGGAGCAGCGACGTTGGCTTGAAATGCTGGGACGAGTGTGTGCAACCTTTTATTCGCGTTACCTGCACGGAAGCCTCGGTTCTGACCATTGTTCATAAAAATATTTCCTGAAGGCAGTAAAAACAATATCCCACGAGTTTTTCCTAGCCCAACTGCGAGCAAGAACTCGCACTAAGCCAACGTATAGCAACAACGAGGCGTCACCGCGAGGAGCCCCTGCATCTCTTAGTACTAATTATACAATATATTAAAGGGCAGAAGGAGCAGCGACGTTGGCTTGAAACGCTGGGACGAGTGTGTGTGCAACCTTTTATTGGCGTTTACTGCACGGAAGCCACGGTTCTGCCATTTTTCATAAAAATATTTCCTGAAGGCAGTAAAAACAATATCCCACGAAATTTTCCTAGGCGACTGCGTGCAAGAACTCGCACTAAGCAGACCTATAGCAACAACGAGGCGTCACCGCGAGGAGCCCCTGCATCTCTTAATACTAATTATACAATATATTAAAGGGCAGAAGGAGCAGCGACGTTGGCTTGAAATACTGGGACGAGTGTGTGTGCAACCTTTTATTCGCGTTTACTGCACGGAAGCCACGGTTCTGGCCATTTTTAATAAAAATGTTTCCTGAAGGCAGTAAAAACAATATCCCACGAGTTTTTCCTAGCCCACGGCGAGCAAGAACTCGGACTAAGCCAACGTATACCAACAACGAGGCGTCACCGCGAGGAGCCCCTGCATCTCTTAGTACTAATTATACAATATATAAAAGGGCAGAAGGAGCAGCGACGTTGGCTTGAAACGCTGGGACAAGTGTGTGTGCAACCTTTTATTCGCGTTTACTGCACGGAAGCCACGGTTCTGGCCATTTTTAATAAAAATGTTTCCTGAAGGCAGTAAAAACAATATCCCACGAGTTTTTCCTAGCCCACGGCGAGCAAGAACTCGGACTAAGCCAACGTATACCAACAACGAGGCGTCACCGCGAGGAGCCCCTGCATCTCTTAGTACTAATTATACAATATATAAAAGGGCAGAAGGAGCAGCGACGTTGGCTTGAAACGCAGGGACAAGTGTGTGTGCAACCTTTTATTCGCGTTTACTGCACGGAAGCCACGGTTCTGGCCATTTTTCATAAAAATGTTTCCTGAAGGCAGTAAAAACAATATCCCACGAATTTTTCCTAGCCCACGGCGAGCAAGAACTCGCACTAAGCCAACGTATACCAACAACGAGGCGTCACCGCGAGGAGCCCCTGCATCTCTTAGTACTAATTATACAATATATTAAAGGGCATAAGGAGCAGCGACGTTGGCTTGAAACGCTGGGACGAGTGTGTGTGCAACCTTTTATTGGCGTTTACTGCACGGAAGCCACGGTTCTGCCATTTTTCATAAAAATATTTCCTGAAGGCAGTAAAAACAATATCCCACGAAATTTTCCTAGGCGACTGCGTGCAAGAACTCGCACTAAGCAGACCTATAGCAACAACGAGGCGTCACCGCGAGGAGCCCCTGCATCTCTTAGTACTAATTATACAATATATTAAAGGGCAGAAGGAGCAGCGACGTTGGCTTGAAATGCTGGGACGAGTGTGTGTGCAACCTTTTATTCGCGTTACCTGCACGGAAGCCTCGGTTCTGACCATTGTTCATAAAAATATTTCCTGAAGGCAGTAAAAACAATATCCCACGAGTTTTTCCTAGCCCAACTGCGAGCAAGAACTCGCACTAAGCCAACGTATAGCAACAACGAGGCGTCACCGCGAGGAGCCCCTGCATCTCTTAGTACTAATTATACAATATATTAAAGGGCAGAAGGAGCAGCGACGTTGGCTTGAAACGCTGGGACGAGTGTGTGTGCAACCTTTTATTGGCGTTTACTGCACGGAAGCCACGGTTCTGGCCATTTTTCATAAAAATATTTCCTGAAGGCAGTAAAAACAATATCCCACGAGTTTTTCCTAGCCGACTGCGTGCAAGAACTCGCACTAAGCAGACCTATAGCAACAACGAGGCGTCACCGCGAGGAGCCCCTGCATCTCTTAGTACTAATTATACAATATATTAAAGGGCAGAAGGAGCAGCGACGTTGGCTTGAAATGCTGGGACGAGTGTGTGTGCAACCTTTTATTGGCGTTTACTGCACGGAAGCCACGGTTCTGGCCATTTTTCATAAAAATATTTCCTGAAGGCAGTAAAACAATATCCCACGAGTTTTTCCTAGCCCAACTGCGAGCAAGAACTCGCACTAAGCCAACGTATAGCAACAACGAGGCGTCACCGCGAGGAGCCCCTGCATCTCTTAGTACTAATTATACAATATATAAAAGGGCAGAAGGAGCAGCGACGTTGGCTTGAAACGCTGGGACGAGTGTGTGTGCAACCTTTTATTCGCGTTACCTGCACGGAAGCCACGGTTCTGGCCATTTTTCATAAACATATTTCCTGAAGGCATTAAAAACAATATCCCACGAGTTTTTCCTAGCCCACTGCGAGCAAGAACTCGCACTAAGCCAAACTATAGCAACAACGAGGCGTCACCGCGAGGAGCCCCTACATCTCTTAGTACTATTTATACAATATATTAAAGGGCAGAAGGAGCAGCGACGTTGGCTTGAAACGCTGGGACGAGTGTGTGTGCAACCTTTTATTCGCGTTTACTGCACGGAAGCCTCAGTTCTGACCATTCCTCATAAAAATATTTCCTGAAGGCAGTAAAAACAATATCCCACGAGTTTTTCCTAGCCCAACTGCGAGCAAGAACTCGCACTAAGCCAAACTATAGCAACAACGAGGCGTCACCGCGAGGAGCCCCTGCATCTCTTAGTACTATATATACAATATATTAAAGGGCAGAAGGAGCAGCGACGTTGGCTTGAAACGCTGGGACGAGTGTGTGTGCAACCTTTTATTCGCGTTACCTGCACGGAAGCCACTGTTCTGGCCATTTTTCATAAACATATTTCCTGAAGGCATTAAAAACAATATCCCACGAGTTTTTCCTAGCCCACAGCGAGCAAGAACTCGCACTAAGCCAACGTATAGCAACAACGAGGCGTCACCGCGAGGAGCCCCTGCATCTCTTAGTACTATTTATACAATATATAAAAGTGCAGAAGGAGCAGCGACGCTGGTTTGAAACGCTGGGACGAGTGGGTGTGCAACCTTTTATTCGCGTTTACTGCACGGAAGCCACGGTTCTGGCCATTTTTCATAAAAATGTTTCCTGAAGGCAGTAAAAACAATATTCCACGAGTTTTTCCTAGCCCACTGCGAGCAAGAACTCGCACTAAGCCAAACTATAGCAACAACGAGGCGTCACCGCGAGGAGCCCCTGCATCTCTCAGTACTATTTATACAATATATTAAAGGGCAGAAGGAGCAGCGACGTTGGCTTGAAACGCTGGGACGAGTGTGTGTGCAACCTTTTATTCGCGTTACCTGCACGGAAGCCACTGTTCTGGCCATTTTTCATAAACATATTTCCTGAAGGCATTAAAAACAATATCCCACGAGTTTTTCCTAGCCCACAGCGAGCAAGAACTCGCACTAAGCCAACGTATAGCAACAACGAGGCGTCACCGCGAGGAGCCCCTGCATCTCTTAGTACTAATTATACAATATATTAAAGGGCAGAAGGAGCAGCGACGTTGGCTTGAAACGCTGGGACGAGTGTGTGTGCAACCTTTTATTGGCGTTTACTGCACGGAAGCCACGGTTCTGGCCATTTTTCATAAAAATATTTCCTGAAGGCAGTAAAAACAATATCCCACGAGTTTTTCCTAGCCGACTGCGTGCAAGAACTCGCACTAAGCAGACCTATAGCAACAACGAGGCGTCACCGCGAGGAGCCCCTGCATCTCTTAGTACTAATTATACAATATATTAAAGGGCAGAAGGAGCAGCGACGTTGGCTTGAAATGCTGGGACGAGTGTGTGTGCAACCTTTTATTGGCGTTTACTGTACGGAAGCCACCGTTCTGGCCATTTTTCATAAAAATATTTCCTGAAGGCAGTAAAACAATATCCCACGAGTTTTTCCTAGCCCAACTGCGAGCAAGAACTCGCACTAAGCCAACGTATAGCAACAACGAGGCGTCACCGCGAGGAGTCCCTGCATCTCTTAGTACTATTTATAAAATATATTAAAGGGCAGAAGGAGCAACGACGTTGGCTTGAAACGCTGGGACGAGTGTGTGTGCAACCTTTTATTCGCGTTACCTGCACGGAAGCCACGGTTCTGGCCATTTTTCATAAACATATTTCCTGAAGGCATTAAAAACAATATCCCACGAGTTTTTCCTAGCCCACAGCGAGCAAGAACTCGCACTAAGCCAACGTATAGCAACAACGAGGCGTCACCGCGAGGAGCCCCTGCATCTCTTAGTACTAATTATACAATATATAAAAGGGCAGAAGGAGCAGCGACGTTGGCTTGAAACGCTGGGACGAGTGTGTGTGCAACCTTTTATTCGCGTTACCTGCACGGAAGCCACGGTTCTGGCCATTTTTCATAAACATATTTCCTGAACGCATTAAAAACAATATCCCACGAGTTTTTCCTAGCCCACTGCGAGCAAGAACTCGCACTAAGCCAAACTATAGCAACAACGAGGCGTCACCGCGAGGAGCCCCTGCATCTCTTTGTACTATTTATACAATATATTAAAGGGCAGAAGGAGCAGCGACGTTGGCTTGAAACGCTGGGACGAGTGTGTGTGCAACCTTTTATTCGCGTTTACTGCACGGAAGCCTCAGTTCTGACCATTCCTCATAAAAATATTTCCTGAAGGCAGTAAAAACAATATCCCACGAGTTTTTCCTAGCCCAACTGCGAGCAAGAACTCGCACTAAGCCAAACTATAGCAACAACGAGGCGTCACCGCGAGGAGCCCCTGCATCTCTTAGTACTATATATACAATATATTAAAGGGCAGAAGGAGCAGCGACGTTGGCTTGAAACGCTGGGACGAGTGTGTGTGCAACCTTTTATTCGCGTTACCTGCACGGAAGCCACTGTTCTGGCCATTTTTCATAAACATATTTCCTGAAGGCATTAAAAACAATATCCCACGAGTTTTTCCTAGCCCACAGCGAGCAAGAACTCGCACTAAGCCAACGCATGGCAACAGCGAGGCGTCTCCGCGAGGAGCCCCTGCATCTCTTAGTACTAATTATACAATATATAAAAGGGCAGAAGGAGCAGCGACGCTGGTTTGAAACGCTGGGACGAGTGGGTGTGCAACCTTTTATTCGCGTTTACTGCACGGAAGCCACGGTTCTGGCCATTTTTCATAAAAATGTTTCCTGAAGGCAGTAAAAACAATATTCCACGAGTTTTTCCTAGCCCACTGCGAGCAAGAACTCGCACTAAGCCAAACTATAGCAACAACGAGGCGTCACCGCGAGGAGCCCCTGCATCTCTTAGTACTATTTATACAATATATTAAAGGGCAGAAGAAGCAGCGACGTTGGCTTGAAACGCTGGGACGAGTGTGTGTGCAACCTTTTATTCGCGTTACCTGCACGGAAGCCACTGTTCTGGCCATTTTTCATAAACATATTTCCTGAAGGCATTAAAAACAATATCCCACGAGTTTTTCCTAGCCCACAGCGAGCAAGAACTCGCACTAAGCCAACGCATGGCAACAGCGAGGCGTCACCGCGAGGAGCCCCTGCATCTCTTAGTACTAATTATACAATATATAAAAGGGCAGAAGGAGCAGCGACGTTGGCTTGAAACGCTGGGACGAGTGTGTGTGCAACCTTTTATTCGCGTTACCTGCACGGAAGCCACGGTTCTGGCCATTTTTCATAAACATATTTCCTGAAGGCATTAAAAACAATATCCCACGAGTTTTTCCTAGCCCACTGCGAGCAAGAACTCGCACTAAGCCAAACTATAGCAACAACGAGGCGTCACCGCGAGGAGCCCCTGCATCTCTTAGTACTATTTATACAATATATTAAAGGGCAGAAGGAGCAGCGACGTTGGCTTGAAACGCTGGGACGAGTGTGTGTGCAACCTTTTATTCGCGTTTACTGCACGGAAGCCTCAGTTCTGACCATTCCTCATAAAAATATTTCCTGAAGGCAGTAAAAACAATATCCCACGAGTTTTTCCTAGCCCAACTGCGAGCAAGAACTCGCACTAAGCCAAACTATAGCAACAACGAGGCGTCACCGCGAGGAGCCCCTGCAGCTCTTAGTGCTATTTATACAATATATAAAAGGGCACAAGGAGCAGCGACGCTGGTTTGAAATGCTGGGACGAGTGTGTGTGCAACCTTTTATTCGCGTTTACGGCACGGAAGCCACGGTTCTGACCATTTTTCATAAACATATTTCCTGAAGGCAGTAAAAACAATATTCCACGTGTTTTTCCTAGCCCACTGCGAGCAAGAACTCGCACTAAGCCAACGCATAGCAACAGCGAGGCGTCACCGCGAGGAGCCCCTGCAGCTCTTAGTGCTATTTATACAATATATTAAAGGGCAGAAGGAGCAGCGACGTTGGCTTGAAACGCTGGGACGAGTGGGTGTGCAACCTTTTATTCGCGTTTACTGCACGGAAGCCTCAGTTCTGACCATTCCTCATAAAAATATTTCCTGAAGGCAGTAAAAACAATATCCCACGAGTTTTTCCTAGCCCAACTGCGAGCAAGAACTCGCACTAAGCCAAACTATAGCAACAACGAGGCGTCACCGCGAGGAGCCCCTGCAGCTCTTAGTGCTATTTATACAATATATAAAAGGGCACAAGGAGCAGCGACGCTGGTTTGAAATGCTGGGACGAGTGTGTGTGCAACCTTTTATTCGCGTTTACTGCACGGAAGCCACGGTTCTGGCCATTTTTCATAAAAATGTTTCCTGAAGGCAGTAAAAACAATATTCCACGAGTTTTTCCTAGCCCACTGCGAGCAAAAACTCGCACTAAGCCAACGCATAGCAACAGCGAGGCGTCACCGCGAGGAGCCCCTGCATCTCTTAGTACTAATTATACAATATATAAAAGGGCAGAAGGAGCAGCGACGTTGGCTTGAAACGCTGGGACGAGTGGGTGTGCAACCTTTTATTCGCGTTTACGGCACGGAAGCCACGGTTCTGACCATTTTTCATAAACATATTTCCTGAAGGCAGTAAAAACAATATTCCACGAGTTTTTCCTAGCCCACTGCGAGGAAGAACTCGCACTAAGCCAACGTATAGCAACAACGAGGCGTCACCGCGAGGAGCCCCTGCATCTCTTAGTACTAATTATACAATACATAAAAGGGCAGAAGGAGCAGCGACGTTGGCTTGAAATGCTGGGACGAGTGTGTGTGCAGCCTTTTATTCGCGTTAACTGCGCGGAAGCCACGGTTCTGACCATTTTTCATACAAATATTTCCAGAAGGCAGTAAAAACAATATCCCATGAGTTTTTCCTAGCCCACTGCGAGCAAGAACTCGCACTAGGTCAACGTATAGCAACAACGAGGCGTCACCGCGAGGAGCCCCTGCATCTCTTAGTACTAATTATACAATATATAAAAGGGCAGAAGGAGCAGCGACGCTGGCTTGAAATGCTGGGACGAGTGGGTGTGCAACCTTCTCTTAGCGTTACCTGCACGGAAGCCTCGGTTCTGACCATTGTAGATAAAAATATTTCCTGAAGGCAGTAAAAACAATATCCCACGAGTTTTTCCAAGCCCACTGCGAGCAAGAACTCGCACTAAGCCAACGTATAGCAACAACGAGGCGTCACCGCGAGGAGCCCCTGCATCTCTTAGTACTAATTATACAATATATAAAAGGGCAGAAGGAGCAGCGACGTTGGCTTGAAATGCTGGGACGAGTGGGTGTGCAACCTTCTCTTAGCGTTACCTGCACGGAAGCCTCGGTTCTGACCATTGTTCATAAAAATATTTCCAGAAGGCAGTAAAAACAATATACCACGAGTTTTTCCTAGCCCACTGCGAGCAAGAACTCGCACTAAGCCAACGTATAGCAACAACGAGGCGTCACCGCGAGGAGCCCCTGCATCTCTTAGTACTAATTATACAATACATAAAAGGGCAGAAGGAGCAGCGACGTTGGCTTGAAATGCTGGGACGAGTGTGTGTGCAGCCTTTTATTCGCGTTAACTGCGCGGAAGCCACGGTTCTGACCATTTTTCATACAAATATTTCCAGAAGGCAGTAAAAACAATATCCCATGAGTTTTTCCTAGCCCACTGCGAGCAAGAACTCGCACTAGGTCAACGTATAGCAACAACGAGGCGTCACCGCGAGGAGCCCCTGCATCTCTTAGTACTAATTATACAATATATAAAAGGGCAGAAGGAGCAGCGACGCTGGCTTGAAATGCTGGGACGAGTGGGTGTGCAACCTTCTCTTAGCGTTACCTGCACGGAAGCCTCGGTTCTGACCATTGTAGATAAAAATATTTCCTGAAGGCAGTAAAAACAATATCCCACGAGTTTTTCCAAGCCCACTGCGAGCAAGAACTCGCACTAAGCCAACGTATAGCAACAACGAGGCGTCACCGCGAGGAGCCCCTGCATCTCTTAGTACTAATTATACAATATATAAAAGGGCAGAAGGAGCAGCGACGTTGGCTTGAAATGCTGGGACGAGTGGGTGTGCAACCTTTTCTGAGCGTTACCTGCACGGAAGCCTTGGTTCTGGCCATTCTTCATAAAAATATTTCCTGAAGGCAGTAAAAACAATATCCCACGAAATTTTCCTAGGCGACTGCGTGCAAGAACTCGCACTAAGCAGACCTATAGCAACAACGAGGCGTCACCGCGAGGAGCCTCTGCATCTCTTAGTACTAATTATACAATATATTAAAGGGCAGAAGGAGCAGCGACGTTGGCTTGAAATGCTGGGACGAGTGTGTGTGCAACCTTTAATTCGCGTTACCTGCACGGAAGCCTCGGTTCTGACCATTGTTCATAAAAATATTTCCTGAAGGCAGTAAAAACAATATCCCACGAGTTTTTCCTAGCCCAACTGCGAGCAAGAACTCGCACTAAGCCAACGTATAGCAACAACGAGGCGTCACCGCGAGGAGCCCCTGCATCTCTTAGTACTAATTATACAATATATTAAAGGGCAGAAGGAGCAGCGACGTTGGCTTGAAACGCTGGGACGAGTGGGTGTGCAACCTTTTATTCGCGTTTACTGCACGGAAGCCACGGTTCTGACCATTTTTCATACAAATATTTCAAGAAGGCAGTAAAAACAATATCCCACGAGTTTTTCCTAGCCCACGGCGAGCAAGAACTCGGACTAAGCCAACGTATACCAACAACGAGGCGTCACCGCGAGGAGCCCCTGCATCTCTTAGTACTAATTATACAATATATAAAAGGGCAGAAGGAGCAGCGACGTTGGCTTGAAACGCTGGGACGAGTGGGTGTGCAACCTTTTATTCGCGTTTACGGCACGGAAGCCACGGTTCTGACCATTTTTCATAAACATATTTCCTGAAGGCAGTAAAAACAATATTCCACGAGTTTTTCCTAGCCCACGGCGAGCAAGAACTCGGACTAAGCCAACGTATACCAACAACGAGGCGTCACCGCGAGGAGCCCCTGCATCTCTTAGTACTAATTATACAATATATTAAAGGGCAGAAGGAGCATCGACGTTGGCTTGAAACGCTGGGACGAGTGTGTGTGCAACCTTTTATTGGCGTTTACTGCACGGAAGCCACGGTTCTGCCATTTTTCATAAAAATATTTCCTGAAGGCAGTAAAAACAATATCCCACGAAATTTTCCTAGGCGACTGCGTGCAAGAACTCGCACTAAGCAGACCTATAGCAACAACGAGGCGTCACCGCGAGGAGCCCCTGCATCTCTTAATACTAATTATACAATATATTAAAGGGCAGAAGGAGCAGCGACGTTGGCTTGAAATGCTGGGACGAGTGTGTGTGCAACCTTTTATTCGCGTTAAATGCACGGAAGCCTCGGTTCTGGCCATTTTTCATAAAAATATTTCCTGAAGGCAGTAAAAACAATATCCCACGAGTTTTTCCTAGCCCACGGCGAGCAAGAACTCGGACTAAGCCAACGTATACCAACAACGAGGCGTCACCGCGAGGAGCCCCTGCATCTCTTAGTACTAATTATACAATATATTAAAGGGCAGAAGGAGCAGCGACGTTGGCTTGAAATGCTGGGACGAGTGTGTGTGCAACCTTTTATTCGCGTTACCTGCACGGAAGCCTCGGTTCTGGCCATTTTTCATAAAAATATTTCCTGAAGGCAGTAAAAACAATATCCCACGAGTTTTTCGTAGCCGACTGCGTGCAAGAACTCGGACTAAGCCAACGTATACCAACAACGAGGCGTCACCGCGAGGAGCCCCTGCATCTCTTAGTACTAATTATACAATACATAAAAGGGCAGAAGGAGCAGCGACGTTGGCTTGAAACGCTGGGACAAGTGTGTGTGCAACCTTTTATTCGCGTTTACTGCACGGAAGCCACGGTTCTGGCCATTGTTCATAAAAATATTTCCTGAAGGCAGTAAAAACAATATCCCACGAGTTTTTCCTAGCCCACGGCGAGCAAGAACTCGGACTAAGCCAACGTATACCAACAACGAGGCGTCACCGCGAGGAGCCCCTGCATCTCTTAGTACTAATTATACAAGATATAAAATGGCAGAAGGAGCAGCGACGTTGGCTTGAAACGCTGGGACAAGTGTGTGTGCAACCTTTTATTCGCGTTTACTGCACGGAAGCCACGGTTCTGGCCATTTTTAATAAAAATGTTTCCTGAAGGCAGTAAAAACAATATCCCACGAGTTTTTCGTAGCCGACTGCGTGCAAGAACTCGCACTAAGCAGACCTATAGCAACAACGTGGCGTCACCGCGAGGAGCAGCTGCATCTCTTAGTACTAATTATACAATATATTAAAGGGCAGAAGGAGCAGCGACGTTGGCTTGAAATGCTGGGACGAGTGTGTGTGCAACCTTTTATTCGCGTTACCTGCACGGAAGCCTCGGTTCTGACCATTGTTCATAAAAATATTTCCTGAAGGCAGTAAAAACAATATCCCACGAGTTTTTCCTAGCCCACGGCGAGCAAGAACTCGGACTAAGCCAACGTATACCAACAACGAGGCGTCACCGCGAGGAGCCCCTGCATCTCTTAGTACTAATTATACAATATATAAAAGGGCAGAAGGAGCAGCGACGTTGGCTTGAAACGCTGGGACAAGTGTGTGTGCAACCTTTTATTCGCGTTTACTGCACGGAAGCCACGGTTCTGGCCATTTTTAATAAAAATGTTTCCTGAAGGCAGTAAAAACAATATCCCACGAGTTTTTCCTAGCCCACGGCGAGCAAGAACTCGCACTAAGCCAACGTATACCAACAACGAGGCGTCACCGCGAGGAGCCCCTGTATCTCTTAGTACTAATTATACAATATATAAAAGGGCAGAAGGAGCAGCGACGTTGGCTTGAAACGCAGGGACGAGTGTGTGTGCAACCTTTTATTGGCGTTTACTGCACGGAAGCCACGGTTCTGCCATTTTTCATAAAAATATTTCCTGAAGGCAGTAAAAACAATATCCCACGAAATTTTCCTAGGCGACTGCGTGCAAGAACTCACACTAAGCAGACCTATAGCAACAACGAGGCGTCACCGCGAGGAGCCCCTGCATCTCTTAATACTAATTATACAATATATTAAAGGGCAGAAGGAGCAGCGACGTTGGCTTGAAATGCTGGGACGAGTGTGTGTGCAACCTTTTATTCGCGTTACCTGCACGGAAGCCTCGGTTCTGGCCATTTTTCATAAAAATATTTCCTGAAGGCAGTAAAAACAATATCCCACGAGTTTTTCGTAGCCGACTGCGTGCAAGAACTCGCACTAAGCAGACCTATAGCAACAACGTGGCGTCACCGCGAGGAGCCCCTGCATCTCTTAGTACTAATTATACAATATATTAAAGGGCAGAAGGAGCAGCGACGTTGGCTTGAAATGCTGGGACGAGTGTGTGTGCAACCTTTTATTCGCGTTACCTGCACGGAAGCCGCGGTTCTGACCATTGTTCATAAAAATATTTCCTGAAGGCAGTAAAAACAATATCCCACGAGATTTTCCTAGCCCAACTGCGAGCAAGAACTCTCACTAAGCCAACGTATAGCAACAACGAGGCGTCACCGCGAGGAGCCCCTGCATCTCTTAGTACTAATTATACAATATATTAAAGGGCAGAAGGAGCAGCGACGTTGGCTTGAAATGCTGGGACGAGTGGGTGTGCAACCTTCTCTTAGCGTTACCTGCACGGAAGCCTCGGTTCTGACCATTCTAGATAAAAATATTTCCTGAAGGCAGTAAAAACAATATCCCACGAGTTTTTCCAAGCCCACTGCGAGCCAGAACTCGCACTAAGCCAACGTATAGCAACAACGAGGCGTCACCGCGAGGAGCCCCTGCATCTCTTAGTACTAATTATACAATATATTAAAGGGCAGAAGGAGCAGCGACGTTGGCTTGAAATGCTGGGACGAGTGGGTGTGCAACCTTCTCTGAGCGTTACCTGCACGGAAGCCTTGGTTCTGGCCATTCTTCATAAAAATATTTCCTGAAGGCAGTAAAAACAATATCCCACGAAATTTTCCTAGGCGACTGCGTGCAAGAACTCGCACTAAGCAGACCTATAGCAACAACGAGGCGTCACCGCGAGGAGCCCCTGCATCTCTTAGTTCTAATTATACAATATATTAAAGGGCAGAAGGAGCAGCGACGTTGGCTTGAAATGCTCGGACGAGTGTGTGTGCAACCTTTAATTCGCGTTACCTGCACGGAAGCCTCGGTTCTGACCATTGTTCATAAAAATATTTCCTGAAGGCAGTAAAAACAATATCCCACGAGTTTTTCCTAGCCCAACTGCGAGCAAGAACTCGCACTAAGCCAACGTATAGCAACAACGAGGCGTCACCGCGAGGAGCCCCTGCATCTCTTAGTACTAATTATACAATATATTAAAGGGCAGAAGGAGCAGCGACGTTGGCTTGAAATGCTGGGACGAGTGGGTGTGCAACCTTTTATTCGCGTTTACTGCACGGAAGCCACGGTTCTGGCCATTTTTCATAAAAATATTTCCTGAAGGCAGTAAAAACAATATCCCACGAGTTTTTCCTAGCCCCGGCGAGCAAGAACTCGCACTAAGCCAACGTATAGCAACAACGAGGCGTCACCGCGAGGAGCCCCTGCATCTCTTAGTACTAATTATACAATATATTAAAGGGCAGAAGGAGCAGCGACGTTGGCTTGAAACGCTGGGACGAGTGTGTGTGCAACCTTTTATTGGCGTTTACTGCACGGAAGCCTCAGTTCTAACCATTCCTCATAAAAATATTTCCTGAAGGCAGTAAAAACAATATCCCATGAGTTTTTCCTAGCCCAACTGCGAGCAAGAACTCGCACTAAGCCAACGTATAGCAACAACGAGGCGTCACCGCGAGGAGCCCCTGCATCTCTTAGTACTATTTATACAATATATTAAAGGGCAGAAGGAGCAGCGACGTTGGCTTGAAACGCTGGGACGAGTGTGTGTGCAACCTTTTATTCGCGTTTACTGCACGGAAGCCAAGGTTCTGACCATTTTTCATACAAATATTTCAAGAAGGCAGTAAAAACAATATCCCACGAGTTTTTCCTAGCCCACGGCGAGCAAGAACTCGCACTAAACCAACGTATACCAACAACGAGGCGTCACCGCGAGGAGCCCCTGCATCTCTTAGTACTAATTATACAATATATAAAAGGGCAGAAGGAGCAGCGACGTTGGCTTGAAACGCTGGGACGAGTGGGTGTGCAACCTTTTATTCGCGTTTACGGCACGGAAGCCACGGTTCTGACCATTTTTCATAAACATATTTCCTGAAGGCAGTAAAAACAATATTCCACGAGTTTTTCCTAGCCCACTGTGAGCAAGAACTCGCACTAAGCCAACGTATAGCAACAACGAGGCGTCACCGCGAGGAGCCCCTGCATCTCTTAGTACTACTTGTACAATACATAAAAGGGCAGAAGGAGCAGCGACGTTGGCTTGAAACGCTGGGACGAGTGGGTGTGCCGCCTTTTATTCGCGTTTACTGCACGGAAGCCACGGTTCTGGCCATTTTTAATAAAAATGTTTCCTGAAGGCAGTAAAAACAATATCCCACGAGTTTTTCCTAGCCCACGGCGAGCAAGAACTCGCACTAAGCCAACGTATACCAACAACGAGGCGTCACCGCGAGGAGCCCCTGCATCTCTTAGTACTAATTATACAATATATTAAAGGGCAGAAGGAGCAGCGACGTTGGCTTGAAACGCTGGGACGAGTGTGTGTGCAACCTTTTATTGGCGTTTACTGCCCGGAAGCCATGGTTCTGCCATTTTTCATAAAAATATTTCCTGAAGGCAGTAAAAACAATCTCCCACGAAATTTTCCTAGGCGACTGCGTGCAAGAACTCGCACTAAGCAGACCTATAGCAACAACGAGGCGTCACCGCGAGGAGCCCCTGCATCTCTTAATACTAATTATACAATATATTAAAGGGCAGAAGGAGCAGCGACGTTGGCTTGAAATGCTGGGACGAGTGTGTGTGCAACCTTTTATTCGCGTTACCTGCACGGAAGCCTCGGTTCTGGCCATTTTTCATAAAAATATTTCCTGAAGGCAGTAAAAACAATATCCCACGAGTTTTTCGTAGCCGACTGCGTGCAAGAACTCGCACTAAGCAGACCTATAGCAACAACGTGGCGTCACCGCGAGGAGCCCCTGCATCTCTTAGTACTAATTATACAATATATTAAAGGGCAGAAGGAGCAGCGACGTTGGCTTGAAATGCTGGGACGAGTGTGTGTGCAACCTTTTATTCGCGTTACCTGCACGGAAGCCTCGGTTCTGACCATTGTTCATAAAAATATTTCCTGAAGGCAGTAAAAACAATATCCCACGAGTTTTTCCTAGCCCACGGCGAGCAAGAACTCGGACTAAGCCAACGTATACCAACAACGAGGCGTCACCGCGAGGAGCCCCTGCATCTCTTAGTACTAATTATACAATATATAAAAGGGCAGAAGGAGCAGCGACGTTGGCTTGAAACGCTGGGACAAGTGTGTGTGCAACCTTTTATTCGCGTTTACTGCACGGAAGCCACGGTTCTGGCCATTTTTAATAAAAATGTTTCCTGAAGGCAGTAAAAACAATATCCCACGAGTTTTTCCTAGCCCACGGCGAGCAAGAACTCGCACTAAGCCAACGTATACCAACAACGAGGCGTCACCGCGAGGAGCCCCTGCATCTCTTAGTTCTAATTATACAATATATTAAAGGGCAGAAGGAGCAGCGACGTTGGCTTGAAACGCTGGGACGAGTGGGTGTGCAACCTTTTATTCGCGTTTACTGCACGGAAGCCACGGTTCTGGCC
This sequence comes from Dermacentor andersoni, assembly GCF_023375885.2. Classification (NCBI taxonomy): domain Eukaryota; kingdom Metazoa; phylum Arthropoda; class Arachnida; order Ixodida; family Ixodidae; genus Dermacentor; species Dermacentor andersoni. The sequence goes on from NW_027314752.1 coordinate 13,014,750, forward strand.
ATTTTTCATAAAAATATTTCCTGAAGGCAGTAAAAACAATATCCCACGAGTTTTTCCTAGCCCCGGCGAGCAAGAACTCGCACTAAGCCAACGTATAGCAACAACGAGGCGTCACCGCGAGGAGCCCCTGCATCTCTTAGTACTAATTATACAATATATTAAAGGGCAGAAGGAGCAGCGACGTTGGCTTGAAATGCTGGGACGAGTGTGTGTGCAACCTTTTATTCGCGTTACCTGCACGGAAGCCTCGGTTCTGACCATTGTTCATAAAAATATTTCCTGAAGGCAGTAAAAACAATATCCCACGAGTTTTTCCTAGCCCAACTGCGAGCAAGAACTCGCACTAAGCCAACGTATAGCAACAACGAGGCGTCACCGCGAGGAGCTCCTGCATCTCTTAGTACTAATTATACAATATATTAAAGGGCAGAAGGAGCAGCGACGTTGGCTTGAAACGCTGGGACGAGTGTGTGTGCAACCTTTTATTGGCGTTTACTGCACGGAAGCTACGGTTCTGGCCATTTTTCATAAAAATATTTCCTGAAGGCAGTAAAAACAATATCCCACGAGTTTTTCCTAGCCGACTGCGTGCAAGAACTCGCACTAAGCAGACCTATAGCAACAACGAGGCGTCACCGCGAGGAGCCCCTGCATCTCTTAGTACTAATTATACAATATATTAAAGGGCAGAAGGAGCAGCGACGTTGGCTTGAAATGCTGGGACGAGTGTGTGTGCAACCTTTTATTGGCGTTTACTGCACGGAAGCCACGGTTGTGGCCATTTTTCATAAAAATATTTCCTGAAGGCAGTAAAACAATATCCCACGAGTTTTTCCTAGCCCAACTGCGAGCAAGAACTCGCACTAAGCCAACGTATAGCAACAACGAGGCGTCACCGCGAGGAGCCCCTGCATCTCTTAGTACTATTTATACAATATATTAAAGGGCAGAAGGAGCAGCGACGTTGGCTTGAAACGCTGGGACGAGTGTGTGTGCAACCTTTTATTCGCGTTTCCTGCACGGAAGCAACGGTTCTGGCCATTTTTCATAAACATATTTCCTGAAGGCATTAAAAACAATATCCCACGAGTTTTTCCTAGCCCACAGCGAGCAAGAACTCGCACTAAGCCAACGTATAGCAACAACGAGGCGTCACCGCGAGGAGCCCCTGCATCTCTTAGCACTAATTATACAATATATAAAAGGGCAGAAGGAGCAGCGACGTTGGCTTGAAACGCTGGGACGAGTGTGTGTGCAACCTTTTATTCGCGTTACCTGCACGGAAGCCTCAGTTCTGACCATTCCTCATAAAAAGATTTCCTGAAGGCAGTAAAAACAATATTCCACGAGTTTTTCCTAGCCCACTGCGAGCAAGAACTCGCACTAAGCCAACGCATAGCAACAGCGAGGCGTCACCGCGAGGAGCCCCTGCATCTCTTAGTACTAATTATACAATATATAAAAGGGCAGAAGGAGCAAAGACGTTGGCTTGAAACGCTGGGACGAGTGGGTGTGCAACCTTTTATTCGCGTTTACTGCACGGAAGCCACGGTTCTGGCCATTTTTCATAAAAATATTTCCTGAAGGCAGTAAAAACAATATCCCACGAGTTTTTCCTAGCCCCGGCGAGCAAGTACTCTCACTAAGCCAACGTATAGCAACAACGAGGCGTCACCGCGAGGAGCCCCTGCATCTCTTAGTACTAATTATACAATATATTAAAGGGCAGAAGGAGCAGCGACGTTGGCTTGAAATGCTGGGACGAGTGTGTGTGCAACCTTTTATTCGCGTTACCTGCACGGAAGCCTCGGTTCTGACCATTGTTCATAAAAATATTTCCTGAAGGCAGTAAAAACAATATCCCACGAGTTTTTCCTAGCCCAACTGCGAGCAAGAACTCGCACTAAGCCAACGTATAGCAACAACGAGGCGTCACCGCGAGGAGCCCCTGCATCTCTTAGTACTAATTATACAATATATTAAAGGGCAGAAGGAGCAGCGACGTTGGCTTGAAACGCTGGGACGAGTGTGTGTGCAACCTTTTATTGGCGTTTACTGCACGGAAGCTACGGTTCTGGCCATTTTTCATAAAAATATTTCCTGAAGGCAGTAAAAACAATATCCCACGAGTTTTTCCTAGCCGACTGCGTGCAAGAACTCGCACTAAGCAGACCTATAGCAACAACGAGGCGTCACCGCGAGGAGCCCCTGCATCTCTTAGTACTAATTATACAATATATTAAAGGGCAGAAGGAGCAGCGACGTTGGCTTGAAATGCTGGGACGAGTGTGTGTGCAACCTTTTATTGGCGTTTACTGCACGGAAGCCACGGTTGTGGCCATTTTTCATAAAAATATTTCCTGAAGGCAGTAAAACAATATCCCACGAGTTTTTCCTAGCCCAACTGCGAGCAAGAACTCGCACTAAGCCAACGTATAGCAACAACGAGGCGTCACCGCGAGGAGCCCCTGCATCTCTTAGTACTATTTATACAATATATTAAAGGGCAGAAGGAGCAGCGACGTTGGCTTGAAACGCTGGGACGAGTGTGTGTGCAACCTTTTATTCGCGTTTCCTGCACGGAAGCAACGGTTCTGGCCATTTTTCATAAACATATTTCCTGAAGGCATTAAAAACAATATCCCACGAGTTTTTCCTAGCCCACAGCGAGCAAGAACTCGCACTAAGCCAACGTATAGCAACAACGAGGCGTCACCGCGAGGAGCCCCTGCATCTCTTAGTACTAATTATACAATATATAAAAGGGCAGAAGGAGCAGCGACGTTGGCTTGAAACGCTGGGACGAGTGTGTGTGCAACCTTTTATTCGCGTTACCTGCACGGAAGCCTCAGTTCTGACCATTCCTCATAAAAATATTTCCTGAAGGCATTAAAAACAATATCCCACGAGTTTTTCCTAGCCCACTGCGAGCAAGAACTCGCACTAAGCCAACGCATAGCAACAGCGAGGCGTCACCGCGAGGAGCCCCTGCATCTCTTAGTACTAATTATACAATATATAAAAGGGCAGAAGGAGCAGCGACGTTGGCTTGAAACGCTGGGACGAGTGGGTGTGCAACCTTTTATTCGCGTTTACTGCACGGAAGCCACGGTTCTGGCCATTTTTCATAAAAATATTTCCTGAAGGCATTAAAAACAATATCCCACGAGTTTTTCCTAGCCCACTGCGAGCAAGAACTCGCACTAAGCCAACGCATAGCAACAGCGAGGCGTCACCGCGAGGAGCCCCTGCATCTCTTAGTACTAATTATACAATATATAAAAGGGCAGAAGGAGCAAAGACGTTGGCTTGAAACGCTGGGACGAGTGGGTGTGCAACCTTTTATTCGCGTTTACGGCACGGAAGCCACGGTTCTGACCATTTTTCATAAACATATTTCCTGAAGGCAGTAAAAACAATATTCCACGAGTTTTTCCTAGCCCACTGCGAGCAAGAACTCGCACTAAGCCAACGTATAGCAACAACGAGGAGTCACCGCGAGGAGCCCCTGCATCTCTAAGTACTACTTGTACAATACATAAAAGGGCAGAAGGAGCAGCGACGTTGGCTTGAAACGCTGGGACAAGTGTGTGTGCAACCTTTTATTCGCGTTTACTGCACGGAAGCCACGGTTCTGGCCATTTTTAATAAAAATGTTTCCTGAAGGCAGTAAAAACAATATCTCACGAGTTTTTCCTAGCCCACGGCGAGCAAGAACTCGCACTAAGCCAACGTATAGCAACAACGAGGCGTCACCGCGAGGAGCCCCTGCATCTCTTAGTACAAATTATACAATATATTAAAGGGCAGAAGGAGCAGCGACGTTGGCTTGAAATGCTGGGACGAGTGGGTGTGCAACCTTCTCTTAGCGTTACCTGCACGGAAGCCTCGGTTCTGGCCATTCTTCATAAAAATATTTCCTGAAGGCAGTAAAAACAATATCTCACGAGTTTTTCCAAGCCCACGGCGAGCAAGAACTCGCACTCAGCCAACGTATAGCAACAACGAGGCGTCACCGCGAGGAGCCCCTGCATCTCTTAGTACTAATTGTACAATATAATAAAGGGCAGAAGGAGCAGCGACGTTGGCTTGAAATGCTGGGACGAGTGTGTGTGCAACCTTTTATTCACGCTAACTGAACGGAAGCCTCGGTTCTGATCATTCGTCATAAAAATATTTCCTGAAGGCAGTAAAAACAATATCCCACGAGTTTTTCCTAGCCCACGGCGAGCAAGAACTCGCACTAAGCCAACGTATAGCAACAACGAGGCGTCACCGCGAGGAGCCCCTGCATCTCTTAGTACTAATTATACAATATATTAAAGGGCAGAAGGAGCAGCGACGTTGGCTTGAAATGCTGGGACGAGTGGGTGTGCAACCTTCTCTTAGCGTTACCTGCACGGAAGCCTCGGTTCTGGCCATTCTTCATAAAAATATTTCCTGAAGGCAGTAAAAACAATATCCCACGAGTTTTTCCAAGCCCACGGCGAGCAAGAACTCGCACTCAGCCAACGTATAGCAACAACGAGGCGTCACCGCGAGGAGCCCCTGCATCTCTTAGTACTAATTGTACAATATAATAAAGGGCAGAAGGAGCAGCGACGTTGGCTTGAAATGCTGGGACGAGTGTGTGTGCAACCTTTTATTCACGCTAACTGAACGGAAGCCTCGGTTCTGATCATTCGTCATAAAAATATTTCCTGAAGGCAGTAAAAACAATATCTCACGAGTTTTTCCTAGCCCACGGCGAGCAAGAACTCGCACTAAGTCAACGTATAGCAACAACGAGGCGTCACCGCGAGGAGCCCCTGCAGCTCTTAGTACTATTTATACAATATATAAAAGGGCAGAAGGAGCAGCGACGTTGGCTTGAAACGCTGGGACGAGTGGGTGTGCAACCTTTTATTCGCGTTTACTGCACGGAAGCCACGGTTCTGGCCATTTTTAATAAAAATGTTTCCTGAAGGCAGTAAAAACAATATCCCACGAGTTTTTCCTAGCCCAACTGCGAGCAAGAACTCGCACTAAGCCAACGTATACCAACAACGAGGCGTCACCGCGAGGAGCCCCTGCATCTCTTAGTGCTATTTATACAATATATAAAAGGGCACAAGGAGCAGCGACGCTGGTTTGAAATGCTGGGACGAGTGTGTGTGCAACCTTTTATTCGCGTTACCTGCACGGAAGCCTCGGTTCTGACCATTGTTCATAAAAATATTTCCTGAAGGCAGTAAAAACAATATCCCACGAGTTTTTCCTAGCCCAACTGCGAGCAAGAACTCGCACTAAGCCAACGTATAGCAACAACGAGGCGTCACCGCGAGGAGCCCCTGCAGCTCTTAGTACTATTTATACAATATATAAAAGGGCAGAAGGAGCAGCGACGTTGGCTTCAAACGCTGGGACGAGTGTGTGTGCAACCTTTTATTCGCGTTTACTGCACGGAAGCCACGGTTCTCGCCATTTTTCATAAAAATATTCCCTGAAGGCAATAAAAACAATATCCCACGAGTTTTTCCTAGCCCACTGCCTGCAAGAACTCGCACTAAGCCAACGTATAGCAACAACGAGGCGTCACCGCGAGGAGCCCCTGCATCTCTTAGTACTAAATATACAATATATAAAAGGGCAGAAGGAGCAGCGACGTTGGCTTGAAACTCTGGGACAAGTGTGTGTGCAACCTTTTATTCGCGTTTACTGCACGGAAGCCTCAGTTCTGACCATTCCTCATAAAAATATTCCGTGAAGGCAGTAAAAACAATATCCCACGAGTTTTTCCAAGCCCACGGCGAGCAAGAACTCGCACTAAGCCAACGTATAGCAACAACGAGGCGTCACCGCGAGGAGCCCCTGCATCTCTTAGTACTAATTATACAATATATAAAAGGGCAGAAGGAGCAGCGACGTTGGCTTGAAATGCTGGGACGAGTGGGTGTGCAACCTTCTCTTAGCGTTACCTGCACGGAAGCCTCGGTTCTGGCCATTCTTCATAAAAATATTTCCTGAAGGCAGTAAAAACAATATCCCACGAGTTTTTCCCAGCCCACTGCCTGCAAGAACTCGCACTAAGCCAACGTATATCAACAACGAGGCGACACCGCGAGGAGCCCCTGCATCTCTTAGTACTAATTATACAATATATAAAAGGGTAGAAGGAGCAGCGACGTTGGCTTGAAATGCTGGGACGAGTGGGTGTGCAACCTTCTCTTAGCGTTACCTGCACGGAAGCCTCGGTTCTGACCATTGTAGGTAAAAATATTTCCTGAAGGCAGTAAAAACAATATCCCACGAGTTTTTCCAAGCACACTGCGAGGAAGAACTCACACTAAGCCAACGTATAGCAACAACGAGGCGTCACGGCGAGCAGCCCCTGCATCTCTTAGTACTAATTATACAATATATAAAAGGGCAGAAGGAGCAGCGACGTTGGCTTGAAACGCTGGGACAAGTGTGTGTGCAACCTTTTATTCGCGTTTACTGCACGGAAGCCTCAGTTCTGACCATTCCTCATAAAAATATTTCCTGAAGGCAGTAAAAACAATATCCCACGAGTTTTTCCTAGCCCACTGCCTGCAAGAACTCGCACTAAGCCAACGTATAGCAACAACGAGGCGTCACCGCGAGGAGCCCCTGCATCTCTTAGTACTAAGTATACAATATATAAAAGGGCAGAAGGAGCAGCGACGCTGGCTTGAAACGCTGGGACAAGTGTGTGTGCAACCTTTTATTCGCGTTTACTGCACGGAAGCCACGGTTCTGGCCATTTTTCATAAAAATATTTCCTGAAGGCAGTAAAAACAATATCCCACGAGTTTTTCCTAGCCCACTGCCTGCAAGAACTCGCACTAAGCCAACGTATAGCAACAACGAGGCGTCACCGCGAGGAGCCCCTGCATCTCTTAGTACTAATTATACAATATATAAAAGGGCAGAAGGAGCAGCGACGTTGGCTTGAAACGCTGGGACATGTGTGTGTGCAACCTTTTATTCGCGTTTACTGCACGGAAGCCTCGGTTCTGACCATTCCTCATAAAAATATTTCCTGAAGGCAGTAAAAACAATATCCCACGAGTTTTTCCAAGCCCACGGCGAGCAAGAACTCGCACTCAGCCAACGTATAGCAACAACGAGGCGTCACCGCGAGGAGCCCCTGCATCTCTTAGTACTAATTGTACAATATAATAAAGGGCAGAAGGAGCAGCGACGTTGGCTTGAAATGCTGGGACGAGTGTGTGTGCAACCTTTTATTCACGCTAACTGAACGGAAGCCTCGGTTCTGATCATTCGTCATAAAAATATTTCCTGAAGGCAGTAAAAACAATATCTCACGAGTTTTTCCTAGCCCACGGCGAGCAAGAACTCGCACTAAGCCAACGTATAGCAACAACGAGGCGTCACCGCGAGGAGCCCCTGCATCTCTTAGTACTAATTATACAATATATTAAAGGGCAGAAGGAGCAGCGACGTTGGCTTGAAATGCTGGGACGAGTGGGTGTGCAACCTTCTCTTAGCGTTACCTGCACGGAAGCCTCGGTTCTGGCCATTCTTCATAAAAATATTTCCTGAAGGCAGTAAAAACAATATCCCACGAGTTTTTCCAAGCCCACGGCGAGCAAGAACTCGCACTCAGCCAACGTATAGCAACAACGAGGCGTCACCGCGAGGAGCCCCTGCATCTCTTAGTACTAATTGTACAATATAATAAAGGGCAGAAGGAGCAGCGACGTTGGCTTGAAATGCTGGGACGAGTGTGTGTGCAACCTTTTATTCACGCTAACTGAACGAAAGCCTCGGTTCTGATCATTCGTCATAAAAATATTTCCTGAAGGCAGTAAAAACAATATCCCACGAGTTTTTCTTAAACCACTGCGTGCAAGAACTCGCACTAAGCCAACGTATAGCAACAACGAGGCGTCACCGCGAGGAGCCCCTGCATCTCTTAGTACTAATTATACAATATATTAAAGGGCAGAAGGAGGAGCGACGTTGGCTTGAAACGCTGGGACGAGTGTGTGTGCAACCTTTTATTCGCGTTACCTGCACGGAAGCCTCGGTTCTGGCCATTTTTCATAAAAATATTTCCTGAAGGCAGTAAAAACAATATCTCACGAGTTTTTCCTAGCCCACGGCGAGCAAGAACTCGCACTAAGCCAACGTATAGCAACAACGAGGCGTCACCGCGAGGAGCCCCTGCATCTCTTAGTACAAATTATACAATATATTAAAGGGCAGAAGGAGCAGCGACGTTGGCTTGAAATGCTGGGACGAGTGGGTGTGCAACCTTCTCTTAGCGTTACCTGCACGGAAGCCTCGGTTCTGGCCATTCTTCATAAAAATATTTCCTGAAGGCAGTAAAAACAATATCTCACGAGTTTTTCCTAGCCCACGGCGAGCAAGAACTCGCACTAAGCCAACGTATAGCAACAACGAGGCGTCACCGCGAGGAGCCCCTGCATCTCTTAGTACTAAATATACAATATATTAAAGGGCAGAAGGAGGAGCGACGTTGGCTTGAAACGCTGGGACGAGTGTGTGTGCAACCTTTTATTCGCGTTACCTGCACGGAAGCCTCGGTTCTGGCCATTTTTCATAAAAATATTTCCTGAAGGCAGTAAAAACAATATCTCACGAGTTTTTCCTAGCCCACGGCGAGCAAGAACTCGCACTAAGCCAACGTATAGCAACAACGAGGCGTCACCGCGAGGAGCCCCTGCATCTCTTAGTACTAATTATACAATATATTAAAGGGCAGAAGGAGCAGCGACGTTGGCTTGAAATGCTGGGACGAGTGGGTGTGCAACCTTCTCTTAGCGTTACCTGCACGGAAGCCTCGGTTCTGGCCATTTTTCATAAAAATATTTCCTGAAGGCAGTAAAAACAATATCTCACGAGTTTTTCCTAGCCCACGGCGAGCAAGAACTCGCACTAAGCCAACGTATAGCAACAACGAGGCGTCATCGCGAGGAGCCCCTGCATCTCTTAGTACTAATTATACAATATATTAAAGGGCAGAAGGAGCAGCGACGTTGGCTTGAAATGCTGGGACGAGTGGGTGTGCAACCTTCTCTTAGCGTTACCTGCACGGAAGCCTCGGTTCTGGCCATTCTTCATAAAAATATTTCCTGAAGGCAGTAAAAACAATATCCCACGAGTTTTTCCAAGCCCACGGCGAGCAAGAACTCGCACTCAGCCAACGTATAGCAACAACGAGGCGTCACCGCGAGGAGCCCCTGCATCTCTTAGTACTAATTGTACAATATAATAAAGGGCAGAAGGAGCAGCGACGTTGGCTTGAAATGCTGGGACGAGTGTGTGTGCAACCTTTTATTCACGCTAACTGAACGGAAGCCTCAGTTCTGATCATTCGTCATAAAAATATTTCCTGAAGGCAGTAAAAACAATATCCCACGAGTTTTTCCTAAACCACTGCGTGCAAGAACTCGCACTAAGCCAACGTATAGCAACAACGAGGCGTCACGGCGAGGAGCCCATGCATCTCTTAGTACAAATTATACAATATATTAAAGGGCAGTAGGAGCAGCGACGTTGGCTTGAAATGCTGGACGAGTGTGGGCGCAACCTTTTATTCGCGTTTACAGCACGGAAGCCTCGGTTCTGGCCATTTTTCATTAAAATATTTCCTGAAGGCAGTAAAAACAATATCCCACGAGTTTTTCCTAGCCCACGGCGAGCAAGAACTCGCACTAAGCCAACGTATAGCAACAACGAGGCGTCACCGCGAGGAGCCCCTGCATCTCTTAGTACTAATTATACAATATATTAAAGGGCAGAAGGAGCAGCGACGTTGGCTTGAAATGCTGGGACGAGTGGGTGTGCAACCTTCTCTTAGCGTTACCTGCACGGAAGCCTCGGTTCTGGCCATTCTTCATAAAAATATTTCCTGAATGCAGTAAAAACAATATCCCACGAGTTTTTCCAAGCCCACGGCGAGCAAGAACTCGCACTCAGCCAACGTATAGCAACAACGAGGCGTCACCGCGAGGAGCCCCTGCATCTCTTAGTACTAATTGTACAATATAATAAAGGGCAGAAGGAGCAGCGACGTTGGCTTGAAATGCTGGGACGAGTGTGTGTGCAACCTTTTATTCACGCTAACTGAACGGAAGCCTCGGTTCTGATCATTCGTCATAAAAATATTTCCTGAAGGCAGTAAAAACAATATCTCACGAGTTTTTCCTAGCCCACGGCGAGCAAGAACTCGCACTAAGCCAACGTATAGCAACAACGAGGCGTCACCGCGAGGAGCCCCTGCATCTCTTAGTACTAATTATACAATATATTAAAGGGCAGAAGGAGCAGCGACGTTGGCTTGAAATGCTGGGACGAGTGGGTGTGCAACCTTCTCTTAGCGTTACCTGCACGGAAGCCTCGGTTCTGGCCATTCTTCATAAAAATATTTCCTGAAGGCAGTAAAAACAATATCCCACGAGTTTTTCTTAAACCACTGCGTGCAAGAACTCGCACTAAGCCAACGTATAGCAACAACGAGGCGTCACCGCGAGGAGCCCCTGCATCTCTTAGTACTAATTATACAATATATTAAAGGGCAGAAGGAGGAGCGACGTTGGCTTGAAACGCTGGGACGAGCGTGTGTGCAACCTTTTATTCGCGTTACCTGCACGGAAGCCTCGGTTCTGGCCATTTTTCATAAAAATATTTCCTGAAGGCAGTAAAAACAATATCTCACGAGTTTTTCCTAGCCCACGGCGAGCAAGAACTCGCACTAAGCCAACGTATAGCAACAACGAGGCGTCACCGCGAGGAGCCCCTGCATCTCTTAGTACAAATTATACAATATATTAAAGGGCAGAAGGAGCAGCGACGTTGGCTTGAAATGCTGGGACGAGTGGGTGTGCAACCTTCTCTTAGCGTTACCTGCACGGAAGCCTCGGTTCTGGCCATTCTTCATAAAAATATTTCCTGAAGGCAGTAAAAACAATATCTCACGAGTTTTTCCTAGCCCACGGCGAGCAAGAACTCGCACTAAGCCAACGTATAGCAACAACGAGGCGTCACCGCGAGGAGCCCCTGCATCTCTTAGTACTAATTATACAATATATTAAAGGGCAGAAGGAGGAGCGACGTTGGCTTGAAACGCTGGGACGAGTGTGTGTGCAACCTTTTATTCGCGTTACCTGCACGGAAGCCTCGGTTCTGGCCATTTTTCATAAAAATATTTCCTGAAGGCAGTAAAAACAATATCTCACGAGTTTTTCCTAGCCCACGGCGAGCAAGAACTCGCACTAAGCCAACGTATAGCAACAACGAGGCGTCACCGCGAGGAGCCCCTGCATCTCTTAGTACTAATTATACAATATATTAAAGGGCAGAAGGAGCAGCGACGTTGGCTTGAAATGCTGGGACGAGTGGGTGTGCAACCTTCTCTTAGCGTTACCTGCACGGAAGCCTCGGTTCTGGCCATTTTTCATAAAAATATTTCCTGAAGGCAGTAAAAACAATATCTCACGAGTTTTTCCTAGCCCACGGCGAGCAAGAACTCGCACTAAGCCAACGTATAGCAACAACGAGGCGTCATCGCGAGGAGCCCCTGCATCTCTTAGTACTAATTATACAATATATTAAAGGGCAGAAGGAGCAGCGACGTTGGCTTGAAATGCTGGGACGAGTGGGTGTGCAACCTTCTCTTAGCGTTACCTGCACGGAAGCCTCGGTTCTGGCCATTCTTCATAAAAATATTTCCTGAAGGCAGTAAAAACAATATCCCACGAGTTTTTCCAAGCCCACGGCGAGCAAGAACTCGCACTCAGCCAACGTATAGCAACAACGAGGCGTCACCGCGAGGAGCCCCTGCATCTCTTAGTACTAATTGTACAATATAATAAAGGGCAGAAGGAGCAGCGACGTTGGCTTGAAATGCTGGGACGAGTGTGTGTGCAACCTTTTATTCACGCTAACTGAACGGAAGCCTCGGTTCTGATCATTCGTCATAAAAATATTTCCTGAAGGCAGTAAAAACAATATCCCACGAGTTTTTCCTAAACCACTGCGTGCAAGAACTCGCACTAAGCCAACGTATAGCAACAACGAGGCGTCACGGCGAGGAGCCCCTGCATCTCTTAGTACAAATTATACAATATATTAAAGGGCAGTAGGAGCAGCGACGTTGGCTTGAAATGCTGGACGAGTGTGGGCGCAACCTTTTATTCGCGTTTACAGCACGGAAGCCTCGGTTCTGGCCATTTTTCATAAAAATATTTCCTGAAGGCAGTAAAAACAATATCCCACGAGTTTTTCTTAAACCACTGCGTGCAAGAACTCGCACTAAGCCAACGTATAGCAACAACGAGGCGTCACCGCGAGGAGCCCCTGCATCTCTTAGTACTAATTATACAATATATTAAAGGGCAGAAGGAGCAGCGACGTTGGCTTGAAATGCTGGGACGAGTGTGTGTGCAACCTTCTCTTAGCGTTACCTGCACGGAAGCCTCGGTTCTGGCCATTCTTCATAAAAATATTTCCTGAAGGCAGTAAAAGCAATATCCCACGAGTTTTTCCAAGCCCACGGCGAGCAAGAACTCGCACTCAGCCAACGTATAGCAACAACGAGGCGTCACCGCGAGGAGCCCCTGCATCTCTTAGTACTAATTGTACAATATAATAAAGGGCAGAAGGAGCAGCGACGTTGGCTTGAAATGCTGGGACGAGTGTGTGTGCAACCTTTTATTCACGCTAACTGAACGGAAGCCTCGGTTCTGATCATTCGTCATAAAAATATTTCCTGAAGGCAGTAAAAACAATATCCCACGAGTTTTTCCTAAACCACTGCGTGCAAGAACTCGCACTAAGCCAACGTATAGCAACAACGAGGCGTCACGGCGAGGAGCCCCTGCATCTCTTAGTACTAATTATACAATATATTAAAGGGCAGAAGGAGGAGCGACGTTGGCTTGAAACGCTGGGACGAGTGTGTGTGCAACCTTTTATTCGCGTTACCTGCACGGAAGCCTCGGTTCTGGCCATTTTTCATAAAAATATTTCCTGAAGGCAGTAAAAACAATATCTCACGAGTTTTTCCTAGCCCACGGCGAGCAAGAACTCGCACTAAGCCAACGTATAGCAACAACGAGGCGTCACCGCGAGGAGCCCCTGCATCTCTTAGTACTAATTATACAATATATTAAAGGGCAGAAGGAGCAGCGACGTTGGCTTGAAATGCTGGGACGAGTGTGGGCGCAACCTTTTATTCGCGTTTACAGCACGGAAGCCTCGGTTCTGGCCATTTTTCATAAAAATATTTCCTGAAGGCAGTAAAAACAATATCCCACGAGTTTTTCTTAAACCACTGCGTGCAAGAACTCGCACTAAGCCAACGTATAGCAACAACGAGGCGTCACCGCGAGGAGCCCCTGCATCTCTTAGTACTAATTATACAATATATTAAAGGGCAGAAGGAGGAGCGACGTTGGCTTGAAACGCTGGGACGAGTGTGTGTGCAACCTTTTATTCGCGTTACCTGCACGGAAGCCTCGGTTCTGGCCATTTTTCATAAAAATATTTCCTGAAGGCAGTAAAAACAATATCTCACGAGTTTTTCCTAGCCCACGGCGAGCAAGAACTCGCACTAAGCCAACGTATAGTAACAACGAGGCGTCACCGCGAGGAGCCCCTGCATCTCTTAGTACTAATTATACAATATATTAAAGGGCAGAAGGAGCAGCGACGTTGGCTTGAAATGCTGGGACGAGTGTGTGCGCAACCTTTTATTCGCGTTTACTGCACGGAAACCTCGGTTCTGACCATTCCTCATAAAAATATTTCCTGAAGGCAGTAAAAACAATATCCCACGAGTTTTTCCTAGCCCACGGCGAGCAAGAACTCGCACTAAGCCAACGTATAGCAACAACGAGGCGTCACTGCGAGGAGCCCCTGCATCTCTTAGTACTAATTATACAATATATTAAAGGGCAGAAGGAGGAGCGACGTTGGCTTGAAACGCTGGGACGAGTGGGTGTGCAACCTTTTATTCGCGTTTACGGCACGGAAGCCACGGTTCTGACCATTTTTCATAAACATATTTCTGAAGGCAGCAAAAACAATATTCCACGAGTTTTTCCTAGCCCACTGCGAGCAAGAACTCGCACTAAGCCAACGTATAGCAACAGCGAGGCGTCACCGCGAGGAGCCCCTGTATCTCTTAGTACTATCTATAGATTATCTAAAAGGCAAAAGGAGCAGCGACGTTGGCTTGAAACGCTGGGACGAGTGTGTGTGCAACCTTTTATTCGCGTTTACTGCACGGAAGCCACGGTTCTGGCCATTTTTCATAAAAATATTTCCTGAAGGCTGTAAAAACAATATCCCACGAGTTTTTCCTAGCCCACTGCCTGCAAGAACTCGCACTAAGCCAACGTATAGCAACAACGAGGCGTCACCGCGAGGAGCCCCTGCATCTCATAGTGCTAATTTTACAATACATAAAAGGGCAGAAGGAGCAGCGACGTTGGCTTGAAATGCTGGGACGAGTGGGTGTTCAACCTTCTCTTAGCGTTACCTGCACGGAAGCCTCGGTTCTGACCATTGTAGATAAAAATATTTCCTGAAGGCAGTAAAAACAATATCCCACGAGTTTTTCCAAGCCCACTGCGAGCAAGAACTCGTACTAAGCCAACGTATAGCAACAACGAGGCGTCACCGCGAGGAGCCCCTGCATCTCTTAGTACTAATTATACAATATATAAAAGGGCAGAAGGAGCAGCGACGTTGGCTTGAAATGCTGGGACGAGTGGGTGTGCAACCTTCTCTTAGCGTTACCTGCACGGAAGCCACGGTTCTGGCCATTTTTCATAAAAATATTTCCTGAAGGCAGTAAAAACAATATCCCACGAGTTTTTCCTAGCCCACTGCGTCCAAGAACTCGCACTAAGCAGACGTATAGCAACAACGTGGCGTCACCGCGAGGAGCCCCTGCATCTCTTAGTACTATCTATAGATTATCTAAAAGGCAAAAGGAGCAGCGACGTTGGCTTGAAACGCTGGGACGAGTGTGTGTGCAACCTTTTATTCGCGTTTACTGCACGGAAGCCACGGTTCTGGCCATTTTTCATAAAAATATTTCCTGAAGGCTGTAAAAACAATATCCCACGAGTTTTTCCTAGCCCACTGCCTGCAAGAACTCGCACTAAGCCAACGTATAGCAACAACGAGGCGTCACCGCGAGGAGCCCCTGTATCTCTTAGTACTAATTATACAATATATAAAAGGGCAGAAGGAGCAGCGACGTTGGCTTGAAACGCTGGGACAAGTGTGTGTGCAACCTTTTATTCGCGTTTACTGCACGGAAGCCTCAGTTCTGACCATTCCTCATAAAAATATTTCCTGAAGGCAGTAAAAACAACATCCCACGAGATTTTCCTAGCCCACTGCCTGCAAGAACTCGCACTAAGCCAACGTATAGCAACAACGAGGCGTCACCGCGAGGAGCCCCTGTATCTCTTAGTACTAATTATACAATATATAAAAGGGCAGAAGGAGCAGCGACGCTGGCTTGAAACGCTGGGACAAGTGTGTGTGCAACCTTTTATTCGCGTTTACTGCACGGAAGCCACGGTTCTGGCCATTTTTCATAAAAATATTTCCTGAAGGCAGTAAAAACAATATCCCACGAGATTTTCCTAGCCCACTGCCTGCAAGAACTCGCACTAAGCCAACGTATAGCAACAACGAGGAGTCACCGCGAGGAGCCCCTGCATCTCTTAGTACTAATTATACAATATATAAAGCGGCAGAAGGAGCAGCGACGTTGGCTTGAAATGCTGGGACGAGTGGGTGTGCAACCTTCTCTTAGCGTTACCTGCACGGAAGCCACGGTTCTGGCCATTTTTCATAAAAATATTTCCTGAAGGCTGTAAAAACAATATCCCACGAGTTTTTCCTAGCCCACTGCGTCCAAGAACTCGCACTAAGCAGACGTATAGCAACAACGAGGCGTCACCGCGAGGAGCCCCTGCATCTCTTAGTACTAATTATACAATATGTAAAAGGGCAGAAGGAGCAGCGACGTTGGCTTGAAATGCTGGGACGACTGGGTGTGCAACCTTCTCTTAGCGTTACCTGCATAGAAGCCTCGGTTCTGACCATTTTTCATAAAAATATTTCCTGAACGCAGTAAAAACAATATCCCACGAATTTTTCCTAGCCCACTGCGTCCAAGAACTCGCACTAAGCAGACGTATAGCAACAACGTGGCGTCACCGCGAGGAGCCCCTGCATCTCTTAGTACTATCTATAGATTATCTAAAAGGCAAAAGGAGCAGCGACGTTGGTTTGAAACGCTGGGACAAGTGTGTGTGCAACCTTTTAATCGCGTTTACTGCACGGAAGCCACGGTTCTGGCCATTCTTCATAAAAATATTTCCTGAAGGCTGTAAAAACAATATCCCACGGGTTTTTCCTAGCCCACTGCCTGCAAGAACTCGCACTAAGCCAACGTATAGCAACAACGAGGCGTCACCGCGAGGAGCCCCTGCATCTCTTAGTACTAATTATACAATATATAAAAGGGCAGAAGGAGCAGCGACGTTGGCTTGAAATGCTGGGACGAGTGGGTGTGCAACCTTCTCTTAGCGTTACCTGCACGGAAGCCTCGGTTCTGGCCATTTTTCATAAAAATATTTCCTGAAGGCTGTAAAAAATATATCCCACGAGTTTTTCCTAGCCCACTGCCTGCAAGAACTCGCACTAAGCCAACGTATAGCAACAACGAGGCGTCACCGCGAGGAGCCCCTGCATCTCTTAGTACTAATTATACAATATATAAAAGGGCAGAAGGAGCAGCGACGTTGGCTTGAAATGCTGGGACGAGTGGGTGTGCAACCTTCTCTTAGCGTTACCTGCACGGAAGCCTCGGTTCTGACCATTGTAGATAAAAATATTTCCTGAAGGCAGTATAACAATATCCCACGAGTTTTCCCAAGCCCACTGCGGGCAAGAACTCGCACTAAGTTAACGTATATTAACAACGAGGCGTCACGGCGAGGAGCCCCTGCATCTCTTAGTACTAATTATACGATATATAAAAGGGCAGAAGGAGCAGCGACGTTGGCTTGAAACGCTGGGACAAGTGTGTGTGCAACCTTTTATTCGCGTTTACTGCACGGAAGCCTCAGTTGTGACCATTCCTCATAAAAATATTTCCTGAAGGCAGTAAAAACAATATCCCACGAGTTTTTCCAAGCCCACTGCGAGCAAGAACTCGCACTAAGCCAACGTATAGCAACAACGAGGCGTCACTGCGAGGAGCCCCTGCATCTCTTAGTACTAATTATACAATATATAAAAGGGCAGAAGGAGCAGCGACGTTGGCTTGAAACGCTGGGACAAGTGTGTGTGCAACCTTTTATTCGCGTTTACTGCACGGAAGCCTCAGTTCTGACCATTCCTCATACAAATATTTCCTGAAGGCAGTAAAAACAATATCCCACGAGTTTTTCCAAGCCCACTGCGAGCAAGAACTCGCACTAAGCCAACGTATAGCAACAACGAGGCGTCACCGCGAGGAGCCCCTGCATCTCTTAGTACTAATTATACAATATATAAAAGGGCAGAAGGAGCAGCGACTTTGGCTTGAAACGCTGGGACAAGTGTGTGTGCAACCTTTTATTCGCGTTTACTGCACGGAAGCCACGGTTCTGGCCATTTTTCATAAAAATATTTCCTGAAGGCAGTAAAAACAATATCCCACGAGTTTTTCCTAGCCCACTGCGTCCAAGAACTCGCGCTAAGCCAACGTATAGCAACAACGAGGCGTCACCGCGAGGAGCCCCTGTATCTCTTAGTACTAATTATACAATATATAAAAGGGCAGAAGGAGCAGCGACGTTGGCTTGAAACGCTGGGACAAGTGTGTGTGCAACCTTTTATTCGCGTTTACTGCACGGAAGCCACGGTTCTGGCCATTTTTCATAAAAATATTTCCTGAAGGCAGTAAAAACAATATCCCACGAGTTTTTCCTAGCCCACTGCCTGCAAGAACTCGCACTAAGCCAACGTATAGCAACAACGAGGCGTCACCGCGAGGAGTCCCTGCATCTCTTAGTACTAATTATACAATATATAAAAGGGCAGAAGGAGCAGCAACGTTGGCTTGAAACGCTGGGACAAGTGTGTGTGCAACCTTTTATTCGCGTTTACTGCACGGAAGCCTCAGTTCTGACCATTCCTCATAAAAATATTTCCTGAAGGCAGTAAAAACAATATCCCACGAGATTTTCCTAGCCCACGGCGAGCAAGAACTCGCACTAAGCCAACGTATAGCAACAACGAGGCGTCACCGCGATGAGCCCCTGCATCTCTTAGTACTAATTATACAATATATAAAAGGGCAGAAGGAGCAGCGACGTTGGCTTGAAACGCTGGGACGAGTGTGTGTGCAACCTTTTATTCGCGTTTACTGCACGGAAGCCACGGTTCTGGCCATTTTTCATAAAAATATTTCCTGAAGGCAGTAAAAACAATATCCCACGAGTTTTTCCTAGCCCACTGCCTGCAAGAACTCGCACTAAGCCAACGTATAGCAACAACGAGGCGTCACCGCGAGGAGTCCCTGCATCTCTTAGTACTAATTATACAATATATAAAAGGGCAGAAGGAGCAGCGGCGTTGGCTTGAAACGCTGGGACAAGTGTGTGTGCAACCTTTTATTCGCGTTTACTGCACGGAAGCCTCAGTTCTGACCATTCCTCATAAAAATATTTCCTGAAGGCAGTAAAAACAATATCCCACGAGATTTTCCTAGCCCACGGCGAGCAAGAACTCGCACTAAGCCAACGTATAGCAACAAGGAGGCGTCACCGCGAGGAGCCCCTGCATCTCTTAGTATTAATTATACAATATATAAAAGGGCAGAAGGAGCAGCAACGTTGGCTTGAAACGCTGGGACAAGTGTGTGTGCAACCTTTTATTCGCGTTTACTGCACGGAAGCCTCAGTTCTGACCATTCCTCATAAAAATATTTCCTGAAGGCAGTAAAAACAATATCCCACGAGATTTTCCTAGCCCACGGCGAGCAAGAACTCGCACTAAGCCAACGTATAGCAACAACGAGGCGTCACCGCGAGGAGCCCCTGCATCTCTTAGTACTAATTATACAATATATAAAAGGGCAGAAGGAGCAGCGACGTTGGCTTGAAACGCTGGGACAAGTGTGTGTGCAACCTTTTATTCGCGTTACCTGCACGGAAGCCTCGGTTCTGACCATTGTTCATAAAAATATTTCCTGAAGGCAGAAAAAACAATATCCCACGAGTTTTTCCTAGCCCAACTGCGAGCAAGAACTCGCACTAAGCCAACGTATAGCAACATCGAGGCGTCACCGCGAGGAGCCCCTGCATCTCTTAGTACTAATTATACAATATATAAAAGGGCAGAAGGAGCAGCGACGTTGGCTTGAAATGCTGGGACGAGTGGGTGTGCAACCTTCTCTTAGCGTTACCTGCACGGAAGCCTCGGTTCTGACCATTGTTCATAAAAATATTTCCTGAAGGCAGTAAAAACAATATCCCACGAATTTTTCCTAGCCCACTGCGTCCAAGAACTCGCACTAAGCAGACGTATAGCAACAACGTGGCGTCACCGCGAGGAGCCCCTGCATCTCTTAGTACTATCTATAGATTATCTAAAAGGCAAAAGGAGCAGCGACGTTGGCTTGAAACGCTGGGACAAGTGTGTGTGCAACCTTTTATTCGCGTTTACTGCACGGAAGCCACGGTTCTGGCCATTCTTCATAAAAATATTTCCTGAAGGCTGTAAAAACAATATCCCACGAGTTTTTCCTAGCCCACTGCCTGCAAGAACTCGCACTAAGCCAACGTATAGCAACAACGAGGCGTCACCGCGAGGAGCCCCTGCATCTCTTAGTACTAATTATACAATATATAAAACGGCAGAAGGAGCAGCGACGTTGGCTTGAAATGCTGGGACGAGTGGGTGTGCAACCTTCTCTTAGCGTTACCTGCACGGAAGCCTCGGTTCTGGCCATTTTTCATAAAAATATTTCCTGAAGGCTGTAAAAACAATATCCCACGAGTTTTTCCTAGCCCACTGCCTGCAAGAACTCGCACTAAGCCAACGTATAGCAACAACGAGGCGTCACCGCGAGGAGCCCCTGCATCTCTTAGTACTAATTATACAATATATAAAAGGGCAGAAGGAGCAGCGACGTTGGCTTGAAATGCTGGGACGAGTGGGTGTGCAACCTCCTCTTAGCGTTACCTGCACGGAAGCCTCGGTTCTGACCATTGTAGATAAAAATATTTCCTGAAGGCAGTATAACAATATCCCACGAGTTTTCCCAAGCCCACTGCGAGCAAGAACTCGCACTAAGTCAACGTATAGCAACAACGAGGCGTCACGGCGAGGAGCCCCTGCATCTCTTAGTACTAATTATACAATATATAAAAGGGCAGAAGGAGCAGCGACGTTGGCTTGAAACGCTGGGACAAGTGTGTGTGCAACCTTTTATTCGCGTTTACTGCACGGAAGCCTCAGTTCTGACCATTCCTCATAAAAATATTTCCTGAAGGCAGTAAAAACAATATCCCACGAGTTTTTCCTAGCCGACTGCGTGCAAGAACTCGCACTAAGCCAACCTATAGCAACAACGAGGCGTCACCGCGAGGAGCCCCTGCATCTCATAGTACTAATTATACAATATATAAAAGGGCAGAAGGAGCAGCGACTTTGGCTTGAAACGCTGGGACAAGTGTGTGTGCAACCTTTTATTCGCGTTTACTGCACGGAAGCCACGGTTCTGGCCATTTTTCATAAAAATATTTCCTGAAGGCTGTAAAAACAATATCCCACGAGTTTTTCCTAGCCCACTGCCTGCAAGAACTCGCACTAAGCCAACGTATAGCAACAACGAGGCGTCACCGCGAGGAGCCCCTGCATCTCTTAGTACTAATTATACAATATATAAAAGGGCAGAAGGAGCAGCGACGTTGGCTTGAAATGCTGGGACGAGTGGGTGTGCAACCTTCTCTTAGCGTTACCTGCACGGAAGCCTCGGTTCTGACCATTGTAGATAAAAATATTTCCTGAAGGCAGTATAACAATATCCCACGAGTTTTCCCAAGCCCACTGCGAGCAAGAACTCGCACTAAGTCAACGTATAGCAACAACGAGGCGTCACGGCGAGGAGCCCCTGCATGTCTTAGTACTAATTATACAATATATAAAAGGGCAGAAGGAGCAGCGACGTTGGCTTGAAACGCTGGGACAAGTGTGTGTGCAACCTTTTATTCGCGTTTACTGCACGGAAGCCTCAGTTCTGACCATTCCTCATAAAAATATTTCCTGAAGGCAGTAAAAACAATATCCCACGAGTTTTTCCTAGCCGACTGCGTGCAAGAACTCGCACTAAGCCAACGTATAGCAACAACGAGGCGTCACCGCGAGGAGCCCCTGCATCTCTTAGTACTAATTATACAATATATAAAAGGGCAGAAGGAGCAGCGACTTTGGCTTGAAACGCTGGGACAAGTGTGTGTGCAACCTTTTATTCGCGTTTACTGCACGGAAGCCTCGGTTCTGGCCATTTTTCATAAAAATATTTCCTGAAGGCTGTAAAAACAGTATCCCACGAGTTTTTCCTAGCCCACTGCCTGCAAGAACTCGCACTAAGCCAACGTATAGCAACAACGAGGCGTCACCGCGAGGAGCTCCTGCATCTCTTAGTACTAATTATACAATATATAAAAGGGCAGAAGGAGCAGCGACGTTGGCTTGAAATGCTGGGACGAGTGGGTGTGCAACCTTCTCTTAGCGTTACCTGCACGGAAGCCTCGGTTCTGACCATTGTAGATAAAAATATTTCCTGAAGGCAGTATAACAATATCCCACGAGTTTTCCCAAGCCCACTGCGAGCAAGAACTCGCACTAAGTCAACGTATAGCAACAACGAGGCGTAACGGCGAGGAGCCCCTGCATCTCTTAGTACTAATTGTACAATATATAAAAGGGCAGAAGGAGCAGCGACGTTGGTTTGAAACGCTGGGACAAGTGTGTGTGCAACCTTTTATTCGCGTTTACTGCACGGAAGCCTCAGTTCTCACCATTCCTCATAAAAATATTTCCTGAAGGCAGTAAAAACAATATCCCACGAGTTTTTCCTAGCCGACTGCGTGCAAGAACTCGCACTAAGCCAACGTATAGCAACAACGAGGCGTCACGGCGAGGAGCCCCTGCATCTCTTAGTACTAATTATACAATATATAAAAGGGCAGAAGGAGCAGCGACTTTGGCTTGAAACGCTGGGACAAGTGTGTGTGCAACCTTTTATTCGCGTTTACTGCACGGAAGCCACGGTTCTGGCCATTTTTCATAAAAATATTTCCTGAAGGCAGTAAAAACAATATCCCACGAGTTTTTCCTAGCCCACTGCCTGCAAGAACTGGCACTAAGCCAACGTATAGCAACAACGAGGCGTCACCGCGAGGAGCCCCTGCATCTCTTAGTACTAATTATACAATATATAAAAGGGCAGAAGGAGCAGCGACTTTGGCTTGAAACGCTGGGACAAGTGTGTGTGCAACCTTTTATTCGCGTTTACTGCACGGAAGCCACGGTTCTGGCCATTTTTCATAAAAATATTTCCTGAAGGCAGTAAAAACAATATCCCACGAGTTTTTCCTAGCCCACTGCGTCCAAGAACTCGCACTAAGCCAACGTATAGCAACAACGAGGCGTCACCGCGAGGAGCCCCTGTATCTCTTAGTACTAATTATGCAATATATAAAAGGGCAGAAGGAGCAGCGACGTTGGCTTGAAACGCTGGGACAAGTGTGTGTGCAACCTTTTATTCGCGTTTACTGCACGGAAGCCACGGTTCTGGCCATTTTTCATAAAAATATTTCCTGAAGGCAGTAAAAACAATATCCCACGAGTTTTTCCTAGCCCACTGCCTGCAAGAACTGGCACTAAGCCAACGTATAGCAACAACGAGGCGTCACCGCGAGGAGCCCCTGCATCTCTTAGTACTAATTATACAATATATAAAACGGCAGAAGGAGCAGCAACGTTGGCTTGAAACGCTGGGACAAATGTGTGTGCAACCTTTTATTCGCGTTTACTGCACGGAAGCCTCAGTTCTGACCATTCCTCATAAAAATATTTCCTGAAGGCAGTAAAAACAATATCCCACGAGATTTTCCTAGCCCACGGCGAGCAAGAACTCGCACTAAGCCAACGTATAGCAACAACGAGGCGTCACCGCGAGGAGCCCCTGCATCTCTTAGTACTAATTATACAAATATAAAAGGGCAGGAGGAGCAGCGACGTTGGCTTGAAACGCTGGGACAAGTGTGTGTGCAACCTTTTATTCGCGTTTACTGCACGGAAGCCTCAGTTCTGACCATTCCTCATAAAAATATTTCCTGAAGGCAGTAAAAACAATATCCCACGAGATTTTCCTAGCCCACTGCCTGCAAGAACTCGCACTGAGCCAACGTATAGCAACAACGAGGCGTCACCGCGAGGAGCCCCTGTATCTCTTAGTACTATCTATAGATTATCTAAAAGGCAAAAGGAGCAGCGACGTTGGCTTGAAACGCTGGGACAAGTGTGTGTGCAACCTTTTATTCGCGTTTACTGCACGGAAGCCTCAGTTCTGACCATTCCTCATAAAAATATTTCCTGAAGGCAGTAAAAACAATATCCCACGAGATTTTCCTAGCCCACGGCGAGCAAGAACTCGCACTAAGCCAACGTATAGCAACAACGAGGCGTCACCGCGAGGAGCCCCTGCATCTCTTAGTACTAATTATACAATATATAAAAGGGCAGAAGGAGCAGCGACGTTGGCTTGAAACGCTGGGACAAGTGTGTGTGCAACCTTTTATTCGCGTTTACTGCACGGAAGCCTCAGTTCTGACCATTCCTCATAAAAATATTTCCTGAAGGCAGTAAAAACAATATCCCACGAGATTTTCCTAGCCCACTGCCTGCAAGAACTCGCACAAAGCCAACATATAGCAACAACGAGGCGTCACCGCGAGGAGCCCCTGTATCTCTTAGTACTATCTATAGATTATCTAAAAGGCAAAAGGAGCAGCGACGTTGGCTTGGGACGCTGGGACGAGTGTGTGTGCAACCTTTTATTCGCGTTTACTGCACGGAAGCCACGGTTCTGACCATTTTTCATAAAAATATTTCCTGAAGGCAGTAAAAACAATATCCCACGAGTTTTTCCTAGCCCACGGCGAGCAAGAACTCGCACTAAGCCAACGTATAGCAACAACGAGGCATCACCGCGAGGAGCCCCTGCATCTCTTAGTAATAATTATACAATATATAAAAGGGCAGAAGGAGCAGCGACGTTGGCTTGAAATGCTGGGACAAGTGTGTGTGCAACCTTTCATTCGCGTTACCTGCACGGAAGCCTCAGTTCTGACCATTCCTCATAAAAATATTTCCTGAAGGCAGTAAAAACAATATCCCACGAGATTTTCCTAGCCCACGGCGAGCAAGAACTCGCACTAAGCCAACGTATAGCAACAACGAGGCGTCACCGCGAGGAGCCCCTGCAACTCTTAGTAATAATTATACAATATATAAAAGGGCAGAAGGAGCAGCGACGTTGGCTTGAAACGCTGGGACAAGTGTGTGTGCAACCTTTTATTCGCGTTACCTGCACGGAAGCCTCGGTTCTGACCATTGTTCATAAAAATATTTCCTGAAGGCAGAAAAAACAATATCCCACGAGTTTTTCCTAGCCCAACTGCGAGCAAGAACTCGCACTAAGCCAACGTATAGCAACAACGAGGCGTCACCGCGAGGAACCCCTGCATCTCTTAGTACTAATTATACAATATATAAAAGGGCAGAAGGAGCAGCGACGTTGGCTTGAAATGCTGGGACGAGTGGGTGTGCAACCTTCTCTTAGCGTTACCTGCACGGAAGCCTCGGTTCTGACCATTGTTCATAAAAATATTTCCTGAAGGCAGTAAAAACAATATCCCACGAGTTTTTCCTAGCCCACTGCGTCCAAGAACTCGCACTAAGCAGACGTATAGCAACAACGAGGCGTCACCGCGAGGAGCCCCTGCATCTCTTAGTACTAATTATACAATATATAAAAGGGCAGAAGGAGCAGCGACGTTGGCTTGAAATGCTGGGACGAGTGGGTGTGCAACCTTCTCTTAGCGTTACCTGCACGGAAGCCTCGGTTCTGACCATTGTTCATAAAAATATTTCCTGAAGGCAGTAAAAACAATATCCCACGAATTTTTCCTAGCCCACTGTGTCCAAGAACTCGCACTAAGCAGACGTATAGCAACAACGTGGCGTCACCGCGAGGAGCCCCTGCATCTCTTAGTACTAATTATACAATATATAAAAGGGCAGAAGGAGCAGCGACGTTGGCTTGAAACGCTGGGACAAGTGTGTGTGCAACCTTTTATTCGCGTTTACTGCACGGAAGCCACGGTTCTGGCCATTTTTCATAAAAATATTTCCTGAAGGCTGTAAAAACAATATCCCACGAGTTTTTCCTAGCCCACTGCCTGCAAGAACTCGCACTAAGCCAACGTTTAGCAACAACGAGGCGTCACCGCGAGGAGCCCCTGCATCTCTTAGTACTAATTATACAATATATAAAAGGGCAGAAGGAGCAGCGACGTTGGCTTGAAACGCTGGGACAAGTGTGTGTGCAACCTTTTATTCGCGTTTACTGCACGGAAGCCTCGGTTCTGACCATTGTTCATAAAAATATTTCCTGAAGGCAGTAAAAACAATATCCCACGAGTTTTTCCTAGCCCACTGCGTCCAAGAACTCGCACTAAGCAGACGTATAGCAACAACGAGGCGTCACCGCGAGGAGCCCCTGCATCTCTTAGTACTAATTATACAATATGTAAAAGGGCAGAAGGAGCAGCGACGTTGGCTTGAAATGCTGGGACGAGTGGGTGTGCAACCTTCTCTTAGCGTTACCTGCACGGAAGCCTCGGTTCTGACCATTGTTCATAAAAATATTTCCTGAAGGCAGTAAAAACAATATCCCACGAATTTTCCCTAGCCCACTGTGTCCAAGAACTCGCACTAAGCAGACGTATAGCAACAACGTGGCGTCACCGCGAGGAGCCCCTGCATCTCTTAGTACTAATTATACAATATATAAAAGGGCAGAAGGAGCAGCGACGTTGGCTTGAAACGCTGGGACAAGTGTGTGTGCAACCTTTTATTCGCGTTTACTGCACGGAAGCCACGGTTCTGGCCATTTTTCATAAAAATATTTCCTGAAGGCTGTAAAAACAATATCCCACGAGTTTTTCCTAGCCCACTGCCTGCAAGAACTCGCACTAAGCCAACGTATAGCAACAACGAGGTGTCACCGCGAGGAGCCCCTGCATCTCTTAGTACTAATTATACAATATATAAAAGGGCAGAAGGAGCAGCGACGTTGGCTTGAAATGCTGGGACGAGTGGGTGTGCAACCTTCTCTTAGCGTTACCTGCACGGAAGCCTCGGTTCTGACCATTGTTCATAAAAATATTTCCTGAAGGCAGTAAAAACAATATCCCACGAATTTTTCCTAGCCCACTGTGTCCAAGAACTCGCACTAAGCAGACGTATAGCAACAACGTGGCGTCACCGCGAGGAGCCCCTGCATCTCTTAGTACTAATTATACAATATATAAAAGGGCAGAAGGAGCAGCGACGTTGGCTTGAAACGCTGGGACAAGTGTGTGTGCAACCTTTTCTTCGCGTTTACTGCACGGAAGCCTCAGTTCTGACCATTCCTCATAAAAATATTTCCTGAAGGCAGTAAAAACAATATCCCACGAGATTTTCCTAGCCCACGGCGAGCAAGAACTCGCACTAAGCCAGCGTATAGCAACAACGAGGCGTCACCGCGAGGAGCCCCTGCATCTCTTAGTACTAATTATACAATATATAAAAGGGCAGAAGGAGCAGCGACGTTGGCTTGAAACGCTGGGACGAGTGGGTGTGCAACCTTTTATTCGCGTTTACTGCACGGAAGCCACGGTTCTGGCCATTTTTCATAAAAATATTTCCTGAAGGCAGTAAAAACAATATCCCACGAGTTTTTCCTAGCCCACGGCGAGCAAGAACTCGCACTAAGCCAACGTATAGCAACAACGAGGCATCACCGCGAGGAGCCCCTGCATCTCTTAGTACTAATTATACAATATATAAAAGGGCAGAAGGAGCAGCGACGTTGGCTTGAAACGCTGGGACAAGTGTGTGTGCAACCTTTTATTCGCGTTTACTGCACGGAAGCCTCGGTTCTGACCATTGTTCATAAAAATATTTCCTGAAGGCAGTAAAAACAATATCCCACGAGTTTTTCCTAGCCCACTGCCTGCAAGAACTCGCACTAAGCCAACGTATAGCAACAACGAGGCGTCACCGCGAGGAGCCCCTGCATCTCTTAGTACTAATTATACAATATATAAAAGGGCAGAAGGAGCAGCGACGTTGGCTTGAAATGCTGGGACAAGTGTGTGTGCAACCTTTTATTCGCGTTTACTGCACGGAAGCCTCGGTTCTGACTATTGTTCATAAAAATATTTCCTGAAGGCAGTAAAAACAATATCCCACGAGTTTTTCCTAGCCCAACTGCGAGCAAGAACTCGCACTAAGCCAACGTATAGCAACAACGAGGCGTCACCGCGAGGAGCCCCTGCATCTCTTAGTACTAACTATACAATATATAAAAGGGCAGAAGGAGCAGCGACGTTGGCTTGAAACGCTGGGACAAGTGTGTGTGCAACCTTTTATTCGCGTTACCTGCACGGAAGCCTCGGTTCTGACCATTGTTCATAAAAATATTTCCTGAAGGCAGTAAAAACAATATCCCACGAGTTTTTCCTAGCCCAACTGCGAGCAAGAACTCGCACTAAGCCAACGTATAGCAACAACGAGGCGTCACCGCGAGGAGCCCCTGCATCTCTTAGTACTATTTATACAATACATAAAAGGGCAGAAGGAGCAGCGACGTTGGCTTGAAACTCTGGGACAAGTGTGTGTGCAACCTTTTATTCGCGTTTACTGCACGGAAGCCTCAGTTCTGACCATTCCTCATAAAAATATTTCCTGAAGGCAGTAAAAACAATATCCCACGAGTTTTTCCTAGCCGACTGCGTGCAAGAACTCGCACTAAGCAGACCTATAACAACAACGTGGCGTCACCGCGAGGAGCCCCTGCATCTCTTAGTACTATTTATACAATATATAAAAGGGCAGAAGGAGCAGCGACGTTTGCTTGAAACGCTGGGACAAGTGTGTGTGCAACCTTTTATTCGCGTTTACTGCACGGAAGCCACGGTTCTGGCCATTTTTCATAAAAATATTTCCTGAAGGCAGTAAAAACAATATCCCGCGAGCTTTTCCTAGCCCACGGCGAGCAAGAACTCGCACTAAGCCAACGTATAGCAACAACGAGGCATCACCGCGAGGAGCCCCTGCATCTCTTAGTACTAATTATACAATATATAAAAGGGCAGAAGGAGCAGCGACGTTGGCTTGAAACGCTGGGACAAGTGTGTGTGCAACCTTTTCTTCGCGTTTACTGCACGGAAGCCTCAGTTCTGACCATTCCTCATAAAAATATTTCCTGAAGGCAGTAAAAACAATATCCCACGAGATTTTCCTAGCCCACGGCGAGCAAGAACTCGCACTAAGCCAGCGTATAGCAACAACGAGGCGTCACCGCGAGGAGCCCCTGCATCTCTTAGTACTAATTATACAATATATAAAAGGGCAGAAGGAGCAGCGACGTTGGCTTAAAACGCTGGGACAAGTGTGTGTGCAACCTATTATTCGCGTTACCTGCACGGAAGCCTCGGTTCTGACCATTGTTCATAAAAATATTTCCTGAAGGCAGTAAAAACAATATCCCACGAGTTTTTCCTAGCCCAACTGCGAGCAAGAACTCGCACTAAGCCAACGTATAGCAACAACGAGGCGTCACCGCGAGGAGCCCCTGCATCTCTTAGTACTAATTATACAATGTAAAAAAGGGCAGAAGGAGCAGCGACGTTGGCTTGAAATGCTGGGACAAGTGGGTGTGCAACCTTCTCTTAGCGTTACCTGCACGGAAGCCTCGGTTCTGACCATTGTTCATAAAAATATTTCCTGAAGGCAGTAAAAACAATATCCCACGAGTTTTTCCTAGCCCACTGCGTCCAAGAACTCGCACTAAGCAGACGTATAGCAACAACGAGGCGTCACCGCGAGGAGCCCCTGCATCTCTTAGTACTATCTATAGATTATCTAAAAGGCAAAAGGAGCAGCGACGTTGGCTTGAAACGCTGGGACAAGTGTGTGTGCAACCTTTTATTCGCGTTTACTGCACGGAAGCCACGGTTCTGGCCATTTTTCATAAAAATATTTCCTGAAGGCTGTAAAAACAATATCCCACGAGTTTTTCCTAGCCCACTGCCTGCAAGAACTCGCACTAAGCCAACGTATAGCAACAACGAGGCGTCACCGCGAGGAGCCCCTGCATCACTTAGTACTAATTATACAATATATAAAAGGGCAGAAGGAGCAGCGACGTTGGCTTGAAATGCTGGGACGAGTGGGTGTGCAACCTTCTCTTAGCGTTACCTGCACGGAAGCCTCGGTTCTGACCATTGTTCATAAAAATATTTCCTGAAGGCAGTAAAAACAATATCCCACGAGTTTTTCCTAGCCCACTGCGTCCAAGAACTCGCACTAAGCAGACGTATAGGAACAACGAGGCGTCACCGCGAGGAGCCCCTGCATCTCTTAGTACTAATTATACAATATGTAAAAGGGCAGAAAGAGCAGCGACGTTGGCTTGAAATGCTGGGACGAGTGGGTGTGCAACCTTCTCTTAGCGTTACCTGCACGGAAGCCTCGGTTCTGACCATTGTTCATAAAAATATTTGCTGAAGGCAGTAAAAACAATATCCCACGATTTTTTCCTAGCCCACTGCGTCCAAGAACTCGCACTAAGCAGACCTATAGCAACAACGAGGCGTCACCGCGAGGAGCCCCTGCATCTCTTAGTACTATCTATAGATTATCTAACAGGCAAAAGGAGCAGCGACGTTGGCTTGAAACGCTGGTACGAGTGTGTGTGCAACCTTTTATTCGCGGTTACTGCACGGAAGCCACGGTTCTGGCCATTTTTCATAAAAATATTTCCTGAAGGCAGTAAAAACAATATCCCACGAGTTTTTCCTAGCCCACTGCGTCCAAGAACTCGCACTAAGCAGACGTATAGGAACAACGAGGCGTCACCGCGAGGAGCCCCTGCATCTCTTAGTACTAATTATACAATATGTAAAAGGGCAGAAGGAGCAGCGACGTTGGCTTGAAATGCTGGGACGAGTGGGTGTGCAACCTTCTCTTAGCGTTACCTGCACGGAAGCCTCGGTTCTGACCATTGTTCATAAAAATATTTCCTGAAGGCAGTAAAAACAATATCCCACGAGTTTTTCCTAGCCGACTGCGTGCAAGAACTCGCACTAAGCAGACCTATAGCAACAACGTGGCGTCACCGCGAGGAGCCCCTGCATCTCTTAGTACTATTTATACAATATATAAAAGGGCAGAAGGAGCAGCGACATTTGCTTGAAACGCTGGGACAAGTGTGTGTGCAACCTTTTATTCGCGTTTACTGCACGGAAGCCACGGTTCTGGCCATTTTTCATAAAAATATTTCCTGAAGGCAGTAAAAACAATATCCCACGAGTTTTTCCTAGCCCACGGCGAGCAAGAACTCGCACTAAGCCAACGTATAGCAACAACGAGGCATCACCGCGAGGAGCCCCTGCATCTCTTAGTACTAATTATACAATATATAAAAGGGCAGAAGGAGCAGCGACGTTGGCTTGAAACGCTGGGACAAGTGTGTGTGCAACCTTTTCTTCGCGTTTACTGCACGGAAGCCTCAGTTCTGACCATTGTTCATAAAAATATTTCCTGAAGGCAGTAAAAACAATATCCCACGAGTTTTTCCTAGCCCAACTGCGAGCAAGAACTCGCACTAAGCCAACGTATAGCAACAACGAGGCGTCACCGCGAGGAGCCCCTGCATCTCTTAGTACTAATTATACAATGTATAAAAGGGCAGAAGGAGCAGCGATGTTGGCTTGAAATGCTGGGACGAGTGGGTGTGCAACCTTCTCTTAGCGTTACCTGCACGGAAGCCTCGGTTCTGACCATTTTTCATAAACGTATTTCCTGAAGGGAGAAAAAAAATATCCCACGAGTTTTTCCTAGCCCTCTGCGTCCAAGAACTCGCACTAAGCAGATGTATAGATATAACGAGGCGTCACCGCGAGGAGCCCCTGTATTTCTTATTACTATTTATACAATATATAAAAGTGCAGAAGGAGCAGCGACGTTGGCTTGAAATGCTGGGACAAGTGGGTGTGCAACCTTCTATATGCGTTACCTGCACGGAAGCCTCAGTTCTGACCATTTTTCATAAACATATTTCCTGTAGGCAGTAAAAACAATATCCCACGAGTTTTTCCGAGCCCACTGCGTGCAAGAACTCGCACTAAGCCAACGTATAGCAAACAACGAGGCGTCACCGCGAGGAGCCCCTGCATCTCTTAGTACTATTTATTTATACAATATATAAAAGGGCAGAAGGAGCAGCGATGTTGGCTTGAAATGCTGGGACAAGTGGGTGTGCAACCTTCTATATGCGTTACCTGCACGGAACCCTCAGTTCTGACCATTTTTCATAAACATATTTTCTGAAGGCAGTAAAAACAATATCCCACGAGTTTTTCCTAGCCCACTGCGTCCAAGAAGTCGCACTAAGCAGATGTATAGATATAACGAGGCGTCACCGCCAGGAGCCCCTGTATTTCTTATTACTATTTATACAATATATAAAAGTGCAGAAGGAGCAGCGACGTTGGCTTGAAATGCTGGGACGAGTGGGTGTGCAACCTTCTCTTAGCGTTACCTGCACGGAAGCCTCGGTTCTGACCATTTTTCATAAACATATTTTCTGAAGGCAGTAAAAACAATATCCCACGAGTTTTTCCTAGCCCACTGCGTCCAAGAACTCGCACTAAGCAGACGTATAGCAACAACGAGGCGTCACCGCGAGGAGCCCCTGCATCTCTTAGTACTATTTATACAATATATAAAAGGGTAAAAGGAGCAGCGACGTTGGCTTGAAATACTGGGACAAGTGGGTGTGCAACCTTCTATATGCGTTACCTGCACGGAAGCCTCAGTTCTGACCATTTTTCATAAACGTATTTCCTGAAGGCAGTAAAAACAATATCCCACGAGTTTTTCCTAGCCCACTGTGTCCAAGAACTCGCACTAAGCAGATGTATAGATATAACGAGGCGTCACCGCGAGGAGCCCCTGTATTTCTTATTACTATTTATACAATATATAAAAGGGCAGAAGGAGCAGCGACGTTGGCTTGAAATTCTGGGACAAGTGGGTGTGCAACCTTCTATATGCGTTACCTGCACGGAAGCCTCAGTTCTGACCATTTTTCATAAACGTATTTCCTGAAGGCAGTAAAAACAATATCCCACGAGTTTTTCCTAGCCCACTGCGTCCAAGAACTCGCACTAAGCAGATGTATAGATATAACGAGGCGTCACCGCGAGGAGCCCCTGTATTTCTTATTACTATTTATACAATATATAAAAGTGCAGAAGGAGCAGCGACGTTGGCTTGAAATGCTGGGACGAGTGTGTCTGCAACTTTTTATTCACGTTAACTGAACGGAAGCCTCGGTTCTGACCATTCTTCATAAAAATATTTTCTGAAAGCTGTAAAAACAATATCCCACGAGTTTTTCGTAGCCCACTGCGTGAAAGAACTCGCACTAAGCCAACTTATAGCAACAACGAGGCGTCACCGCGAGGAGCCCCTGCATCTTTTATTACTATATATACAATATATAAAAGGGAGAAGGAGGAGCGACGTTGGCTTGAAATGCTTGGACGAGTGTGCGTGCAACTTTTTATTCACGTTAACTGAACGGAAACCTCGGTTCTGACCATTCTTCATAAAAATATTTTCTGAAGGCAGTAAAAACAATATCCCACGAGTTTTTGCTACACCACTGCGTGCAAGAACTCGCACTAAGCCGACGTATAGCAACAACGAGGCGTCACCGAGAGGAGCCCCTGCATCTTTTATTACTATATATACAATATATAAAAGGGAGAAGGAGGAGCGACGTTGGCTTGAAATGCTGGGACGAGTGTGTGTGCAACTTTTTATTCACGTTAACTGAACGGAAGCGTCGGTTCTGACCATTCTTCATAAAAATATTTTCTGAAGGCTGTAAAAACAATATCCCACGAGTTTTTCGTAGCCCACTGCGTGAAAGAACTCGCACTAAGCCAACTTATAGCAACAACGAGGCGTCACCGCGAGGAGTCCCTGCATCTTTTATTAATATATACAATATATAAAAGGGCAAAAGGAGCAGCGACGTTGGCTTGAAATGCTGGGACAAGTGGGTGTGCAACCTTCTATATGCGTTACCTGCACGGAAGCCTCAGTTCTGACCATTTTTCATAAACGTATTTCCTGAAGGCAGTAAAAACAATATCCCACGAGTTTTTTCTAGCCCACTGCACGCAAGAACTCGCACTAAGCCGACGTATAGCAACAACGAGGCGTCACCGAGAGGAGCCCCTGCATATTTTATTACTATATATACAATATATAAAAGGGAGAAGGAGGAGCGACGTTGGCTTGGAATGCTGGGACGAGTGTGTGTGCAACTTTTTAATCACGTTA
Organism: Dermacentor andersoni; assembly: GCF_023375885.2. Classification (NCBI taxonomy): domain Eukaryota; kingdom Metazoa; phylum Arthropoda; class Arachnida; order Ixodida; family Ixodidae; genus Dermacentor; species Dermacentor andersoni. Next base: position 13,048,515 of record NW_027314752.1, read on the forward strand.
ACTGAACGGAAGCCTCGGTTCTGACCATTCTTCATAAAAATATTTTCGGAAGGCTGTAAAAACAACATCCCACGAGTTTTCCGTAGCCCACTGCGTGAAAGAACTCGCACTAAGCCAACTTATAGCAACAACGAGGCGTCACCGCGAGGAGCCCCTGCATCTTTTATTACTATATATACAATATATAAAAGGGAGAAGGAGGAGCGACGTTGGCTTGAAATGCTGGGACGAGTGTGTGTGCAACTTTTTATTCACGTTAACTGAACGGAAGCCTCGGTTCTGACCATTCTTCATAAAAATATTTTCTGAAGGCTGTAAAAACAATATCCCACGAGTTTTTCGTAGCCCACTGCGTGAAAGAACTCGCACTAAGCCAACTTATAGCAACAACGAGGCGTCACCGCGAGGAGCCCCTGCATCTTTTATTACAATATATACAATATATAAAAGGGAGAAGGAGGAGCGACGTTGGCTTGAAATGCTGGGACGAGTGTGTGTGCAACTTTTATTCACGTTAACTGAACGGAACCTCGGTTCTGACCATTCTTCATAAAAATATTTTCTGAAGGCTGTAAAAACAATATCCCACGAGTTTTTCCTAGCCCACTGCCTGCAAGAACTCGCACTAATCCAACGTATGGCAACAACGAGGCGTCACGGCGAGGAGCCCCTGCGTCTCTTAGTACTATCTATAGATTATCTAAAAGGCAAAAGGAGCAGCGACGTTGGCTTGAAACGCTGGGACGAGTGTGTGTGCAACCTTTTATTCGCGTTTACTGCACGGAAGCCACGGTTCTGGCCATTTTTCATAAAAATATTTCTTGAAGGCTGTAAAAACAATATCCCACGAGTTTTTCCTAGCCCACTGCCTGCAAGAACTCGCACTAAGCCAACGTATAGCAACAACGAGGCGTCACCGCGAGGAGCCCCTGTATCTCTTAGTACTATCTATACATTATCTAAAAGGCAAAAGGTGCAGCGACGTTGGCTTGGAAGGCTGGGACGAGTGTGTGTGCAACCTTTTATTCGCGTTTACTGCACGGAAGCCACGGTTCTGGCCGTTTTTCATAAAAATATTTCATGAAAGCAGTAAAAACAATATCCCACGAGTTTTTCCTAGCCCAACTGCGAGCAAGAACTCGCACTAAGCCAACGTATAGCAACAACGAGGCGTCAATGCGAGGAGCCCCTGCATCTCTTAGTACTAAATATACAATATATAAAAGGGCAGAAGGAGCAGCGACGTTGGCTTGAAACGCTGGGACAAGTGTGTGTGCAACCTTTTATTCGCGTTACCTGCACGGAAGCCTAGGTTCTGACCATTGTCCATAAAAATATTTCCTGAAGGCAGTAAAAACAATATCCCACGAGTTTTTCCTAGCCCAACTGCGAGCAAGAACTCGCACTAAGCCAACGTATAGCAACAACGAGGCGTCAATGCGAGGAGCCCCTGCATCTCTTAGTACTAATTATACAATGTATAAAAGGGCAGAAGGAGCAGCGACGTTGGCTTGAAATGCTGGGACGAGTGGGTGTGCAACCTTCTCTTAGCGTTACCTGCACGGAAGCCTCGGTTCTGACCATTGTTCATAAAAATATTTCCTGAAGGCAGTAAAAACAATATCCCACGAGTTTTTCCTAGCCACTGCGTCCAAGAACTCGCACTAAGCCGACGTATAGCAACAACGAGGCGTCACCGCGAAGAGCCCCTGCATCTTTTATTACTATATATACAATATATAAAATGGAGAAGGAATAGCGACGTTGGCTTGAAATGCTGGGACGAGTGTGTCTGCAACTTTTTATTCACGTTAACTGAACGGAAGCCTCGGTTCTGACCATTCTTCATAAAAATATTTTCTGAAGGCTGTAAAAACAATATCCCACGAGTTTTTCGTAGCCCACTGCGTGAAAGAACTCGCACTAAGCAGACCTATAGCAAAAACGTGGCGTCACCGCGAGGAGCCCCTGCATCTTTTATTACTATATATACAATATATAAAAGGGCAGAAGGAGGAGCGACGTTGGCTTGAAATGCTGGGACGAGTGGGTGTGCAACCTTCTCTGAGCGTTACCTGCACGGAAGCCTCGGTTCTGGCCATTCTTCATAAAAATATTTCCTGAAGGCAGTAAAAACAATATCCCACGAGTTTTTCCTAGCCGACTGCGTGCAAGAACTCGCACTAAGCAGACCTATAGCAAAAACGTGGCGTCACCGCGAGGAGCCCCTGCATCTTTTATTACTATATATACAATATATAAAAGGGAGAAGGAGGAACGACGTTGGCTTGAAATGCTGGGACGAGTTTGTGTGCAACTTTTTTTTCACGTTAACTGAACGGAAGCCCCGGTTCTGACCATTCTTCATATAAATATTTTCTGAAGGCTGTAAAAACAATATCCCACGAGTTTTTCGTAGCCCATTGCGTGAAAGAACTCGCACTAAGCCAACTTATAGCAACAACGAGGCGTCACGGCCAGGAGCCCCTGCATCATTTATTACTATATATACAATATATAAAATGGAGAAGGAATAGCGACGTTGGCTTGAAATGCTGGGACGAGTGGGTGTGCAACCTTCTCTGAGCGTTACCTGCACGGAAGCCTCGGTTCTGGCCATTCTTCATAAAAATATTTCCTGAAGGCAGTAAAAACAATATCCCACGAGTTTTTCCTAGCCGACTGCGTGCAAGAACTCGCACTAAGCAGACCTATAGCAAAAACGTGGCGTCACCGCGAGGTGCCCCTGCATCTCTTAGTACTAATTATACAATATATTAAAGGGCAGAAGGAGCAGCGACGTTGGCTTGAAATGCTGGGACGAGTGGGTGTGCAACCTTCTCTGAGCGTTACCTGCACGGAAGCCTCGGTTCTGGCCATTCTTCATAAAAATATTTCTTGAAGGCAGTAAAAACAATATCCCACGAGTTTTTCCTAGCCGACTGCGTGCAAGAACTCGCACTAAGCAGACCTATAGCAAAAACGTGGCGTCACCGCGAGGAGCCCCTGCATCTCTTAGTACTAATTATACAATATATAAAAGGGCAGAAGGAGCAGCGACGTTGGCTTGAAATGCTGGGACGAGTGGGTGTGCAACCTTCTCTGAGCGTTACCTGCACGGAAGCCTCGGTTCTGACCATTGTTCATAAAAATATTTCCTGAAGGCTGTAAAAACAATATCCCACGAGTTTTTCCTAAACCACTGCGTGCAAGAACTCGCACTAAGCAGACCTATAGCAAAAACGTGGCGTCACCGCGAGGAGCCCCTGCATCTCTTAGTACTAATTATACAATATATAAACGGGCAGAAGGAGTAGCGACGTTGGCTTGAAATGCTGGGACGAGTGGGTGTGCAACCTTCTCTGAGCGTTACCTGCACGGAAGCCTCGGTTCTGGCCATTCTTCATAAAAATATTTCCTGAAGGCAGTAAAAACAATATCCCACGAGTTTTTCCTAGCCGACTGCGTGCAAGAACTCGCACTAAGCAGACCTATAGCAAAAACGTGGCGTCACCGCGAGGAGCCCCTGCATCTCTTAGTACTAATTATACAATATATAAAAGGGCAGAAGGAGGAGCGACGTTGGCTTGAAATGCTGGGACGAGTGGGTGTGCAACCTTCTCTGAGCGTTACCTGCACGGAAGCCTCGGTTCTGGCCATTCTTCATAAAAATATTTCCTGAAGGCTGTAAAAACAATATCCCACGAGTTTTTCCTAAACCACTGCGTGCAAGAACTCGCACTAAGCCAACGTATAGCAACAACGAGGGGTCACCGCGAGGAGCCCCTGCATCTCTTAGTACTAATTATACAATATATAAAAGGGCAGAAGGAGCAGCGACGTTGGCTTGAAATGCTGGGACGAGTGGGTGTGCAACCTTCTCTGAGCGTTACCTGCACGGAAGCCTCGGTTCTGACCATTGTTCATAAAAATATTTCCTGAAGGCTGTAAAAACAATATCCCACGAGTTTTTCCTAAACCACTGCGTGCAAGAACTCGCACTAAGCAGACCTATAGCAAAAACGTGGCGTCACCGCGAGGAGCCCCTGCATCTCTTAGTACTAATTATACAATATATAAACGGGCAGAAGGAGTAGCGACGTTGGCTTGAAATGCTGGGACGAGTGGGTGTGCAACCTTCTCTGAGCGTTACCTGCACGGAAGCCTCGGTTCTGGCCATTCTTCATAAAAATATTTCCTGAAGGCAGTAAAAACAATATCCCACGAGTTTTTCCTAGCCGACTGCGTGCAAGAACTCGCACTAAGCAGACCTATAGCAAAAACGTGGCGTCACCGCGAGGAGCCCCTGCATCTCTTAGTACTAATTATACAATATATAAAAGGGCAGAAGGAGGAGCGACGTTGGCTTGAAATGCTGGGACGAGTGGGTGTGCAACCTTCTCTGAGCGTTACCTGCACGGAAGCCTCGGTTCTGGCCATTCTTCATAAAAATATTTCCTGAAGGCTGTAAAAACAATATCCCACGAGTTTTTCCTAAACCACTGCGTGCAAGAACTCGCACTAAGCCAACGTATAGCAACAACGAGGGGTCACCGCGAGGAGCCCCTGCATCTCTTAGTACTAATTATACAATATATAAAAGGGCAGAAGGAGCAGCGACGTTGGCTTGAAATGCTGGGACGAGTGGGTGTGCAACCTTCTCTGAGCGTTACCTGCACGGAAGCCTCGGTTCTGGCCATTCTTCATAAAAATATTTCCTGAAGGCAGTAAAAACAATATCCCACGAGTTTTTCCTAGCCCACGGCGAGCAAGAACTCGCACTAAGCCAACGTATAGCAACAACGAGGCATCACCGCGAGGAGCCCCTGCATCTCTTAGTACTAATTATACAATATATAAAAGGGCAGAAGGAGCAGCGACGTTGGCTTGAAATGCTGGGACGAGTGGGTGTGCAACCTTCTCTGAGCGTTACCTGCACGGAAGCCTCGGTTCTGGCCATTCTTCATAAAAATATTTCCTGAAGGCAGTAAAAACAATATCCCACGAGTTTTTCCTAGCCGACTGCGTGCAAGAACTCGCACTAAGCAGACCTATAGCAAAAACTTGGCGTCACCGCGAGGAGCCCCTGCATCTCTTAGTACTAATTATACAATATATAAAAGGGCAGAAGGAGCAGCGACGTTGGCTTGAAATGCTGGGACGAGTGGGTGTGCAACCTTCTCTGAGCGTTACCTGCTCGGAAGCCTCGGTTCTGACCATTGTTCATAAAAATATTTCCTGAAGGCTGTAAAAACAATATCCCACGAGTTTTTCCTAAACCACTGCGTGCAAGAACTCGCACTAAGCCAACGTATAGCAACAACGAGGCGTCACAGCGAGGAGCCCCTGCATCTGTTAGTACTAATTGTATAATATATAAAAGGGCAGAAGGAACAGCGACGTTGTCTTGAAACGCTGGGACGAGTGGGTGTGCAACCTTCTCTTAGCGTTACCTCCACGGAAGCCACGGTTCTGACCATTCTTCATAAAAACATTTCCTGAGGGCAGTAAAAACAATATCCCACGAGTTTTTCCAAGCCCACTGCGTGCAAGAACTCGCACTAAGCCAACGTATCGCAACAACAAGGCGTCACAGCGAGGAGCCCCTGCATCTCTTAGTACTAATTATACACTATATAAAAGGGCAGAAGGAGCAGCGACGTTGGCTTGAAATGCTGGGACGAGTGGGTGTGCAACCTTCTCTTAGCGTTACCTCCACGGAAGCCACGGTTCTGACCATTCTTCATAAAAAGAATATCCTGAAGGCAGTAAAAACAATATCCCACGAGTTTTTCCAAGCCCGCTGATTGCAAGAACTCGCACTAAGCCAACGTATCGCAACAACGAGGCGTCACAGCGAGGAGCCCCTGCATCTCTTAGTACTAATTATACAATATATAAAAGGGCAGAAGGAGCAGCGACGTTGGCTTGAAATGCTGGGACGAGTGGGTGTGCAACCTTCTGTTAGCGTTACCTGCACAGAAGCCTCGGTTCTGGCCATTCTTCATAAAAACATTTCCTGAGGGCAGTAAAAACAATATCCCACGAGTTTTTCCAAGCCCACTGCGTGCAAGAACTCGCACTAAGCCAATGTATCGCAACAACAAGGCGTCACAGCGAGGAGCCCCTGCATCTCTTAGTACTAATTATACAATATATAAAAGGGCAGAAGGAGCAGCGACGTTGGCTTGAAATGCTGGGACGAGTGGGTGTGCAACCTTCTCTGAGCGTTACCTGCACGGAAGCCTCGGTTCTGGCCATTCTTCATAAAAAAATTTCCTGAAGCCAGTAAAAACAATATCCCACGAGTTTTTCCTAGCCCACGGCGAGCAAGAACTCGCACTAAGCCAACGTATAGCAACAACGAGGCATCACCGCGAGGAGCCCCTGCATCTCTTAGTACTAATTATACAATATATAAAAGGGCAGAAGGAGCAGCGACGTTGGCTTGAAATGCTGGGACGAGTGGGTGTGCAACCTTCTCTGAGCGTTACCTGCACGGAAGCCTCGGTTCTGGCCATTCTTCATAAAAATATTTCCTGAAGGCAGTAAAAACAATATCCCACGAGTTTTTCCTAGCCGACTGCGTGCAAGAACTCGCACTAAGCAGACCTATAGCAAAAACTTGGCGTCACCGCGAGGAGCCCCTGCATCTCTTAGTACTAATTATACAATATATAAAAGGGCAGAAGGAGCAGCGACGTTGGCTTGAAATGCTGGGACGAGTGGGTGTGCAACCTTCTCTGAGCGTTACCTGCACGGAAGCCTCGGTTCTGACCATTGTTCATAAAAATATTTCCTGAAGGCTGTAAAAACAATATCCCACGAGTTTTTCCTAAACCACTGCGTGCAAGAACTCGCACTAAGCCAACGTATAGCAACAACGAGGCGTCACCGCGAGGAGCCCCTGCATCTCTTAGTACTAATTATACAATATATAAAAGGGCAGAAGGAGCAGCGACGTTGGCTTGAAATGCTGGGACGAGTGGGTGTGCAACCTTCTCTGAGCGTTACCTGCACGGAAGCCTCGGTTCTGGCCAGTCTTCATAAAAATATTTCCTGAAGGCAGTAAAAACAATATCCCACGAGTTTTTCCTAGCCCACGGCGAGCAAGAACTCGCACTAAGCCAACGTATAGCAACAACGAGGCATCACCGCGAGGAGCCCCTGCATCTCTTAGTACTAATTATACAATATATAAAAGGGCAGAAGGAGCAGCGATGTTGGCTTGAAACGCTGGGACAAGTGTGTGTACAACCTTTCATTCGCGTTTACTGCACGGAAGCCTCAGTTCTGACCATTGCTCATAAAAATATTTCCTGAAGGCAGTAAAAACAATATCCCACGAGCTTTTCCTAGCCGACTGCGTGCAAGAACTCGCACTAAGCCAACGTATAGCAACAACGAGGCGTCACCGCGAGGAGCCCCCGCATCTCTTAGTACTAATTATACAATATATTAAATAGCAGAAGGAGCAGCGACGTTGGCTTGAAACGCTGGGACGAGTGGGTGTGCAACCTTTTATTGGCGCTACCTGCACGGAAGCCTCGGTTCTGATCATTTTTCATAAAAATATTTCCTGAAGGCAGTAAAAACAATATCCCACGAGTTTTTCCTAGCCCACGGCGAGCAAGAACTCGCACTAAGCCAACGTATAGCAATAACCAGGCGTCACCGCGAGGAGCCCCTGCATCACTTAGTACTAATTATACAATATATAAAAGGGCAGAAGGAGCAGCGACGTTGGCTTGAAATGCTGGGACGAGTGGGTGTGCAACCTTCTCTTAGCGTTACCTGCACAGAAGCCTCGGTTCTGGCCATTCTTCATAAAAATATTTCCTGAAGGCAGTAAAAACAATATCCCACGAGTTTTTCCAAGCCCACTGAGTGCAAGAACTCGCACTAAGCCAACGTATAGCAACAACGAGGCGTCACAGCGAGGAGCCCCTGCATCTCTTAGTACTAATTGTATAATATATAAAAGGGCAGAAGGAGCAGCGACGTTGGCTTGAAATGCTGGGACGAGTGGGTGTGCAACCTTCTCTTAGCGTTACCTGCACAGAAGCCTCGGGTCTGGCCATTCTTCATAAAAGTATTTCCTGAAGGCAGTAAAAACAATATCCCACGAGTTTTTCCAAGCCCACTGAGTGCAAGAACTCGCACTAAGCCAACGTATAGCTACAACGAGGCGTCACCGCGAGGAGCCCATGCTTCTCTTAGTACTAATTATACACTATATAAAAGGGCAAAAGGAGCAGCGACGTTGGCTTGAAACGCTGGGACGAGTGGGTGTGCAACCTTCTCTTAGCGTTACCTGCACAGAAGCCTCGGTTCTGGCCATTCTTCATAAAAATATTTCCTGAAGGCAGTAAAAACAATATCCCACGAGTTTTTCCAAGCCCACTGAGTGCAAGAACTCGCACTAAGCCAACGTATAGCAACAACGAGGCGTCACAGCGAGGAGCCCCTGCATCTCTTAGTACTAATTGTATAATATATAAAAGGGCAAAAGGAGCAGCGACGTTGGCTTGAAATGCTGGGACGAGTGGGTGTGCAACCTTCTCTTAGCGTTACCTGCACAGAAGCCTCGGTTCTGGCCATTCTTCATAAAACATTTCCTGAAGGCAGTAAAAACAATATCCCACGAGTTTTTCCGAGCCCACTGAGTGCAAGAACTCGCACTAAGCCAACGTATAGCAACAACGAGGCGTCACAGCGAGGAGCCCCTGCATCTGTTAGTACTAATTGTATAATATATAAAAGGGCAGAAGGAGCAGCGACGTTGTCTTGAAACGCTGGGACGAGTGGGTGTGCAACCTTCTCTTAGCGTTACCTCCACGGAAGCCACGGTTCTGACCATTCTTCATAAAAACATTTCCTGAGGGCAGTAAAAACAATATCCCACGAGTTTTTCCAAGCCCACTGCGTGCAAGAACTCGCACTAAGCCAACGTATCGCAACAACAAGGCGTCACAGCGAGGAGCCCCTGCATCTCTTAGTACTAATTATACACTATATAAAAGGGCAGAAGGAGCAGCGACGTTGGCTTGAAATGCTGGGACGAGTGGGTGTGCAACCTTCTCTTAGCGTTACCTCCACGGAAGCCACGGTTCTGACCAGTCTTCATAAAAAGAATATCCTGAAGGCAGTAAAAACAATATCCCACGAGTTTTTCCAAGCCCGCTGATTGCAAGAACTCGCACTAAGCCAACGTATCGCAACAACGAGGCGTCACAGCGAGGAGCCCCTGCATCTGTTAGTACTAATTGTATAATATATAAAAGGGCAGAAGGAGCAGCGACGTTGGCTTGAAATGCTGGGACGAGTGGGTGTGCAACCTTCTCTTAGCGTTACCTGCACGGAAGCCTCGGTTCTGGCCATTCTTCATAAAAACATTTCCTGAAGGCAGTAAAAAAAATATCCCACGAGTTTTTCCAAGCCCACTGAGTGCAAGAACTCGCACTAAGCCAACGTATCGCAACAACGAGGCGTCACAGCGAGGAGCCCCTGCATCTCTTAGTACTAATTGTATAATATATAAAAGGGCAGAAGGAGCAGCGACGTTGGCTTGAAATGCTGGGACGAGTGGGTGTGCAACCTTCTCTTAGCGTTACCTGCACGGAAGCCTCGGTTCTGACCATTGTAGATAAAAATATTTCCTGAAGGCAGTAAAAACAATCTCCCACGAGCTTTTCCAAGCCCACTGGGTGCAAGAACTCGCACTAAGCCAACGTATAGCAACAACGAGGCGTCACCGCGAGGAGCCCATGCTTCTCTTAGTACTAATTATACAATATATAAAAGGGCAGAAGGAGCAGCGACGTTGGCTTGAAATGCTGGGACGAGTGGGTGTGCAACCTTCTCTGAGCGTTACCTGCACGGAAGCCTCGGTTCTGGCCAGTCTTCATAAAAATATTTCCTGAAGGCAGTAAAAACAATATCCCACGAGTTTTTCCTAGCCCACGGCGAGCAAGAACTCGCACTAAGCCAACGTATAGCAACAACGAGGCATCACCGCGAGGAGCCCCTGCATCTCTTAGTACTAATTATACAATATATAAAAGGGCAGAAGGAGCAGCGATGTTGGCTTGAAACGCTGGGACAAGTGTGTGTACAACCTTTCATTCGCGTTTACTGCACGGAAGCCTCAGTTCTGACCATTGCTCATAAAAATATTTCCTGAAGGCAGTAAAAACAATATCCCACGAGCTTTTCCTAGCCGACTGCGTGCAAGAACTCGCACTAAGCCAACGTATAGCAACAACGAGGCGTCACCGCGAGGAGCCCCCGCATCTCTTAGTACTAATTATACAATATATTAAATAGCAGAAGGAGCAGCGACGTTGGCTTGAAACGCTGGGACGAGTGGGTGTGCAACCTTTTATTGGCGCTACCTGCACGGAAGCCTCGGTTCTGATCATTTTTCATAAAAATATTTCCTGAAGGCAGTAAAAACAATATCCCACGAGTTTTTCCTAGCCCACGGCGAGCAAGAACTCGCACTAAGCCAACGTATAGCAATAACCAGGCGTCACCGCGAGGAGCCCCTGCATCACTTAGTACTAATTATACAATATATAAAAGGGCAGAAGGAGCAGCGACGTTGGCTTGAAATGCTGGGACGAGTGGGTGTGCAACCTTCTCTTAGCGTTACCTGCACAGAAGCCTCGGTTCTGGCCATTCTTCATAAAAATATTTCCTGAAGGCAGTAAAAACAATATCCCACGAGTTTTTCCAAGCCCACTGAGTGCAAGAACTCGCACTAAGCCAACGTATAGCAACAACGAGGCGTCACAGCGAGGAGCCCCTGCATCTCTTAGTACTAATTGTATAATATATAAAAGGGCAGAAGGAGCAGCGACGTTGGCTTGAAATGCTGGGACGAGTGGGTGTGCAACCTTCTCTTAGCGTTACCTGCACAGAAGCCTCGGGTCTGGCCATTCTTCATAAAAGTATTTCCTGAAGGCAGTAAAAACAATATCCCACGAGTTTTTCCAAGCCCACTGAGTGCAAGAACTCGCACTAAGCCAACGTATAGCTACAACGAGGCGTCACCGCGAGGAGCCCATGCTTCTCTTAGTACTAATTATACACTATATAAAAGGGCAAAAGGAGCAGCGACGTTGGCTTGAAACGCTGGGACGAGTGGGTGTGCAACCTTCTCTTAGCGTTACCTGCACAGAAGCCTCGGTTCTGGCCATTCTTCATAAAAATATTTCCTGAAGGCAGTAAAAACAATATCCCACGAGTTTTTCCAAGCCCACTGAGTGCAAGAACTCGCACTAAGCCAACGTATAGCAACAACGAGGCGTCACAGCGAGGAGCCCCTGCATCTCTTAGTACTAATTGTATAATATATAAAAGGGCAAAAGGAGCAGCGACGTTGGCTTGAAATGCTGGGACGAGTGGGTGTGCAACCTTCTCTTAGCGTTACCTGCACAGAAGCCTCGGTTCTGGCCATTCTTCATAAAACATTTCCTGAAGGCAGTAAAAACAATATCCCACGAGTTTTTCCGAGCCCACTGAGTGCAAGAACTCGCACTAAGCCAACGTATAGCAACAACGAGGCGTCACAGCGAGGAGCCCCTGCATCTGTTAGTACTAATTGTATAATATATAAAAGGGCAGAAGGAGCAGCGACGTTGTCTTGAAACGCTGGGACGAGTGGGTGTGCAACCTTCTCTTAGCGTTACCTCCACGGAAGCCACGGTTCTGACCATTCTTCATAAAAACATTTCCTGAGGGCAGTAAAAACAATATCCCACGAGTTTTTCCAAGCCCACTGCGTGCAAGAACTCGCACTAAGCCAACGTATCGCAACAACAAGGCGTCACAGCGAGGAGCCCCTGCATCTCTTAGTACTAATTATACACTATATAAAAGGGCAGAAGGAGCAGCGACGTTGGCTTGAAATGCTGGGACGAGTGGGTGTGCAACCTTCTCTTAGCGTTACCTCCACGGAAGCCACGGTTCTGACCAGTCTTCATAAAAAGAATATCCTGAAGGCAGTAAAAACAATATCCCACGAGTTTTTCCAAGCCCGCTGATTGCAAGAACTCGCACTAAGCCAACGTATCGCAACAACGAGGCGTCACAGCGAGGAGCCCCTGCATCTGTTAGTACTAATTGTATAATATATAAAAGGGCAGAAGGAGCAGCGACGTTGGCTTGAAATGCTGGGACGAGTGGGTGTGCAACCTTCTCTTAGCGTTACCTGCACGGAAGCCTCGGTTCTGGCCATTCTTCATAAAAACATTTCCTGAAGGCAGTAAAAAAAATATCCCACGAGTTTTTCCAAGCCCACTGAGTGCAAGAACTCGCACTAAGCCAACGTATCGCAACAACGAGGCGTCACAGCGAGGAGCCCCTGCATCTCTTAGTACTAATTGTATAATATATAAAAGGGCAGAAGGAGCAGCGACGTTGGCTTGAAATGCTGGGACGAGTGGGTGTGCAACCTTCTCTTAGCGTTACCTGCACGGAAGCCTCGGTTCTGACCATTGTAGATAAAAATATTTCCTGAAGGCAGTAAAAACAATCTCCCACGAGCTTTTCCAAGCCCACTGGGTGCAAGAACTCGCACTAAGCCAACGTATAGCAACAACGAGGCGTCACCGCGAGGAGCCCATGCTTCTCTTAGTACTAATTATACAATATATAAAAGGGCAGAAGGAGCAGCGACGTTGGCTTGAAATGCTGGGACGAGTGGGTGTGCAACCTTCTCTTAGCGTTACCTGCACGGAAGCCTCGGTTCTGGCCATTCTTCATAAAAACATTTCCTGAAGGCAGTAAAAACAATATCCCACGAGTTTTTCCAAGCCCACTGAGTGCAAGAACTCGCACTAAGCCAACGTATAGCAACAACAAGGCGTCACCGCGAGGAGCCCCTGCATCTCTTAGTACTAATTATACACTATATAAAAGGGCAAAAGGAGCAGCGACGTTGGCTTGAAATGCTGGGACGAGTGGGTGTGCAACCTTCTCTTAGCGTTACCTGCACGGAAGCCTCGGTTCTGACCATTCTTCATAAAAAGAATATCCTGAAGGCAGTAAAAACAATATCCCACGAGTTTTTCCAAGCCCACTGAGTGCAAGAACTCGCACTAAGCCAACGTATAGCAACAACGAGGCGTCACAGCGAGGAGCCCCTGCATCTCTTAGTACTAATTGTATAATATATAAAAGGGCAGAAGGAGCAGCGACGTTGGCTTGAAATGCTGGGACGAGTGGGTGTGCAACCTTCTCTTAGCGTTACCTGCACAGAAGCCTCGTTTCTGGCCATTCTTCATAAAACATTTCCTGAAGGCAGTAAAAACAATATCCCACGAGTTTTTCCGAGCCCACTGAGTGCAAGAACTCGCACTAAGCCAACGTATAGCAACAACGAGGCGTCACCGCGAGGAGTCCCTGCATCTCTTAGTACTATTTATACAATATATAAAAGGGCAGAAGGAGCAGCGACGTTGGCTTGAAACGCTGGGACGAGTGGGTGTGCAACCTTTTATTCGCGTTTACGGCACGGAAGCCACGGTTCTGACCATTTTTCATACAAATATTTCCAGAAGGCAGTAAAAACAATATACCACGAGTTTTTCCTAGCCCACTGCGAGCAAGAACTCGCACTAAGCCAACGTATAGCAACAACGAGGCGTCACCGCGAGGAGCCCCTGCATCTCTTAGTACTACTTGTACAATACATAAAAGGGCAGAAGGAGCAGCGACGTTGGCTTGAAATGCTGGGACGAGTGTGTGTGTAGCCTTTTATTCGCGTTAACTGCGCGGAAGCCACGGTTCTGACCATTTTTCATACAAATATTTCCAGACGGCAGTAAAAACAATATCCCACGAGTTTTTCCTAGCCCACTGCGAGCAAGAACTCGCACTAAGTCAACGTATAGCAACAACGAGGCGTCACCGCGAGGAGCCCCTGCATCTCTTAGTACTAATTATACAATATATAAAGGGGCAGAAGGAGCTGCGACGTTGGCTTGAAATGCTGGGACGAGTGGGTGTGCAACCTTCTCTTAGCGTTACCTGCACGGAAGCCTCGGTTCTGACCATTGTAGATAAAAATATTTCCTGAAGGCAGTAAAAACAATATCCCACGAGCTTTTCCAAGCCCACTGGGTGCAAGAACTCGCACTAAGCCAACGTATAGCAACAAAGAGGCGTCACCGCGAGGAGCCCATGCTTCTCTTAGTACTAATTATACAATATATAAAAGGGCAGAAGGAGCAGCGACGTTGGCTTGAAATGCTGGGACGAGTGGGTGTGCAACCTTCTCTTAGCGTTACCTGCACGGAAGCCTCGGTTCTGACCATTCATTATAAAAAGAATATCCTGAAGGCAGTAAAAACAATATCACACGAGTTTTTCCAAGCCCACTGAGAGAAAGAACTCGCACTAAGCCAACGTATCGCAACAACGAGGCGTCACAGCGAGGAGCCCCTGCATCTCTTAGTACTAATTGTATAATATATAAAAGGGCAGAAGGAGCAGCGACGTTGGCTTGAAATGCTGGGACGAGTGGGTGTGCAGCCTTCTCTTAGCGTTACCTGCACGGAAGCCTCGGTTCTGGCCATTCTTCATAAAAACATTTCCTGAAGGCAGTAAAAACAATATCCCACGAGTTTTTCCAAGCCCACTGAGTGAAAGAACACGCACTTAGCCAACGTATCGCAACAACGAGGCGTCACAGCGAGGAGCCCCTGCATCTCTTAGTACTAATTATACACTATATAAAAGGGCAAAAGGAGCAGCGACGTTGGCTTGAAATGCTGGGACGTGTGGGTGTGCAACCTTCTCTTAGCGTTACCTGCACGGAAGCCTCGGTTCTGACCATTCTTCATAAAAAGAATATCCTGAATGCAGTAAAAACAATATCACACGAGTTTTTCCAAGCCCACTGAGTGCAAGAACTCGCACTAAGCCAACGTATAGCAACAACGAGGCGTCACAGCGAGGAGCCCCTGCATCTCTTAGTACTAATTATATAATATATAAAAGGGCAGAAGGAGCAGCGACGTTGGCTTGAAATGCTGGGACGAGTGGGTGTGCAACCTTCTCTTAGCGTTACCTGCACAGAAGCCTCGGTTCTGGCCATTCTTCATAAAAACATTTCCTGAAGGCAGTAAACACAATATCCCACGAGTTTTTCCAAGCCCACTGAGTGCAAGAACTCGCACTAAGCCAACGTATAGCAACAACGAGGCGTCACCGCGAGGAGCCCCTGCATCTCTTAGTACTATTTATACACTATATAAAAGGGCAAAAGGAGCAGAGACGTTGGCTTGAAATGCTGGGACGAGTTGGTGTGCAACCTTCTCTTAGCGTTACCTGCACGGAAGCCTCGGTTCTGACCATTCTTCATAAAAAGAATATCCTGAAGGCAGTAAAAACAATCTCCCACGAGTTTTTCCAAGCCCACTGAGTGCAAGAACTCGCACTAAGCAGATGTATAGATATAACGAGGCGTCACCACGAGGAGCCCCTGCATCTCTTAGTACTATTTATACAATATATAAAAGGGCAGAAGGAGCAGCGACGTTGGCTTGAAACGCTGGGACGAGTGGGTGTGCAACCTTTTATTCGCGTTTACGGCACGGAAGCCACGGTTCTGGCCATTTTTCATACAAATATTTCCAGAAGGCAGTAAAAACAATATACCACGAGTTTTTCCTAGCCCACTGCGAGCAAGAACTCGCACTAAGCCAACGTATAGCAACAACGAGGCGTCACCGCGAGGAGCCCCTGCATCTCTTAGTACTACTTGTACAATACATAAAAGGGCAGAAGGAGCAGCGACGTTGGCTTGAAATGCTGGGACGAGTGTGTGTGTAGCCTTTTATTCGCGTTAACTGCGCGGAAGCCACGGTTCTGACCATTTATCATACAAATATTTCCAGACGGCAGTAAAAACAATATCCCACGAGTTTTTCCTAGCCCACTGCGAGCAAGAACTCGCACTAAGTCAACGTATAGGAACAACGAGGCGTCACCGCGAGGAGCCCCTGCATCTCTTAGTACTAATTATACAATATATAAAGGGGCAGAAGGAGCAGCGACGTTGGCTTGAAATGCTGGTACGAGTGTGTGTGTAGCCTTTTATTCGCGTTACCTGCACGGAAGCCACGGTTCTGGCCATTTTTCATAAAAATATTTCCTGAAGGCTGTAAAAACAATATCCCACGAGTTTTTCCTAGCCCACTGCCTGCAAGAACTCGCACTAAGCCAACGTATAGCAACAACGAGGCGTCACCGCGAGGAGCCCCTGCATCTCTTAGTACTATCTATAGATTATCTAAAAGGCAAAAGGACCAGCGACGTTGGCTTGAAACGCTGGGACGAGTGTGTGTGCAACCTTTTATTCGCGTTTACTGCACGGAAGCCACGGTTCTGGCCATTTTTCAAAAAATATTTCCTGAAAGCTGTAAAAACAATATCCCACGAGTTTTTCCTAGCCCACTGCCTGCAAGAACTCGCACTAAGCCAACATATAGCAACAACGAGGCGTCACCACGAGGAGCCCCTGTATCTCTTAGTACTAATTATACAATATATAAAAGGGCAGAAGGAGCAGCGACGTTGGCTTGAAATGCTGGGACGAGTGGGTGTGCAACCTTCTCTTAGCGTTACCTGCACGGAAGCCTCGGTTCTGGCCATTCTTCATAAAAACATTTCCTGAAGGCAGTAAAAACAATATCCCACGAGTTTTTCCAAGCCCACTGAGTGCAAGAACTCGCACTAAGCCAACGTATAGCAACAACAAGCCGTCACCGCGAGGAGCCCCTGCATCTCTTAGTACTAATTATACACTATATAAAAGGGCAAAAGGAGCAGCGACGTTGGCTTGAAATGCTGGGACGAGTGGGTGTGCAACCTTCTCTTAGCGTTACCTGCACGGAAGCCTCGGTTCTGACCATTCTTCATAAAAAGAATATCCTGAAGGCAGTAAAAACAATATCCCACGAGTTTTTCCAAGCCCACTGAGTGCAAGAACTCGCACTAAGCCAACGTATAGCAACAACGAGGCGTCACAGCGAGGAGCCCCTGCATCTCTTAGTACTAATTGTATAATGTATAAAAGGGCAGAAGGAGCAGCGACGTTGGCTTGAAATGCTGGGACGAGTGGGTGTGCAACCTTCTCTTAGCGTTACCTGCACAGAAGCCTCGGTTTTGGCCATTCTTCATAAAAACATTTCCTGAAGGCAGTAAAAACAATAACCCACGAGTTTTTCCAAGCCCACTGAGTGCAAGAACTCGCACTAAGCCAACGTATAGCAACAACGAGGCGTCACCGCGAGGAGCCCCTGCATCTCTTAGTACTAGTTATACACTATATAAAAGGGCAAAAGGAGCAGAGACGTTGGCTTGAAATGCTGGGACGAGTTGGTGTGCAACCTTCTCTTAGCGTTACCTGCACGGAAGCCTCGGTTCTGACCATTCTTCATAAAAAGAATATCCTGAAGGCAGTAAAAACAATCTCCCACGAGTTTTTCCAAGCCCACTGAGTGCAAGAACTCGCACTAAGCCAACGTATAGCAACAACGAGGCGTCACAGCGAGGAGCCCCTGCATCTCTTAGTACTAATTATACACTATATAAAAGGGCAAAAGGAGCAGCGACATTGGCTTGAAATGCTGGGACGAGTGGGTGTGCAACCTTCTCTTAGCGTTACCTGCCCGGAAGCCTCGGTTCTGACCATTCTTCATAAAAAGAATATCCTGAAGGCAGTAAAAACAATATCCCACGAGTTTTTCCAAGCCCACTGAGTGCAAGAACTCGCACAAAGCCAACGTATCGCAACAACGAGGCGTCACAGCGAGGAGCCCCTGCATCTCTTAGTACTAATTGTATAATATATAAAAGGGCAGAAGGAGCAGCGACGTTGGCTTGAAATGCTGGGACGAGTGGGTGTGCAACCTTCTCTTAGCGTTACCTCCACGGAAGCCTCGGTTCTGGCCATTCTTCATAAAAACATTTCCTGAAGGCAGTAAAAACAATATCCCACGAGTTTTTCCAAGCCCACTGAGTGCAAGAACTCGCACTAAGCCAATGTATAGCAACAACGAGGCGTCACCGCGAGGAGCCCCTGCATCTCTTAGTACTAATTGTATAATATATAAAAGGGCAGAAGGAGCAGCGACGTTCGCTTGAAATGCTGGGACGAGTGGGTTTGCAACCTTCTCTTAGCGTTACCTGCACCGAAGCCTCGGTTCTGACCATTGTTCATAAAAATATTTCCTGAAGGCAGTAAAAACAATATCCCACGAGATTTTCCTAGCCGACTGCGTGCAAGAACTTGCACTAAGCAGACCTATAGCAACAACGAGGCGTCACCGCGAGGAGGCCCTGTATCCCTTAGTACTAATTATACAATATATAAAAGGGCAAAAGGAGCAGCGACGTTGGCTTGAAATGCTGGGACGAGTTGGTGTGCAACCTTCTCTTAGCGTTACCTGCACGGAAGCCTCGGTTCTGACCATTCTTCATAAACAGAATATCCTGAAGGCAGTAAAAACAATATCCCACGAGTTTTTCCAAGCCCACTGAGTGCAAGAACTCGCACTAAGCCAACGTATCGCAACAACGAGGCGTCACAGCGAGGAGCCCCTGCATCTCTTAGTACTAATTGTATAATATATAAAAGGGCAGAAGGAGCAGCGACGTTGGCTTGAAATGCTGGGACGAGTGGGTGTGCAACCTTCTCTTAGCGTTACCTGCACGGAAGCCTCGGTTCTGACCATTCTTCATAAAAAGAATATCCTGAAGGCAGTAAAAACAATATCCCACGAGTTTTTCCAAGCCCACTGAGTGCAAGAACTCGCACTAAGCCAACGTATAGCAACAACGAGGCGTCACAGCGAGGAGCCCCTGCATCTCTTAGTACTAATTATAGACTATATAAAAGGGCAAAAGGAGCAGCGACGTTGGCTTGAAATGCTGGGACGAGTGGGTGTGCAACATTCTCTTAGCGTTACCTGCACGGAAGCCTCGGTTCTGACCATTCTTCATAAAAGAATATCCTGAAGGCAGTAAAAACAATATCCCACGAGTTTTTCCAAGCCCACTGCGTCCAAGAACTCGCACTAAGCAGATGTATAGATATAACGAGGCGTCACCGCGAGGAGCCCCTGCACCTCTTAGTAGTATTTATACAATATATAAAAGGGCAGAAGGAGCAGCGACGTTGGCTTGAAACGCTGGGACGTGTGGGTGTGCAACCTTTTCTTCGCGTTTACGGCACGGTAGCCACGGTTCTGACCATTCTTCATACAAATATTTCCAGAAGGCAGTAAAAACAATATCCCACGAGTTTTTCCAAGCCCACTGAGTGCAAGAACTCGCACTAAGCCAACGTATCGCAACAACGAGGCGTCACAGCGAGGAGCCCCTGCATCTCTAAGTACTAATTGTATAATATATAAAAGGGCAGAAGGAGCAGCGACGATGGCTTGAAATGCTGGGACGAGTGGGTGTGCAACCTTCTCTTAGCGTTACCTGCACTGAAGCCTCGGTTCTGGCCATTCTTCATAAAAACATTTCCTGAAGGCAGTAAAAACAATATCCCACGAGTTTTTGCAAGCCCACTGAGTGCAAGAACTCGCACTAAGCCAACGTATAGCAACAACGAGGCCTCACCGCGAGGAGCCCCTGCATCTCTTAGTACTAATTATACACTATATAAAAGGGCAAAAGGAGCAGCGACGTTGGCTTGAAATGCTGGGACGAGTTGGTGTGCAACCTTGTCTTAGCGTTACCTGCACGGAAGCCTCGGTTCTGACCATTCTTCATTAAAAGAATATCCTGAAGGCAGTAAAAACAATATCCCACGAGTTTTTCCAAGCCCACTGAGTGAAAGAACTCGCACTTAGCCAACGTATCGCAACAACGAGGCGTCACAGCGAGGAGCCCCTGCATCTCTTAGTACTAATTATACACTATATAAAAGGGCAAAAGGAGCAGCGACGTTGGCTTGAAATGCTGGGACGAGTGGGTGTGCAACCTTCTCTTAGCGTTACCTGCACGGAAGCCTCGGTTCTGACCATGCTTCATAAAAAGAATATCCTGAAGGCAGTAAAAACAATCTCCCACGAGTTTTTCCAAGCCCACTGAGTGCAAGAACTCGCACTAAGCCAACGTATAGCAACAACGAGGCGTCACAGCGAGGAGCCCCTGCATCTCTCAGTACTAATTATACACTATATAAAAGGGCAAAAGGAGCAGCGACGTTGGCTTGAAATGCTGGGACGAGTGGGTGTGCAACCTTCTCTTAGCGTTACCTGCACGGAAGCCTCGGTTCTGACCATTCTTCATAAAAAGAATATCCTGAAGGCAGTAAAAACAATATCCCACGAGTTTTTCCAAGCCCACTGAGTGCAAGAACTCGCACTAAGCCAACGTATCGCAACAACCAGGCGTCACAGCGAGGAGCCCCTGCATCTCTTAGTACTAATTGTATAATATATAAAAGGGCAGAAGGAGCAGCGACGTTGGCTTGAAATGCTGGGACGAGTGGGTGTGCAACCTTCTCTTAGCGTTACCTCCACGGAAGCCTCGGTTCTGGCCATTCTTCATAAAAAATTTCCTGAAGGCAGTAAAAACAATATCCCACGAGTTTTTCCAAGCCCACTGCGTCCAAGAACTCGCACTAAGCAGATGTATAGATATAACAAGGCGTCACCGCGAGGAGCCCCTGCATCTCTTAGTACTAATTATACACTATATAAAAGGGCAGAAGGAGCAGCGACGTTGGCTTGAAATGCTGGGACGAGTGTGTGTGTAGCCTTTTATTCGCGTTAACTGCGCGGAAGCCACGGTTCTGACCATTTTTCATACAAATATTTCCAGAAGGCAGTAAAAACAATATCCCACGAGTTTTTCCAAGCCCACTGCGAGCAAGAACTCGCACTAAGCCAACGTATAGCAACAACGAGGCGTCACAGCGAGGAGCCCCTGCATCTCTTAGTACTAATTATACAATATATAAAAGCGCAGAAGGAGCAGCGACGTTGGCTTGAAATGCTGGGACGAGTGGGTGTGCAACCTTCTCTTAGCGTTACCTGCACGGAAGCCTCGGTTCTGGCCATTCTTCATAAAAATATTTCCTGAAGGCAGTAAAAACAATATCCCACGAGATTTTCCTAGGCGACTGCGTGCAAGAACTCGCACTAAGCAGACCTATAGCAACAACGAGGCGTCACGGCGAGGAGCCCCTGCATCTCTTAGTACTATCTATAGATTATCTAAAAGGCAAAAGGACCAGCGACGTTGGCTTGAAACGCTGGGACGAGTGTGTGTGCAACCTTTTATTCGCGTTTACTGCACGGAAGCCACGGTTCTGGCCATTTTTCATATAAATATTTTATGAAGGCTGTAAAAACAATATCCCACGAGTTTTTCCTAGCCCACTGCCTGAGGGAACTCGCACTAAGCCAACGTATAGCAACAACGAGGCGTCACCGCGAGGAGCCCCTGTATCTCTTAGTACTAATTATAGAATATATAAAAGGGCAGAAGGAGCAGCGACGTTGGCTTGAAACGCTGGGACAAGTGTGTGTGCAACCTTTTATTCGCGTTTACTGCACGGAAGCCTCAGTTCTGACCATTCCTCATAAAAATATTTCCTGAAGGCAGTAAAAACAATATCCCACGAGATTTTCCTAGCCGACTGCGTGCAAGAACTCGCACTAAGCAGACCTATAGCAACAACGAGGCGTCACCGCGAGGAGCCCCTGCATCTCTTAGTACTATCTATAGATTATCTAAAAGGCAAAAGGAGCAGCGACATTGGCTTGGAACGCTGGGACGAGTGTGTGTGCAACCTTTTATTCGCGTTTACTGCACGGAAGCCACGGTTCTGGCCATTTTTCATAAAAATATTTCCTGAAGGCAGTAAAAACAATATCCCACGAGTTTTTCCTAGCCCACGGCGAGCAAGAACTCGCACTAAGCCAACGTATAGCAACAACGAGGCGTCACCGCGAGGAGCCCCTGCATCTCTTAGTACTAATTATACAATATATAAAAGGGCAGAAGGAGCAGCGACGTTGGCTTGAAACGCTGGGACAAGTGTGTGTGCAACCTTTTATTCGCGTTTACTGCACGGAAACCTCAGTTCTGACCATTCCTCATAAAAATATTTCCTGAAGGCAGTAAAAACAATATCCCACGAGATTTTCCTAGCCGACTGCGTGCAAGAACTCGCACTAAGCCAAACTATAGCAAAAACGAAGCGTCACCGCGAGGAGCCCCTGCATCTCTTAGTGCTATTTATACAATATATTAAAGGGCAGAAGGAGCAGCGATGTTGGCTTGAAATGCTGGGACGAGTATGTGTGCAAGCTTTTATTCACGCTAACTGAACGGAAGCCTCGGTTCTGATCATTCGTCATAAAAATATTTCCTGAAGGCAGCAAGAACAATATCCCACGAGTTTTTCCTAAACCACTGCGTGCAAGAACTCGCACTAAGCCAAACTATAGCAAAAACGAGGCGTCACCGCGAGGAGCCCCTGCATCTCTTAGTGCTATTTATACAATATATAAAAGGGCAGAAGGAGCAGCGACGCTGGTTTGAAATGCTGGGACGAGTGTGTGTGCAACCTTTTATTGGCGTTACCTGCACGGAAGCCTCGGTTCTGAATATTGTTCATAAAAATATTTCCTGAAGGCAATAAAAATAATATCCCACGAGATTTTCTTAGTCCACTGTGTGCAAGAACTCGCACTAAGCCGATGAGTAGCAACAACGAGGCGTCCCGACGAGGAGCCGCTGCATCTCTTAGTGCTATTTATACAATATATAAAAGGGCAGAAGGAGCAGCGACGCTGGTTTGAAATGCTGGGACGAGTGTGTGGGCAACCTTTTATTGGCGTTACCTGCACGGAAGCCTCGGTTCTGAATATTGTTCATAAAAATATTTCCTGAAGGCCGTAAAAACAATATCCCACGAGTTTTTCCTAGCCCACTGCGAGCAAGAACTCGCACTAAGCCAACGTATAGCAACAACCAGGCGTCACCGCGAGGAGCCCCTGCATCTCTTAGTACTAATCATACAATATATAAAAGGGCAGAAGGAGCAGCGACGTTGGCTCGAAATGCTGGGACGAGTGGGTGTGCAACCTTCTCTTAGCGTTACCTCCACGGAAGCCTCGGTTCTGGCCATTCTTCATAAAAACATTTCCTGAAGGCAGTAAAAACAATATCCCACGAGTTTTTCCAAGCCCACTGAGTGCAAGAATTCGCACTAAGCCAACGTATAGCAACAACGAGGCGTCACCGCGAGGAGCCCCTGCATCTCTTAGTACTAATTATACAATATATAAAAGGGCAGAAGGAGCAGCGACGTTGGCTTGAAATGCTGGGACGAGTGGGTGTGCAACCTTCTCTTAGCGTTACCTCCACGGAAGCCTCAGTTCTGACCATTCTTCATAAAAATATTTTCTGAAGGCCGTTAAAACCATATCCCACGAGTTTTTTGTAGCCCACTGCGTGAAAGAACTCGCATTAAGCCAACTTATAGCAACAACGAGGCGTCACCGCGAGGAGCCCCTGCATCTTTTATTACTATATATACAATATATAAAAGGGCAGAAGGAGCAGCGACGTTGGCTTGAAATGCTGGGACAAGTGGGTGTGCAACCTTCTATATGCGTTACCTGCACGGAAGCCTCAGTTCTGACCATTTTTCATAAACGTATTTCCTGAAGGCAGTAAAAACAATATCCCACGAGTTTTTCCTAGCCCACTGCGTCCAAGAACTCGCACTAAGCAGATGTATAGATATAACGAGGCGTCAACGCGAGGAGCCCCTGTATTTCTTATTACTATTTATACAATATATAAAAGTGCAGAAGGAGCAGCGACGTTGGCTTGAAATGCTAGGACGAGTGGGTGTGCAACCTTCTCTTAGCGTTACCTGCACGGAAGCCTCGGTTTAGACCATTCTTCATAAAAAGAATATCCTGAAGGCGGTAAAAAAAGTATCCCACAAGTTTTTCGTAGCCCACTGCGTCCAAGAACTCGCACTAAGCAGATATATAGATATAACGAGGCTTCACCGCGAGGAGCCCCTGCATCTCTTAGTACTATGTATACAATATATAAAAGGGCAGAAGGAGCAGCGACGTTGGCTTGAAATGCTGGGACAAGTGGGTGTTCAACCTTCTATATGCGTTACCTGCACGGAAGCCTCAGTTCTGACCATTTTTCATAAACGTATTTCCTGAAGGCAGTAAAAACAATATCCCACGAGTTTTTCCTAGCCCACTGCGTCCAAGAACTCGCACTAAGCAGATGTATAGATATAACGAGGCGTCACCGCGAGGAGCCCCTGTATTTCTTATTACTATTTATACAATATATAAAAGTGCAGAAGGAGCAGCGACGTTGGCTTGAAATGCTAGGACGAGTGGGTGTGCAACCTTCTCTTAGCGTTACCTGCACGGAAGCCTCGGTTCTGACCATTCTTCATAAAAAGAATATCCTGAAGGCAGTAAAAAAAGTATCCCACAAGTTTTTTGTAGCCCACTGCGTCCAAGAACTCGCACTAAGCAGATGTATAGATATAACGAGGCGTCACCGCGAGGAGCCCCTGCATCTCTTAGTTCTATTTATACAATACATAAAAGGGCAGAAGGAGCAGCGACGTTGGCTTGAAATGCTGGGACAAGTGGGTGTGCAACCTTCTATATGCGTTACCTGCACGGAAGCCTCAGTTCTCACCATTTTTCATAAACATATTTCCTGAAGGCAGTAAAAACAATATCCCACGAGTTTTTCCTAGCCCACTGCGTCCAAGAACTCGCACTAAGCAGATGTATAGATATAACGAGGCGTCACCGCGAGGAGCCCCTGCATCTCTTAGTACTATTTATACAATATATAAAAGGGC